>NC_059474.1:83336787-83669954 GCF_018139145.2 Gymnogyps californianus
TAGTGTTTATGACATACTGTATATGTTCAAGGCATGGAGTTCTTTCAGAGGAAGAGATTAGAATTGGACTGCTTCTGAAATCCAGAGTTAATAAACTGCGTGTGACTTCAGAAAGGAACGATGTCTTCCTTCCTTTTGTTGCTGTTCTCATAAAAAGAGTATGTATCTGTGTATATATGCCTACGTACATGCATGTGCATGTTTCATCACCACTTTGTGCAAAGTTTTAGGATACTGACTGTTGTGATCTCTGGCTTGTAAAATCAAGATGCAGAATGCATTGGTTTAAGGACCGCCTTGCCTCCTCTTCCCCCCCGCCCCAGTGTGGGCTAGCTATTTGCAAATTGCTTGAATGCAAAGAGTGTTTGTGAAAACTGAGAAGACAGAGGGTTAAGCGTTTACTGCAGGAATTTGGGGCTAGCTCATTGCCTGAGATGGAGTGCTGGAGATGCAGTTATCCTTCCAGCGCTTTGTTTTCTCGGCAAAAGCTGTCGAGGACGTCACATGTGGCTGTTTTGCCCCCTGGCATTCAGGGAAGAGCTAACTCTGCCTTTTCGGCTCACAGTCCTGGCATTCCTCGTTAAAAATTCCTGACTGACTGCTTGAAGCCTTCCTTGTTCATGTCGGTGCAAAGATTTAGGAAAGTCATTAGGAGCTAGTGATAGCCAGAGGGCTGATAATATAGCTGAAAGTAAATGATTAGATGGTAGAAGGTGTCACTCTCTGAATCCTTTTTAGAGTGTGCTGCCAGCTATTTAGCCTGCTTGGTGGTGTTTGGACAAAACATGGCTTATTGCTCTACAAGAGAGCAGTGCTTAGTGGGACAAGCAGTATTGTTTTGTCGCTTATCGACTAGTTTTGTTTTCTCCTTTCTTAAATGAGAAACTTGGGCTACATGTGTTCTTGTCACTAGGCCTTCTGTGACCTTGCAAATAAAGTCAGCACGTCTAACTACAACAGAGCGTGCCTTATAGTTGCTGTGGGAACAAGTTGGAAATATAGCGTGTTCCGAGTGGCAGTGGGATAATAAAGATTGTGCTCAGCCAAGCAGAAATGCTGATTTCACACGAGGGCGGGCTCAGCTAGATAGCAATGAGCTCACTGTAGCTTCTAGTGAGGGAATTTCAAGTTGTCTCACGTTTAGTTAGTGCATGAAAGATAACACTGGGGAAGTAAACTTGCTTTCCTTGCCCCTTTCTTTTCTCAACCAGAGTGCATCATGATATGCTGGTCGTTGGGCATGCATTTCTGTCTCGCCGTCCCAGCAGGGAGGGCATCCGTCCTGTACAATACAGTTTCCCAAAGCCACTTGGGTTGCTGGCTAGAGGGAGCTGCGTGGGTGACGAGACGCTGCCGGTAGAGGGGTAAGGAATTGAGAGAGGATGTGGGTCACTTTTTTTTTTTTTTTTTTTTTTAAAAATTCTTGATCACATATGGGTTATGGCACGATGCCACTGGAAAAGTAGACAGCGCTTCAGGTTTAGTCATGCCCCGTGCTTATTATAGTTCTGTTGTGGGATTCCAACAGCTTGCCAACTGCGAGTGCCTGTCATTAGATAGTCATCCCAGCAGCAGAGCACTCTGCCTCGTGCTTGGGAAGAGCCACGGACAGCTGCCCGGAGACACTGGGTGGGAAGAGCTGATGCACAGACAAATGACATTCTAATCCTGAGTAGGGAAAGGGCTGTGATGCCAGCCATGCAGGACAGGGATTGTTGCCAGGCAGGTGTCTGCGGACCTGGTGGCTACCCAGAACAGGCATTCCTCTACTTCTGCCAGTGCTGGCCTTGCTCTCCCAAATTAGTAAACGCTTGGGCAAAGCGTGAATAGAAGTAACATAGCTGGGAATCTTAACTCTGCTATGCCTTAGGTGCGTATGAGGGTCGTTGGGAAGGTTAACGCGGGCGTTTCTGCAGTGTAAGCTGCAGGCAGGAAAATTCTTCTGCCCAAATTCCTGCTTGCTTGTTGAGCCTTGACTGCAAGAATAGCAAAGAGAAAGCATGAGAAAGCTCTCCAGGGAGTGAGCAGCAGGATGGGCTTAGGAAGGACCAAGTACTATGCTGAAGCTTGCTTTTCAGCAGCCGGTATCTTCTAATATGAAATTACAGCCCAAAATGTAGACAAAGAATATAAAAATACAGTGGTGAAAGTGACTTTCAATGCTAATGCCTAATTTTGCTTTCTGTTTTTAACTCAGCCCAGAGTTAACCTCGAATTTACTTACATGATGAAGACATCATGACTGCCTGATTCCTGGAGAATCAGACTGGCATTTAAATACAGGCTTAAGTCTATTTATATAAGCGTGATGCAGAGTGTTCTCTCCAAACCGTTAGAATTTCCTGGTAATTGTGTTGTTTAATTTGTGGCCAACTGCATTTAAAAATGACCTCTTTCTAATGTGGTATTTAGTGACTCTATTTTAGTAGATAAACTCCCCAACTTAGCAGTGTGAAATTTGTCTTCCTTGCATAATATTCTAAAACCCCATTAAACCAGAAAGAAACCTATAACTTAGTGTGATAATTTTGATTTATTAACTTGAGGTAGGTATAAGCTCCTCCTGTCTGAACGTTGATGATGTTTGTCATTAAACGGAGATGCTGGCACATATGTATAGGAGGCCTAGGATCTATAATAAATACAAAGCCCATAAATATTTAAGGCCCGTTACATCCAATTCCACCTTTAACACATCCTTTAGTACTGTTAAGTTGAAAATAACTTAAAGGAGATCTAGGAAAACAGCTTGAAACAAATCTTGGAAACTCCGTTACTTACGGAAAGGAGGTTGTAAGACAATGCAACCCGCCTTGGCGTTACCTGTAACTTTTTTGATTTACTAGCGCACGCTTCACACAGAAGTGCCTCAACTGACTGAGACCAGAACCACCTTAGCTCTGCCCACCCCTCGGCTCCTAGCCCAGCCGAGCTTGCCCCGTGGGCCTGATGGCCTCTCCCTCGCTTGGTTAGGCGGCGTCTTGTTAAACCGGGCCTGGGCATCGGCCTGCGGCGCTGGCCGTGGTGCTGAAGGGCAGAGGCGGGGACTTGGGGCAGCGCCCTGGACAGTTGATTTGGACAGCCTTCTCCTACTGGGAGTAACTGGGAGGCGAAACACCCATCATCAGGTAGCCTATCCAGAGCACAGGTATCCCTCCGTCTCTCTGGTGACATGTTTTAAAGTGCTAGAGTCATGTTGGGAATACCCTTTCCTTCTACCTGCGGCGACTTTGCCAAGCAGACAGTAGATCCTTGAACAGAGGTTTCAAACGGTTTATCAAGAAGTGATGCATTCCTGGTGGGTCTCATTTAAACATGCTGAAGGTTTGGAACGTGGTCGGTGTTTATTCTCACAGTGTAGAAAAATGGGTATCTAAAAGACCTTTTGAGCAGATGTGCAATTGCTTGCTTGCTTGGAAAACGTGTCTCGAGTTGTTTTGGGAGTTTAGAGTGAAGTCTTCTAATGGGAGAGACGATGCAGTCAACATATCCTTAGCACTGGAACTGCATTTCTATCTTCGAGTTTTTACCTGTTTGCGGTGGAGAAGAAAATTCATCTTGTTTCTGTGTATTTATTGGTTTGAAGGGCTGAATGTGTTCAGGATGACTGTTAAGTGGAAAGCGAAGGGTTACTAACATGTTAAAAACAAGTACTTCCAGGGTGTAGGATTCCACATCTGTAGACCGTGGTGGTGCAGGCTTAGCTAATAGTACTAACAGCGGTGTTTTCGGATTCTTCATCTTTTGTCATCTTCCAGTGAGTCAGCATCTATTTCTGTGTAAAAAGTCATAACATGAAACACCTTAAAAGGGCTGATCCCTACAACAATAAACAATTAAAGGAAAAACTGAATCCTTGCTCCAGCAGAAAATCAAAGCCAAATTGAGCTTCTAAGGAACACCATTTTGTGATATCCCTGATAGCAGTGATAACAATAAAGGTCATGAGAGCTCTCATCCTGAGACGTGATGTTGCTTGCTTAGAGAAGTGGACCCTGCTGAGACTCAGATCAGGTACGTCTGATAACGGGGATGGAACAGCCGTGTTTATTTCTAGAATGTGTCAGAGAACCTGTTTCTGGTCCTTGCTCTTCTGTAACAGTCAGGTATTTATTTACATGGTCTGAAACTCAATGGCTTCTCCCGTAAAATGGAGTTAATGTATCTGAACGCTTCGTACCTTTCCTTCCCCTTTTGCGTGCTGGTGGCATGAGATCTTAGAAAGAAAGATGGAAGGGGAATGGGATGTTCCTGATCTGAGATTGTACTGGTGCCAAAAAGGATGGTTTCACCTTGACCCTGGTGGCACGTTCCTGCCCCCTTCCCCACTGCGCTGTTGTGCGGGGGGAGCCGGGTAAGCTGGGACTAAGCCTCAGAGTTCTCGGTTGCTTTCCTTCCTGCCCTCAGTATAGTTTAGAGAGGTGATTTCCCTTGGTAGGTGACCAAATCTGAGGTCCAGTCCATCTGTGGCTGTATTGCTTTAGAGGGCGCTTTGTTAGCTTAAAAGGAATTAAATCGTAAACATCGGTGTTGTAAAATATAATTTTGGGAGGATATTGCGTATTATAAAATATCACGATGATGCAGTGGACATAGAAGTCTATCGAACTATTTGTAAAATGGTCAGAAGTATGGTTTTTGCTTTGCGTGCTAATCCATACTGAAGAAAACAAAAGAAATCAAGGATCTCACTGACAGCCTTACTCTGTGAAGAAAGCGTGTGTTGAAAAAACTAAATGGATAAGCGTGTATCTGTGCCTGGGTATTTTGTATATTTGGGCCCTTGTGTTCTAAAACATTAGCAGCTGATTTAAAAATGAATTGAGAGCACTACATTTTGATTTGAAATATAGACTATCTCTATATATATATGTCAGTGACCTGTCCAAGCAAGTAAAATTAAGTAACAGCAGGAAATCTGAATACACTAGCGCAACCTGTTATTACAAAACCTTCACTTCTCCTATTGCAAATAAGAAAATTACTAATGATGTGTAAATTGGAAAAGGTCTTAAGTTTAGAAATCTGATTTCAGATTATTTGGGTTGTTCTTGTTTTGCCTTTTTTCATTTTTGACTCAACTGGCTGTGCAGCCCAAAATATATAATACAGTAGGGTTTGTTACCTCTGTCCTCAGTGGCCTCGGACAACGTGGGACAGAACGTTCAAGTGCAATAAAACTCTTCTCTGCTAATAAAGTTAATTCCTCCTTGGCGGAAGGATAGCTGAAAATTAGCTGAGGATATTGATGAATGTTTGTCAGTTGTTAGCTATAATGTTATAAAATATGTTATAACCGCATGATTATAACATGTTTTTGGTCCCTGCAGCTACACCCTCTGCTGTACCGTGCTGTAAACCAAGGTGACAGATGCTATAGGTCAGTGGCTGGTACGCTGTAGGTTAGCCGTATGGTACCCTGCCTAAGTCAGGCGCCGGTCTGTAACTGCGGCCAGTTCTTTCTGTGCAGATACCACTTCCACTGTCACTTCTTGTAGTAGGTCCACAGTGCAATCGCCATTTTGCCTGCAGCTGTTAAGAGATAGGTAACGTGACTCTGGATGTGGGCAAATGTTTCGTCTTACTCGCTGTATCTGCTGTGTGTCTGCGTGCTACCTATTCACTCAGAAAGGCCATAAGGACTTTTGAAAAGCCACTACAGGAATGAATGAACAACTTGTATTTTTCTTTTCTGTCTCCTATACTGCACATATATCTTATTTGTGTTCCTGATAGGATGCCGGGGCTGAAAAAGAAAACCCTGCTTTTTCATGTCCCAGGCTGAGTGAGTTTTCGATCTGATTTCAAGCCCTGCAAGCAGTACTCAAAGGTGGTGTGCACCATGATGGTAGAAGCTTTAAAGCGCTCGGAGTTGGAGGAGAACTTACAGTCTTTTAGAGCTGAAAAACTGTTTTCGTCTTTGTCTGTCTGCTCTATGAAGTCACCATCGATTTATTACTTGGGAAAGGAATGGAACGGGGAGGGATTTGGTGTTCAGTGACGAGAGACTGCATCAGACGCTGCATATGAGAATGTGTTCCTGTAGTACTAGATGGAGCATACAGATCTGGCCAGATGAAGGCACGTAGGAAAAGGTTAAACCCTGAAAAGCAGAATCAGGTTTGCCTTCCAGATTGTGCCTGCCCAGGGTAGGCAGAGGAGAAGTCAGTAAAGAAAGGGCTTCCTTACGTCTGGCCTCGCAGAATAAGGGAGAAGAACACTGGATTGTGAAGCCAAAGTTCAGGATCTCTCCTAGAACCTGCAGGAGAGATACTGGGACTGCTTCTGTAAGCAGGGACTCTGGCAAGGATTACGAAGAACATGGTTCAACTGCCAAGGGAGAGGGAATGTGTTGCTGAGCAGTTGATGGGACTTTACCAGCAAAGGTTAGAAAACTGCAAAGTTCTGGATACTTTTGTAGTTTTAGGCACTTCTCCATGTAAAGCCAAAGACAGGCTGTGGGTTTAACGCTTCCAGGAATGCTTGGTCACAAAAATGCGGATGCTAAACATGACTTAAACATTATACCTGCCTGACTGATGTGGTAAGAAATGTCTGAATTGTTCTGCTTGCTGCTAGAATGCAGCCTATGGTGGGAGGCAGACTAAAGCTCAGTCAGCAGCTATGAAAACTGCAGCAGTTGGGGACTTAACTGGAGGAATTTGTATAGCTGCGGTGCAGTCCTCTGTCTAGGATCGTGACTCCAGTGTTATGCCGTGGTACATAGGAAGAGACATCGGAAGTCTCTTTTCCTTAAGTCCATGGGAGCTGTGCTCAGTGCTAGTTGCTAACACGGCACCTTTGGCAGCAATAGAAGAGACGGTGTTTCATTGGTGATCAAAACTGCCTTGGGAGAAATTTAGCTACCTGAGGGGTAGACTGACTCACGGTTTATGGCATTGGCTAATGACACCAAGTGTGTTCAGAGCGATTCAAAGGAGAACAAAAGGCTGCCACGTTATATGTCTTGCTTCCTGGTTTTGCTTCAAGTTTTGAGAGGGATCCTCCCTCAGACTTAACTAAAACCTACTGCTCTTGTAAGTTGGTTGATAGCACAAGGTGGGAAATGGATATGCAGAAGGATGCAGAAGCTTGATCTCTCTAAAAAGCAAGAATCGCCACCCCCCCTGAAGTTCCCTTTGATTTTTTTTTTTAACTGCCGCTTTTCATGCTTGTACAGCTCTGCTAGTATCATAGAGTAGTTGTGCTGTGTCCATGATAAAAATTTGTGGAAGGTTTTGAGAGGGCTTTACACTTGAATCATCCCTATACCTGTGGCAGGGATGCTGACACACGGACAGCGAGTAATGTGCCTATAGCTACCGATCTTAGTGCGACGGCTGAATATAGGTGGTGGTGTAGTTTTTATGAAGTTATCTAGGGACAGGAAAGATTGTTTATGTTTTCCTGTAGTACTTTGGGGGTCTTTGTTTGAACATGGTTTTCTTTATGACTCGGAGAAGCTCTTCTGAATCCAAATCTAAAGCTTTTACGTCTCCCTTTTACAAATGTATTGAGACAAAGGAATGTGGTGAGCGCATTTAGATTTTACTTTGCGTGGTTGCCATGTAGTGTTTTCTGTTCCAACCGCTCAGATTTGCGAATGGTATTGTATGAATGTCATAGATGAAATTCTATGGGTTGCAATGCTTGTGGCACATTCTTGCTGCTTCCTGGTATTCAATAAAACCAGTGGACTCGAAATAAATAATGTTCAACTGCTCTAATTTTAGCATAAAATTAAGATAACTTGTTGACTAGCGTTATTGTTCCAAAGAGCGTAACGTTACCCAAGAAATCAGCAGGACTCATAGACGTGTTCTGTTGGAGAGCGTTCGCACAGTATCCTCCATAAACTGTTGTCTGTTGCTGTGATACAATCAGAGAAGATCAAATGGTGGATAAACATTGCGTAACGTGTCAAAGAGATCAAGTAACGTATGTAGGTAAGGGATGGCAGTAATTGTGGCATTGGGAGAGATCTGGGGAGGGGTAGGGATCTGAGGCTGGAGAACAGTCTCAGAAATGCGGTGTGCTAGGGAGCAAAACGGCGGCAGATAAAGAACCTTGACAGCGGAGGAAAAGAGAGGATGGCATAGCGTTAAAGCCGCATAGGCAGGAAGGAACAGACATCCTAGTTAAAACGCTGGCAAAAGTTCTTGTCGGAATCTCCACGCATGGCACTTTTTTTTGATCCCATGGAATCTTAGAAGGATTTTTTCTTCTTCCCACACAAAGGAGTCTAGAGAGCTTCCTCAGGAAACATTCCCACTAAAAAATATATGGGAGGATTTTTTTTTTTTAAATTTTGAATAATTTTTCTTACTTTATGCCATCTTGTTGTTTAGTTAGATGCTTCTTCATCTTAAAAAGACGACCACTCTCTTTGTGATGACTGCTTTTTATAATGTGAATTTGTCACTCTGTCAGAGCAGCCCAGTAACAACAGAGTTGTCTTCGCTTCCCGAATCACCCCAGACTCCTGGCAGTTGTTTGTTTCTTTCGTGTATTTATGCAGATTTATTACGTCCATTCTTGTCTCCCCTTAGCAGAAGAGATCAAACAGAAGATAAACCACTCATGCCTGGAGCAGCGCTCCCTCGTTGCTTAACTGCCTATTCTCATTCTTCTTCCAGACGCACCTTACTCCGTCCCACACTGGGGAAAGTGCCTCGGTAAATAGATTAGCTTTGTACTGTGTTCTCGGGGTCAACAAATGGAGAGTCTGGCAGGTTGGCAGAAAGAGGAAGGATTTTTCCAGCAAGCCGCTAAATCACCACTGAAAATGTCTGGCCACTCAAACTCAAGTAAGAGGGAGTAATCTAAACTCTTTGGCTGATTAGTAAGAAAAGGCTCTGGCAGGTTTTTCAGCCTGGTGCTTGTCTGAGTTAGCAAAGAATTTCAAGTGATTTCAGGAGAAATGAATTCCCCCACTTATTTCACTGGCTGCCAGCTCAGACTCGGAGATAATGCTTACTAAACTGAGTTTAAACTTCACTGCTTTCCAATACAAGAGGGAGGAGAAAGATCCCATTAAAAAGAACGGCAGAGACCATTTTAGGGCTCTTGTTTCTGGTCACCTTTTAATAATGCACAGCAGGACTGAAAGTAGCAGTGGTCAAGTTCCTTGGCTTCAGAAAAATGAAACCTATTTTCTGAAGCTGGGCTACTTGAGCCAGTGACATTTGTGGCATGTAACATTTTACAGCGTTCCGGTGACAATTCTACAAATGTGACAACTGGCTGTCAGCTCGGAGAGGAAGCCGCCTTTTTTTATGTCTTTGCATCACAGATAAATTCCCTTGTGCTTTGAGTTTCGGCATCTTCAGCTGATTACTCATGCTCAAGTGTGAGAAGAAATACTACAGAGCTAATTATAGTCACTTTTAATTAGATCCTGCAGCAACTCGTGCAATAAATTTTAAGGATATGAAAAACTATGATACCAGCAAGGATGGAGTGTAACTTTGTATGTGTAGCTGGAAGCGAAGAGAAAACAAAGGTGGAAAAAAAAAAATACTACTACTTGGGTGTAGAGCACCACAGGAATTTGATATGGATGGGATACAGAGAAGACAGGAGACTGGCTAATAATTTACAGCCCAGGAGGTACCGTTTCTGTCCAGCTCTTCCTGCACAATAGCATACGTGCCATGCTTAATATAGGGGAGAATATCAGCGCAAGAGATCTCTGCGGTCTGACCGGCTTGAAAGTTTCCATCCATTCCCTGGCGAGGAGGACTGAGTGGGCAAAATCACTGACCTAGGAAACAGCAGGGAGGCCTGCAGCTTTGATGCAATTCTTTTACATCGGCTTGAAAAGGAAAGTCCTCCCTTGCGGATTATTTTCATGGCTGCCTTCTCCTTCCCCCCGTGCCCCTCCATCTCCAGTGCTCAGGCCCTCTTAACAAATGCTTTTTACCAGATCCCCCGGGGTAGTTCGATAGGCTCTTTCTGCTCCTGGCTTTGCAGTAAGGCTGTAAGAACTGGAAAGAGGGAATTTCTTGCAGGAAACTAGTAGGATCTGGGCTTCCTTTTGTATCCCACTTCTGTGCCAGCAGCTGGGAGAAGAGAAGAGAAGAAAGCGCGGTTAAAGCAGTGATCAGGTCTTTTGGTGGTGGTGGAGGGAAGATGGAAGAAGACGGATGGTGCTGGCGGAAAGGTACTACTAGCTTAGTAATACAGATCTTGGGTTTTGGGGTTTTTTTCCGTATTTGATAGCAAAGGTCTGCTCAACTAGGGTGTCGTGGGTTAACCCCAGCCGGCAACGAAGCACCACGCAGCCGCTTGCCCCTTCCCCCTCCCAGTGGGGTGGGGAGGAGGAAAAAAGTAAAACTCGTGGGTTGAGATAAGAAGAGTTTAATAACTCAAGTACAATAAAATACACTACTAACTAATAATAATAATATAATTATAATAATAATTGTAATGAGAAGGAATATAACAAAAAAAGAGAGAAATAACACCCAAGAAAAGACAAGTGATGCACAATGCAAGTGCTCACCACCCGCTGACCCATGCCTGAGCAGCGATCCGCCCCTCCCAGCCAACTCCCCCCAGTTTATATACTGGCCATGACGCTCCATGGTATGGAATAGCCCTCTGGCTAGTTGGGGTCAGCTGCCCCGGCCATGCTCCCTCCCAGCTTCTTGCACACCCGCTTGCTGGCAGAGCATGGGAAACTGAAAAGTCCTGGGCTTAAGATAAGTGCTACTTAACACGCTGATGTTTTAGTTGTTGCTATCAACATCATTCTCACACTAAATCCAGAACACAGCACTGCACCAGCAACTAGGCAGAAAATTAACTCTATCCCAGCCGAAACCAGGACATAGGGATATCGATTGATAGGCATTTAAATAGGGTTTGGGTGTGTCGTGATTATTTAGTCTGAATGTAGACGATTTCTCTTTGGTTCAAGTGACTGATGGACACGGTCTGTGAGTTTGGTGCTGCTTTACAACCGACTCGCAAAACGCCACCTGAGGCAGAGAGCATGTACTCAAACCATAATGCCCTCCTACCAAGCTATGCACAAAGAAGTGTCGAAATACAGAGACGTGCAAGTATTCTGCTGATACTTGGGAACTTGGCAAAGGAGCAGTCGCAAAGCAGGAATTTCTGACGAAATTTCTGGTCGCACAGGAGCGTGAACCATTGCAAACTGCCACGCTATGTCCTGAATGTGAAATAGGTCTTAGAAAAATGTTAGGTAAAAAGGTCTCACAAAATTACCTGCTTAAACAATGTGTTATCACGTGCCTCCTGTAACATTAGCAACAGGAGTGAGAGGTGTTATCCTGAGAGAGGCAGGTTTTGGACGTTATGTATTGCGATAGGGTTAGCTGTAAGTCTCCTGCGTCTATTCTGTCTGTGATTCTCTCTGTCACAAAGAAAGTGCTTAAAAAAAAAAAAAAATCATCTTGTAAGTACATAACTGGATGATGTGTTGTTGTTGTTAAACCGCACTGTAGTCCATGGTTTGCAGCGTGTCAGAAGAGTGAACAGCAAAAGATAGATAGAAATCCCAGGAGAGTAATAGAAATTAATAAGCGCTTTCAGGTGGTAAAAGACTTTTCTGGGATACTCCGTGGTGTGGACAGAGTACTGACTGAAGGAAAATGAGGGGATCTGATCTTTTTGGAACAGCCGAGCTCCTTATACATGATGCTTTATCCCTCCTTGTCTTTGTTTCCTTTGCTGTCATCTCCCTGTTGAGACTTAATTTGTCTATAAGCTCTTCAAGGCAGGGGTTCTCCCACCACAGGCACAACGGGACCGGGACAGTCCTTCAGACCAACAAACGATGGTAACGCGTTTGCTGTCTCCCTGGCCGGAGCCCTGTGTCAGCATAGCTGATTTCTTTGAAACAGTGCTTTTCTCTTCCTCCTGAAAAAGCAAGCTCAGAGGTTTTCAAAACCTGAGTTTTGATATTTTTAACTTGATGCGTTAGGTTTGTCAGGTTGTTTTTATCTGCTGTTTACTGTAGCTTGTTTAAAATCTGCAGTGACAGTACTATGTTGACAAATATAATGCTTTTTGCTTTCAGCTTTTCAAAGTTACTTTAAAAAAAGATAATCCTAAGTCTTCAATTTTGTTTACTCCTTGATGCCTTAGAATCTTCAAGTGTTCTAAAAAGAAAGGAAGGAGGAAAAAAAATGTTAACAGGAAAACTCTTAAAGGGTTCATTTTGAAAGCCTTGAGCTTGAAAATTGATCAATTACATCAAGTGTTCCAGGAAATAAACCTGCACCTTTACGGCTGTGCGCAGCTTTCCTTACGGAATGGCTGGGAATACTCTCCCTCCGCTTGTTCATTAATTTTCAGGCTCTCTGAGAAGGAAGTTCTCCTTGCTGCTTGTATGTGGAAATTAAAGCATAGAGAAGTTAATGAAACTTGACTGGGGTTTCTGGACAAGTCAGTGGTGTTTTCTAAAATTCAGGTTGGGGCCTCTGAGTGAAATCCTGGTCCCACTGGCAAAACAACTGAGACGGGCAGGCTTCTGCACTTCCTTAGTATTAGTAACACAAATAAATGAATTCCTTCCTTCTGCGGTTCTCAAAATGCCTTATAAAAGGCATTTAGGATCTTTATCCTCATTCTACAGACAGGGAAGCTCAGGCCACATGCAACAAAATGCCGTCGCTCAGGCCGTTTCGCAGGACGGCGGCATCCTCGGGAATAAATTGCACATCCTTTCTGTCCCAGCTGAGTGCCCGAGCCGCTGGGCGCCTCTGCCATCCCCTGCCGCACAAGGCTTGTGTAAGCAGCTCGTCATCGCTAGGCGGGAGTTGAGAGGAGTAATTGGCAGCGCGGGTAGCACGCTAGCGGGGCCAAGTGTCGTTCTCCTCGGCGCATCGCGTTGCACTGCCTGCGTGTAATCTGAGATAATGGAAGCAGAGGGAAGCAATGCGTGCAATATTATACAAGAGCCAGGGCGGTGAGGACAAGGCATTTCTATAAATACAAGCTGCAGATGCCTGACCCTAATGGGAACTAGAGCAAGCCCTATAGCCGAGCGGGGATTTGGGTGTTTCTGAAGGGCTGGGACAACTATCCTCCTTTGGCAAGCAGGAGCTATGGCTTACAGCGTAGATGTTCTTCTTCTGTCCATTTCTTGGAATACCATTTTCCCTTCCTTTCCTCACCAGTATTAATTCTGGGGCCTGATATCCCTGCTGTCTCTCTTCCTGATCGCTTCCTTCATCTCTTCTTCACTGCTGTGGTGGGACTCAGTGGGGGCCTCTGAGTCACCTCTAATAGCTCTAACTCTGCAGCCTTCAAAGTAATTTTAAATTACCTGTCTCTGATCCAGCAGGAACGGTGATAAGTCCTCTTGAGACCTCTCGACAATCCTCCCCTTAATACTGACCAAAAACCAGATGAATAAAATATGTTCAGCAAGTGCATGGTACAAGTCTTCAGACTTGTAGACAGGGTATATATAAACTAGTAAATTTTTAACATATGAATGTAACAGTGCATTTGAAAGAGATTCTCAATGCTACCTCAACAATTACAACAGATGAAATTTCTTTTTCCCCCCTCTTTTTCCCCCCTCTTTTTCCCCCCTCTTTTTCCCCCCTCTTTTTCCCCCCTCTTTTTCCCCCCTCTTTTTCCCCCCTCTTTTTCCCCCCTCTTTTTCCCCCCTCTTTTTCCCCCCTCTTTTTCCCCCCCTTTTTCCCCCCCCTTTTTCCCCCCCCTTTTTCCCCCCCCTTTTTCCCCCCCTTTTTCCCCCCCCTTTTTCCCCCCCCTTTTTTCCCCCCCCTTTTTCCCCCCCCCTTTTTCCCCCCCCTTTTTCCCCCCCTTTTTTCCCCCCTCTTTTTCCCCCCTCTTTTTCCCCCTCTTTTTCCCCCCTCTTTTTCCCCCCTCTTTTTCCCCCCTCTTTTTCCCCCCTCTTTTCTTTTTTTCTATTTTTCTTTTTGAAACACCTCTAAAGAAATACGTTTTGGGACTGAACTGGCTCTTTTCCAAGAGAATATTCTGCTTCCTCATGTTTTTAGTAGGGCTTTAGCAGGCGATACTGACACGCGGCGAAAGCTAATAGACTGGGATGGAGCTGGCCTGAGCAGTGATCTGCCTCCAGCCCATCGTGCCTGTGAGAGAGGTCAGAAGCCCTCTGGTAGGGTGCCCAGGGGCTTGGCGAGATGGGGTGGTGCAAACAGCTTCCTCCCTTCTTCCCTGTGCTGGTTTTGGCTGGGATGGAGTTAATTTTCTTCACCGTAGCTAGTATGGGGCTATGGTTTGGATTTGTGCTGGAAACAGTGTTGATAATACAGGGATGTTTTCCTTATTGCTGAGCAGCGCTTGCACAGCGTCAAGGCCTTTTCTGCTCCTCACCCCACCCCACCAGCGAGGAGGCTGGGGGTGCACAAGGAGCTGGGAGGGGACACAGCCAGGACAGCTGACCCCAGCTGACCCAAGGGATATCCCAGACCATAGGATGTCATACTCAGCGTATACAACTGGCAGAAGGAGGAAGGGGGGATGTTCGGAGTGATGGCGTTTGTCTTCCCAAGTAACCATTGCGTGTGATGGAGCCCTGCTTTCCTGGAGATGGCTGAGCACCTGCCTGCCCATGGGAAGCAGCAAATGAATTCCTTGTTTTGCTTTGCTTGCGTGCGCGGCTTTTGCTTTACTTATTAAACTGTCTGTATCTCAATCCACAAGTTTCCTCACTTTGACTCTTCCGATTCTCTTCCACTATCCCACCAGGAGGGAGCGAGCGAGCGGCTGCATGGGGCTGAGTTGCCGGCTGGGGTTAAACCACGGCGTTCCCAAAGAGGGCCTTGGAGAAAGGAGCGCAGAACTGGGCATGGAGCGTGGATTAGAAGCTAGCATTGCTTGGTCTTAGGGACTGGGCGGGCCTCTTGGGTGGGAACGACCCGCTCTCATCTCCAGTTTTTTGGCATCTCTGCAGGACGGGAGTGATGGACTGCTGGTCTTGAAAGGAGTAGAAAGAAGCAGTTCTCAAAGGCAGTAACCAAGAGAGAGGCTGAGGGCTGCTTTTCCTGGCATCTGCTGTTGCTGAACACAGGCAGCTGAGTCGGGGGAGCCTACTTGTGGATCTCTGAAAAGGAGTGCCTGGTACCGCTTCTCTTCTTGTCACCTGTAGGTGAGAAAGAGAAACTGGTAGCAGTGTCTTGAATTTACCTGAGGCAGAGCAGGTGAACTGCTGTGTAAGCAGTTCTACCTTGGCTTTCAAACCCATCTTTTCGTGATCAACTGCCTTCTCCAGAACGTATTCCTGCCGCAGCTTTACACCTATTTCCTGGCACTTGGTGCAGGTCCTGCCTCAGCAGGGGCAGGTTTTGTATGTCCTGTGCTGCGAAGCAGGCTCTCAAGAGAAGGGAATTGGCTTTCACTTAACCTTTGTATCTCCTTCTGCAATTTATCTTTAAAGGCACATCTCAAGCGTTCGATGCCACAGTGTGCTTCAGTATGCCCTGTTATTTGCCTGAAAACTGTGCTAGCTGTAGAAGCCAGAAATGTACATTTTAATACGCAGTTAAAAACAGCTTTGTTTGTTTTAAAGCACCCTCCCCTACCTGGTATTAATTTCCATGGAGTTGAAGAATTTTAAATTCTCTTGGTTTCTGTGATGGCTGCACGCTGAATTTGGAATATTATCCCTTCCAAAGAGAGTTTAATGACATCAACAGTAAGTTCCTCCCAATGTACCGAAATCCTTACAGACTGTTACGTCTTAAAGGAGAGATAACTGCTGAATACTCTGCTGTGTTCTTCTTCTATGTTTTTTCATTCTTTTTCTTTTTTCTTGTACGTTTCAGTTGAACACAACTGAATTCTTCATTAGGTGGTGTTGGACTGGTAGCAGTCTTGCTTTGGCTTTGTTCCTACGTACAAGTTAATGTAAGGGTGCCATTCCAGCTTCCCAAAGAAAAAGAAGAAGCAGAATAACCTGACAGGCGAGTTAGCAGGCTGCAGTTACGTGTTCAGGTGTATCAGACTTGTATGTTATCAGATAATTTGGCAGCACCGACTTCATTTGGACCAGGTATGAAAACACAGCCGTGTTTCTGTTTCGTAGACCAGAATACATTAGAGCCCATGGTAACGGAGCTGGCTGTGGCAGAATAGATGATATCGAGTCAGTCATAAGGGTTGTTCCATAAAATGCTGAAAATCGTGCATCGGTAGGGTGAGCTTGTGCAGTCTGGTGCTTTGTACTGTGTGGCTGTGGAGTTCTTGTTCTGCTACAACGCTTCCCAAAACCGGGCTGGCTGGTTTTTTGGCACTGCAACTTCTATTCCTCATTTCCTCTTATGTCGGTAAGTTTGACAGTTTACTTGGGGAGCTTCAAGCGGGAAGATGTAGCAATGGGGTTGGGAGAAACCTTCTCAAAGGAGGGGGATGCACGTTGAGAGCTGCATTAGCCTTGCGATACACGTAAGGACCCTGTTAAACTTCATCATCTAAGAAGGCTGTGGGAGATGAGAAATACTTCTGGGGGACTACAGCTACGCATGCAGGCTTGACGGGGAGCTGGAATGGCTCAGAGAACACATACGGCGACTGGCCTAACGAACTGCAGAAATGAGGCGATAGAAGGATTGCGACTGTCTTGCAAACAAGAGAACCAGCAAAAGTACCAGCGTAACAGAGAGAGAAAACGGTCGGAAGACGGTAGGCTTTGGAGATAGATCGGGTCGCCCTGTGAGGCTGAGAAGGAAAGCTCTGTGTCAGGTACTGTCTGAAAGACGCTTGAAGCTGCAAGCACAAAAGCTCTCTCCTTGTTTGATTCCGCCACTGCTTAGGGGAGCTACGGAGTAGGTAGCTTTGTAAATAAAAGGCCTTGTATCACAGCTTTCAGACCTGTTGAATTTTTCTCTTCCTGTAGAAACTATCCATTGGGTAACTTCTGGGGGCCAAAACCAGGGAAAATTTTCTGCACTGCACAGTTAACGTGCTGGTCCGAATGTTATTTCTATCATTTATTACCATTCTTTAAATCAAAAACATTTTAAAAAGTTTTAAAACTTGTTTCCCCTGTTTCCCAAAAGTCCTAGCAAAAAGGTAGCAAGAAAAAGTAAGTGTTGTGAAGAGTTAATTATGGAAGGAAAATCTCTTCTGAGGCTTAACTGGAGGCTAATAACAAGTTTCCGTTGCCTGGAGGTACGTTGGGATGAGAAGAAAATGGGTAAGGCGCTGGAGTGGGGCTAAAGCTGGTTTTGTTCCCTCCGTGCTGCAGATGAGTAAGTCCGTTCCCCTTTGTACCTCCATTTGTAAATCACAGACGATAGCACCTTGTCTGTGTGCCTGGTCCACTTCGATACTAAACTTTTTGGAGCAGCGGCTGTCTCCGAGTCTGTCTTTGTACAGCACAGCGGGGGCTCGGTCAAAGCCGGGTGCTGGCAAGTTCTGCGCAATAATATCCAAATGCTATAGTCAAGGCTGTCGTTACCACAGCTACGCTTGCTTCAACAAAGCTAAAAAAAAAAAAGAAAAAGGGAAAAAAAAAAAAGTACTTCAGCCATACGTGATCTGAGCTGATTCGTGCTGGAAAGGAAATACATTCCAGAAGACTTGCAGTGTCCAAGATGGAGGGGAGAAGGGATTTCCTTGGGAACAGCTTTCGAGTTTGGTATTTTATCTCATACACTTGCCTTGAAAAGGAAGGCAAATGTGCTCTGTTGGCTTGTCTACCAGGAGAAGTAACTGCTAAGTAAGGTATGTGATGGATTTAGGTAGAACTGGAAGTAAGGTGTACTCTGTGTTTGGAGAGCTGGCTGTGGGGCATTAATATCTTGGAAAATCTTATCCGTCTTAGTGTCTGTGGTACAATTTTTGTGGAGGCCCATCTGGCATTTTGAGCGAGTAGCCAAGCCCTTGCTTTTGGGTACAGAACCAGGACGAAGGCAAGGACAGATGCCATGAAGAGTAAGCGAAGCGATGTAAGGGAGGAGCGCTGTGGAGTTCATCGCTGGACCCGGAGGTTGCCAACGTCTTCGATGCTTATGTACGTCAAGAAAACAAGGCGGCTCTGTTCTCCGGCTTGCCCTTTGGTTGTGAAGACTCTTTCTGCTTTTCTCCTAGCACGGAAACACACATGCGAAGGTGTTAGACGTGAAGTTACCTCGTGCAGCAGCAGCAGACAAATCCGGCATGGCCCTGCCGTTCCATCTGCCTGCGCCGACACCCTGAGGAGGCAGCCTGGCTGCTGCACCCTGCCGCCGAGGGATGGCTCGGGTGGCGGGATGGCCCGGGTGGCGGGATGGCCGTTACTGACCTCCGAGGCGCTTCGTCCTCCTTCCGCGAAGGGACTAGCAAGCTCAACTCGCCTGGCTCCCCATCCCACCTCTGCTCGGCTCCCTTCTTTCTTTTCTGGTGGCGGGTGCGATGTGGTCTTCACCCGGAGCTGGGCGCAGCTCTCCCTTCTCACCATGGCAAAATTAATTCTCGCTTAGGCTTCTTGGCAGCCTGAAGCTGACTACGATTGTGTTCTGTGTCCTCATACGTGCGTGCCGCTGTACGGCGGCGGGGTCCCAGGGCAGGAGTTACGGGTAAGGGCTTAGATCGGAGTTACGTGTCAGGCGGCTTGTTGAGGGACCGTGTTTCCAAGAGAAACAGATGAGGGAAGGGATTAAAGGAGGTGAGTGGGGTGAAGGGCCAGGCGCTTGGAGAAAGCCTCCCAGAGGCAGGAGAGGAGGCCAGTCTAGCTCCGGTCAGCCCCAAGATGGGCAGTTTGGACCGCAGACAGATAGCTGACCCCGTATTAGTTACAATGTCACTAGGTGAAGGGCTCGGCTTACACCTAAAGGGTATGCACAGCAAATTGTAGCAGTGGGATATTCCGATGCGTTCTGGACCCCACGCCCTCTTTGCCGGCAGCGGAAAGGTTAGGTTTTCACCGTGTTGCCCCTATTTTTGCGCTCACCCCCCGTGGCGGCTGGCATTGCTGCTCTCGCTTGGCTTTCGGTGGCTTTAACGGAGACGTTCCCGCAGTCGGTTGGTCAAATGAAGCAAAATGTCACAGGGGGGAACTATTTTGATCCTTTTCACTGGGGGGGCAGAGGGGAGGGAAGAAGGGGGCCATAGTAAATGTCATAAACAGACCTGAAGTTGAAAAGTGTTCCTCCAAGCTTGGACAATGTTTGCTGGGCTCTGCCTCTCTCTTTGAGCTGGAGCGAATGTGGAAGGCGAGCTGCTGCGAACCGCTGTTTCTCCTCCTGCTCAAGGAACTCGATGGAACAACTGGCTCTGTGGACGGACTGGAGGTAAGGCCGGGCAGCCTTGTGTGGGACTGGGCGCCGAGAGGCAGAAGAATCCTTCGGGAGCGGGATGCAGCCACTTCCAGTCTGAAATCCTAACGCTTCCTTTCCCCTCTGCGCCAGACTTGGTATTTCAGAGTTTTTCCCGTTGATACAGGACATGACCGGTATAAGACTCTTTTCTGCTGCGAGGTCCTTTGCACCGGGTTCTGTTATCGTAACGCAGGAGAGCTTTCTAGAGAGTCTTAGGAGCTGGAGAGTCCTCTGAAAGCAAGGCGCTCGGGTTTTCTCAAGCAGGTGTGAAATCCCGTGCCTTGCAACACGTTTGAAAGAATACAAACGTCCAGTGGAAACCTGTCCATTTTGCCTTGTGTTATTTCATGCTTAATTGGTGCTAGGTGGATGATTACAGGGTGATTTCATGAAAATGCCTTTTTTTTTTTTTTTTTTATCCTGTGGATGATCTGTCTAGCCTGTGCTAGCATATTACAGTTACTTCTTGGATAACATCAGGCTTGTGGTTTGTTGTCAGTGGCAAATGCTCTTGCTGAGCCAACTTTTTGATCTGTTTAAATCGTTAAGATAAGTGACGTAACATCTCCCTGGAACGTTGTGATAGCAAGATAAACTGTGTTCGGTGTTAGGGAAAGAAAGGTTGTATGTCGGTCCGTATCTCTCGGAAACTGTTGAATGTTTTTAGGCCTTAATCTGCAGCCGTAACTACCCAACTCCAACCTGCAATTATTAACTGGGAGCAGAGCCAGCAAATGCTGCGGAGTTGGAACTGATATTCTGAGAACTGTGGAAAACAAAGCCGGAGAGCGGAGCAGCAAGGGGAATTGGTTTGTGATAACTGCGTGTACAAGAAACAATGAGAGACAGAGGAAGACAAGGGGAAATGTATAATGGGCTCTGTGTTTCTCAGAGAGACCTAGTTAGGAAGATGTGGAATAAATAAGTCTTTGAGTCATTCCCTTTTCCATATTTGAAAGCCTCCTAAACATGTTGTCACAAACCATCTGCATGCTGAAGATGTGCAATTTGATAAGGTATGATAGACTGTGTTATAAGTGTGACAATAATAAGGGCATGTCTAAACACACAGCAAATATTTTCCTGCTCCTGTGGAAGATGTTTACATGTGAAAGCAGAGTTTAGGTTTTGTCAGCCCAAGTAGGAGACCGTGACACCAAAAGCAGATGCCTCTAAAGCTGATTTCTTGTAAGAAGTAAATAGATAGTTGGTTTGTGCAAACTTAGGGGTGAGTGGAAAAATGCAGGGAGTCCGTTGATATCTCTGCAACAGTAATATAATTGGCTAGTACAAGAAGGTGAGTGACTTTGCAAAATGCAAGTCAGTGAGGAGCGAGGTCACGGAGGAAGCGGCTGACGGTTAGTTCTTGATTCAAGGCGGCCCACTAGCCGTTTGGGACCAGCGACCGCTTCTCAGTGGAGCGGGGGCACCGAAGTACTGGGCTATACTGCTCATGCCACAGGAAAGGAAAAGATGGGGATGGCAAGCTGGGCGAGAGCTCTGGAGACCTGAGCCGGCTGCTACAGCTTCCCCCACGAGACCGAGAGTCACAGGGCAGCGACTGCCGCTTGCTGAGAAAACCGAGCTTGTCCTCCGCAGGAACTGCTGCCCCGCTCTCCGGGTCACCAGCTGCACCTCGTGCCCGCTCCCGTCCTCCAGCACAGATGCGAGGGCAGGGGTGGCTGGGGTCCGGCCAGGAAACCCTGCGTTAGGACAAAGCATGCTCTTCCCTGACGCCTTTGCTGGGAAACAACATGCTGGGAAACAACGGCTTGCTGGGGGAGCGCTCGGGGCTGCTCGAGGCTGCGGCACAGGTGAGAACGCGAGAAGCATGACGCTGGCTTACGGCCAGTGGTATTTCTTCTTGCCATGCTTCCTCCTTTTCTTTTCTTTCCCCACCCCAAAGCATGGGAACGTAGTAATTGCATTTTGACCCAGTTTCCAAAAATCACTGTAGCGTAGACTTTGAAGGAGCGCTGGGGGGGAATCGCTGAAGAACGAAACCCGGGCATCAGCTAGTACCAGTGGGGCAGGAACATCAGCAGACTGTTAGAAGTATGCACTAACGGGCTTCTAGCACAACTGTTATCCTGCATGTTTTTATGAAAAAAAAAAAGTGATTGCGTTGACGTTTTTTGATATTTGATCCGTGATATGCAAACCTTGTAAGACCGAGCTCGGGCTGACTTCAGATGAAGTACTCTAAGCATAGGTCCTTGTGTAAAGTGCGTTTTCAAAACTTGGCTGGAGATTTCATGGCAGCCTTTCTTGTGGTTATTTCTGGCACCTCTGGCTGCCAGTTGGCTGCCAGTTGGAACGCGGGGCTATAGATACGTGTGGAAGTGGAAAGGAATGAGTGTGAGCGCTTGCGTGGTGTAGGAGCCTTTTAATAGAAACAGGCTTGGTTTAAGATGGGTTTTTGAAATGCGCAAAGAGTTGGGGAGCAGATGTAAGTATGAAATCCAAACCAATTTCCTCATTCCGGCTATTAATACAAGAGGGGGAAAAAAGGTCCTTTGAAGTGATTTCAAGCAACAATTAATATCCCTTGGAATCTCCCCATCAACTCAGTAAGAAGTCGTGATGTGAGATGGAATTTGGAATTTAACCTCACAAAACAAGATAGGCAGCGAAGTAGAAAGAAAAGACCAGAAGACGTTGTCCCGAGTGGTGGGAATACAGCTTCCCCCGACTCCTGCTGCATCGGTGTCCTCACTGCCTCCGATGCCGTCCTCGATCAGGAGGCTGCCCTGGCCCGGCCCAAGTGACAGTCCCCGTTCCTTTTGGGCAGGGTAATTGTAAAATACTCCTTGCAGGGCAACGGGAAGCAGCCGTGCACTGACAGGAGGGGTTAGTCAGAAATTTCTTGACGGCGTGCGTGTTTGGGGCCCCCTTGGCACACAAGCGCCGTTGCCCTGCCTTCCTCGTTGAACCCAGCGATCCGCTCACAAGCTGGTGGTGTCTTTGCTCTCGTTTCTGCGCGGGTTTTTTACCCCGGCTTTGGCTGCCGCCGGCCGCTCTGTGAGCTGGTTTGGCCCTTGGATTGTGTCAGGGAGGGCGTCCCAGAAGCGGATGCTCCGGGTGGAGGGTTTCTTTCTGCGCTTGTACCCTTGGAACCACATTGGGACCCTCACCCTCCTGGGATCTCACCGTAATATATGTTAATACATTTCAAGGGGGAAAAATGAGTTGAGCTAATGCTACTTCCAGGGCATAGGTGGCACTTGGGATAGTTGCACAACAGGCCTAGGAATACTACCGGTGCTTGGACATGTATTACGCTGTCTCTGCTGCAGGAGAGAAACAAAGGATGTTGGTGCCCTGGGCTGCATTTTCCCACCAAAAGCAAGGCTGAAAATGAAGACAAAATGATGCCCTGGAAGGCAACTCTTTGCTGCTCCACTGCAGATAATAGCTTTGTAAGAAAATGCTCCAGTCTTGGAGGAAGACCTGGTAGGTGCCTTGAGGATGTCCTCTCCCTTGGTGGGGAAGGATGGGAGCTTTGAGACGGGACCATGAGTGTGGGGGGGAAACGCAGGCGAAAAGTTCAAGGCTGTGAGAGATGGAGCTATTCCTCATATGTTTGTATTAATAAAATGATATGTGAGATTCTCCAAAGGAAATATTTTATTCTGGTGTTGTGTAAGCATAAAATGAAAGCTTGCCCTTTGACTGCACTACTGTTTTCTTAAAATGCTCCACCAGAACACGCTGTCCCTTTGTATCTGTAAATACTGTCATGCCCCGAGTCCCGTAAAGCGCACAGAGCAGAATGTTGTCTCAAGACAGTCATCTCCTGTTGCTACATAAATGTTGAGGTGAAGCCTGAGTTTATTAGTCTTCAAGGCAGAAGATATTGTTTCTGCACGTTTTTACTTCATACAGTGCCTCAATTTCTATTAGTCTTAAGCTGATACGCCTTGAGTTTATTTTCCTTACTGGAAGCCCGTAGAAGCTGAGGCCACTCGCATACTTCATCTCTCTCTTGTACGTGGCAGCCTGGTCCCCATGAGCTGTTTTTGCAGATGAGTGCTTCTGAGGTGCTTCACAACAAGGCTACGCTGCCTGCCCTTGCTGTTGCTTGCAGAACACCGCGCAGTCCTTGCCCTTGAGCTTCTGCTCGACAAATTGCCTCCTTCCCGTGGAGAGGAGATAGGGGTTTGCTCTGATGTGGGCTGTTTGCTGCAGCCTTTTTTAGGGACTGCTGCTGGAGGTAACCGCAAGAGGTATTCAAATAGGTGGTTTCAGCAACAGGTCTTGTGGGTAGATTTCTCCTTGGTGCAGTTCCTCTGAACTCGCTGGTGTTGCCTTATGTAAAGTGCAGAGCTCAGCTATTGCTGAACGTTGGGAGCAATGGGCAGAATATCTGAGAGGGTTGGCCCGGGAAGGTTTTCATACCTAAAGGTATCTCTCCAAAGGTCTTCAGATGGAGTGCGTTGCCTTTGGGTGATTTCAGCTCAGGCTGCTTCTCCCTTCCTTTGTGATGAATTCCTAAGATCTGGGGCTACACACTGGGGAGCTACTCCTCGTCTGCCCGAGCTTGCAGAAGTGGCTGTAGCAGAAGGCTGCTGGGCTGGGAAGAGCGTTGAAAGAGCAGCCGGCTCTCAGCGATGCTTTTTCCCTTCTAGCCTCACGGCTTTTGAGCAGTCATCTCAGAGGCAGCGTTGTGTTCTGCTTCGCCTTCCTCTGTCCCTGCGTTTCTTAAACCTGCACGATGATGGGAGAAGGGCTCCGACAGCAGCGCCGCTCCCCCAGGAAACGGGGCGATGAGAGAGGGCAGCTGTCGGTAGTGTTTTTTTTGTCCGGATCTTCCCGTTGCAACGGTAGTCCCCAAGCACCTGAAACTTTCTGTAGGAATGCTGTCTGCGACAGTAGCAAAGGTGTCACGGCTGCTGGGGTGCAGCCTTCGCTTGCCCACAGGGGACATGGCAAACCCTTTGCTAATAACGGTTGTGATTGTTTCGGTTGTGATTGTGCGTAACCTCTGAGTGAAAAAAGAGCAAAAGCATCTTATGCAGGGATTTTTCTGGGTTTGGTTTTTTTTTTTTGGCCTTGTTTTGGCTTGGACAACACATTTATCTAGTTTCACTTTCACTCTGCTATTTTTTTTTTTCGTGGGACGCTTTGCTCTTCAGACTATCCTCAAGCGGCAAAGACCTTTTGGAGTTACACATGCTCCTGGGGAATCGTTGTTTGCTATAAAATAGTCTGTTTCTGTTGGAATTACCAAACAAATAATTTAAAAATCATTATGTCCTCAAAGCTTTATTTATAGAGCGCAAATTTCTGGCTAAGTATGACCTGCCAATGTTTGTTTTTAAACGTTTTGTTTCGGATACATTTATATAAAAGAGTAGAGAAAGAGCAAGAGGTGTGGAAATCCAAAGTAGTGAATGATAATGCTGCTGTTTAATTATTTGAAAGGAAAAGCAAACTTTTCTGATGACCCAGAATAGACAATGGGGTAATAAACTGAAGTCCTTCCCCCCCGCCCAAAAAAAATCAAACCAACAAGCCAAACCAACCTTTGGTGTAGATAGCGTTATAAATTGTGTCCTGCATAAAAATGACCTGGAGTTTAGAAGTGAAATGACAGAAGGGAAAATATGATCGAGTTATTTTAACTTTATTGCAAGTACCAGTTGCTCCTGTGTAGCCTTTTTCTCCGTATCAAAAGAGGGCCCCTCCCCAGGGGGAAAAATAGGCAACACTTAAAAAGCTCATCAATGGAAACACTGCTGTTCACTGGGAATAAAGAGTCTGTGTTATTACAATAGGAAAATGGTTAAAGGCAAAGAGCTGAGATGAACTGAGAAGAAGAAGAAACTTTTAGATGAATATCTGTTGTTTAAATTGGCTAAGTAAGGGAAAAACAATGTTCCAAGAATAACCTAAACAGTACTGGAAGTCAATTAATGATTAATTGTCTGGAGCTAAGCAGTATAGATCTCCGTGGACTTTACTATGTAGTTTCCTGTTGTGATAGTTTTTATAGCTTTTCTCAAATATCGATCGCAAGACGTCACCTGAGAAGGACGCTCAGGTGTATACAGGGTTGGATTAGGTACAGAAGTTGGTAATTTATCAATATGGTACCTGCGTTACTGATGCTGCCTTTAGAATAAGGGGGAGCCACCCATATCTTGACTTCATGGTTGCTGAGATGACAAACATCTTTATCAAAGGCATTTCCTATAAATATTCGCCTTGTGGCTTATACCATCGAAAAAGTTTTGTTCTGTTTCATCAGATTCAGCCATAAGCAAAGCCTTTCGGATCCCGTGGCGTAGTTCTGGATGCGTTCGCCTTGTGCAGAGAGCATTCCTCGGCAGGAGGGGCTTCACAAAGAAGTTGCTTTTTCCTGTGGCGTGCTGTTATTTCGGATTTCCTGCTGCTGCCATTTGGCATCTCCAAAACCCCGCGGAGGTGTCCGCAGAACATTTCATCTTGCTGGAGGCTGTCAGATATAGGGCACCTTTTGAAGAAGACTGTAATATCTGGTCTTGGATGTTACCAGCTGGAAAGCTGTTAGATTTGAACCCCTTAGCTAAGTCTAGAGCTATCCTCTATCTCTTGTAAACAATTGCATTGGAAGGAAAGGTCTGTTTCAGAACCACCTTACCGTGATTTTGGGGTGGGGGCTTGGCTCCCCGGGCACAGTTATGTATCCAGCTGGGATTTTTTTTGCATCAGGAAAAGATGTAGTCTTGAATTAAGAGGATCACAGTGGCCTGCCAGTCAAGCTACTCTTTCCTGTAGGATATTCGGTGCTCGAGACCAGATGCTGTCAGCGTAGGAGAGGTGAGGATGCGATTTTAGAGAAGCAGGCAGAGTTTGTTTTCCTGATGTACATTGCTTCCTAACCCTAATGTCTGTCACCATCTGCTTGTTGGAAGGTATCTTCAACCAGAGGGCAAGAAGGCTCGTTGAGGGGGCTGCGGATTTTTGCCAGTAAGTTGCAAGTTTTGTCTACGCTAGCCATGTTGGCGGACTTGGCCTTACCCTGAGAGTGGGTGAGATTTCTCCGTGTCCTTCTGCTCAGCAATAAAATATTGGAAGCTATCCTGAGCTGCTGCACAGCGAGAAGGATTTTGATAAAGATGATGGTTAATACTTCGTCAGGATTTGGTGCTCAGAAGAATTGGTTTGGACCACAGTACAGGTGCTATACAAAAGGACTGGAGAGCATGTTGGCCCCTGCCTCTGAGCTTTCATTTTGTTGGCCCAGGATGCCAATACCTGAGGAATGAGGAAGAGAAACTCATCTAAACGACAGCTGGGGGAGAAACTGGGAAAAGAATAAATCCTCCTGACGTAAATACTGCTCCTCTCATTAGCAGCCCACCTGTATGTATCATATCGCAGAGAAGTTCTGTACCCCATTTTCATGTAGATACGATTAGCCTTGTGCTAAAGGGAGTTGACTTTAGCCCTGTGATTCCTCTCCTCTCCTGAGACGTAAAAAAAATCTCTGTCCCTTCTGACCTGCTTTCTGCATGGACTGGCTCTGAAGCAGAGAAGAGGCAATGTGTTTGAAAGCACCGAAGTGCTTCAAGCCGGCTGGGCGGCTCCGTTCTTCTTTAGCCCTCTCCTCCTTTACTCATTCTAGAGGGGGTGAGTATTTGTTGTTTCAGTATCCCAAGAGTTGTAGGTGGCGGAAGCGTGCGTTTCAGCATCCCATGCTCCGGTGGTTTTTGTGGGTGTGTAAACAAACACGCTTTCTTTATTTTAACAAAGCCCTGCGTTTTTGGCTCTTTGACCAAAGATTGGTTTGGCTTCACGCCCTCGAGCGCAGAGCAGGACGCGACTTCAGGCGGATGAAATCGGCTCGAACCGTCCCGCCGAAAGCCCAGCTTGCTTGCTGCGAAGGGGATGCCAGCCGCTCGCCCCTCTCGGAGAGGAGCTGGGCTTTGCTCTGGCCCCGTTCTCCCGGAGGGGGGAAGAGGGGTTGCTGATCTGGGGGTGCCTGTGGCCGGATTTTGGGGGGGGGGGGGGGGGGGGGGGGGGGAGGTTTCCAGCAGAGGGCCCCCGAGCAACGCCGCAGCCTCGGGCAGGCTCCCTGCCCTCCTGCTGCTGCTGCTGCTGGCCTGGCCCCGAGCAGCTCGGCGGCTCCTTGCAGCCCTGCTCTTACCGGATGCGATAGGCGCGGCAGCGGTTCGGTGCGCGGAGGAGTTGGCTCTCGCTGGAAAGATAAGGGATGTTTTTGCAAGGAAATATCAGCGTTTTTAGAAAATGCAGTCCTGGAGGTAGTAGTCGGTAAGAGACTGGCAGGTCTTGCTTACAGATCTGTGCAAAGCACAAACTGGTCTGGCTTCCCAGTCAAGTATAACACACCACTGATTTTCATATGTTCTGATCGCCAAGTGTTTAACCTTCCAACCTTAACTAGAGAGCTACCGAAAAAGCTTTTGAGGTGAATACGCTGTGCTATCAGAAGTTATCAGGAGTATTGGAAGGTACCAGAAGCAGTTGACGCAGACTATGAAATCCCCATAGCTCTCTCCTTCTTTTGATGTGAACGAAGAGACTGTTGTGGCCTATATGGCTATCAAAGGGATCCAGGATTGCTCATTGCTCTCAAGCAGATGTGATGTATTATTAATGATAAGCACATCAAGCACACATTGCGGGGAAAAAAACCTAAAAAAACAAAAAACCAGACCCTTAAGCCTCCAGCATTCGATTCTGTCTTACCTCAGCTGAATATTTTTCAGCCCCTCCTGTTTCTGCCTCCTTGGAAAGATGAAAGTGTGAGCCAGCGCAGGGGAAGTCAGCGGGAATTTGGCAGTTGGCTTCTTTGGGCTCTGCGGGTGGTTTCCCAGTGAGTGGGCAGACAGTCGGGGGGCTGGATTAGGACTCTTGGGGAGTCTGAAAAGTCAGCTCCCCACTGCATGTCGTTTCCACAGCTAACTGAGGCAGGACTGTTAGCAAACGCAGAACCTGCTAATCAAGTTGCAAAGGCCAATAGGTTTACTTACATTAGACCTTTAGTAACTAGCTATCAGGTAATGCTTGCGGAGACGTTGAGTTCTGTCTAGATTTCCTGGGAAGCGGATGCAAAGGACGGACAAGTCCTGATTCTTGGTGACTTGAACACAAGCAGGGAATACAAATATGAGAGCTACAGAATTGTTTTTCGTGGTTGCCCGTAGAAATCAGTGCTACTGGACTAATTCAGCTGTAATACTAAGGAATGTAATGCAGGAATTTGTTCCATTGAGTTCAACACCTAGAATGAGCTGCATACCTGTATCTTTTTAAAACCAAACAAAACCACCAAAAAGACCCCAAAACCTCAAGGTCCTTAGGAATAGCCACGACCAAGGATTGAGTCCTGAAAACATGCGTGGTTCATTTTGTTCGTGTAAAGGGGATTACTTGCGTGCACAAGCGTGTTCAGGGTTGAGCCTGCTTTTGTAAATGATGATTTGGCACCGACGATTGCTCAACGAAGGAAAAGATACAAAAGGCCTCTTGGACAAGCATAACCGTGGCCTCTCTGCACCTAGTTCTTTCTATTGAAATAGTTTTAGCCTCTGAAACTTCCTGGCTTAGATGGAATTACTCCTGACTTAATCCAATGCAAATATTTTATCGCTCGGTAGTCTGCACAAAACCCTGGAAATGCAGGAGCTGCCAGTTTCCATCTAGATCAGCATCGTCTCTGACTGACAACGCTGCGGTCAGCATGAGCGGCTTCTGAGGAATCTACCAGAAATGCTGCAAGATATATTTTTGGAATAACCTGCCCACGGGGAAAGTTTTGCCCTACCAATTCCACTGAGCATGTGCGTTTATGTATTCTCTAACCTTTACCGTCGTAACTTTGGCTGGTCTCGTTACCCGTATACGCGTCAAACGCTGTCATTGGCAACGATACCTTGTGCGACCTCGCAGGGTAGTTGTGCGCTGGATGAGAAGGCAGAAAAATCATTCCTGCGTTTCGGCGGATGTTTAGTTGAACGTGGCATCCTGTCCTGTGCCGTTGTTGAGGCAGGCTTTTATTGCCTCGGTCGCGAGTGGGAGGTTGGCTTTGGCCAAGGCAGTCGGCACACCTTTGCTTCACAAAGTCTTTGTGCGCAGGGCTGAAGGCGCGGACTTGAAAGGCAAGTTTAAACGGATAGCCAAAGACTTCCCAAACCAAACTGTTTCTTCGTGGCATGTGCTGTGAATGGAAAGTTAGCGGGCTTTAGTCCTGAGCGGCGAGCTCATCTCCGTCTATTAAATCAAACAGAAAAAATATTGGAAATGACTGGGTAATTTTTAAGAGGGAATATGCGGGCCAAACTGTATAAGGAATGCCAAAAGGTACATATATACGTCGGACAAGTCGGCTCTAGCTGATGGTTTTTTATTTTGTCAATCACAATGACAGACAGGATTATTAGGTCATTTTACTTGGGTGTTTCTCTGTACATAGAGCGTACTCATTTTCAGACTTGGCTGAGATAACTGCCTTGGCTCTTGATTTAAGGACTCCTGGAAATGGTTTTGGTAGGGTTTTAGATCATTAAATGTAGTGAGGTATATTTAAAGACTGACTTAAAATCATGCATCCTAATGTCAAAACATTTTTTAGCCAGAAAATTAAATGCATAGGCTTAAGATGACAGTATTTTAAGTTACAGTGAACTGTAAGGAAATGGAATTGGTATGGGAGTTATTTAGATTTGTTACTAAAATAGCGAGCTAAGAGGCAGCTGCTGAGGAGCATCCGAGAGGTGCTTTCACTGAGGGATCTAAACACTTGGGGGGGACCCGAAAGCCCCCATCAGTTGTCGAAGTGGCAAGAAGTGACAGCAATCTTCTGAAGTAGCTAATGTGTTTTTTCTTCAGGAGCTTCCCAGTTCATTTATAAATAGAAGTGAAGCTGAAGGTACGAACTAACTGCAATATCAGTAGGGAGGTAAAGCGTGAAGAGAGTAGTCCTTGGTTCTAAGCCGTTGCCTACGCCTTCGGAAGAGGGGAAGATGCATAGTTATTTGGGTTAGGACTTGAGTCTTCTCAATTGAGTTAGCGCTTTGCTTTTGTTCATACAGGGACCGTCATTACTTCAAATGAAATATAGCTCGAAGCGATGAAAGTCATCGCTATGCTGTCAGTGACCCAGTGGAAACCCCCTGATAGTTCAAGAACAGGTACTTAAGGAATTTGATTTATTAAAGGGAGCAGAGGAGCCCAAGTTCTGACCAATTCACGTGCAGGCTGTAGGTCTGAAATCTTTCAGGAAAACATTAAAAAGCGGGTGAGGGGACAGTAGCTGAAAGACAGTTACCTGTTTTCCGAGGCTGGGGAAAGCGCAGCGGCGACAGCAGCAGAAGGGAGAGGGGGAATTGAGCAGGGAGATGGCTTCTGCAGCGCTCTCGCTCCAGTCTGCGAGCGCTCTGGTGTCTGTCGCTGCTGCTTTTTTTGCCTGTCCAATGGATTGCGTATTAGCCCCTAATACAGAATCGGGACAAGTGACAAACGTCAAGCTCGGTAGCTGGGGAGTAGCTGAAGAGGCCGTTGCCGTGTGGTAATCCTAAACCTTGCTGAAGAAGTGAGGTTTTTCCTCTACAGGGCTACAATAGTCTCCTTTGTTCCCCTGAGCGTCCGTGTCCTTTCCGCTGAGGGATTGCTGTTCTGCCATGTTACTTGTGAGCCGTTTGCACAGCCCCGTTGTTTAAAAAATATTCTATGGATCTGGTCACCTTGGCCTGGACAGTAAAGCTGAGCACAAGAGCCGCAGCTTACTGAACAAGATTTGGGATGTTGGTATTAGTGCTCTCTTCCAACACCAGTCTGGAAAGAACTTTTTGAAGGGCAATTAGTGTAAACAGAACTAAGCTAAGATATTGTTTCCTTGCAAAATTATTATGAACTGACCCAATGATGTTTTCTACATTTTCCCTGTGTTTTTGGTTTTGTTTTGGTTTTTTTTTTTCCTCCATAGCATGCGCTTTGGGCCAAGATGCTCCCTCGGTTGTGTGTTTTCAGCGGGTCGGGTTCCCGCTGTGGGAGCGTGCCACGCCGCCCTGAAAGCCCACAGCCTGCAAGAACCCCTTGTGGGGAACCCGCCACTCTCTTCCCCGCCGTGCCATCCTTCCCCGTACCACAAGCATCCACCGCTCGTGTTGGCGGCTGGCAGCTTGGCATCTCCCGGGCGGAGGAAGCGGGTGGCCATGGAAAGGATCGTTCGCAGGCAGTGGTTGGAAGGGGAGCTGTAAAAAGCCAGTGAAGAACTGATGGAAAAAGTGACGTGAGGCGGCTTTCGGGGAGCGTGCGGCCGCGGAGCGGGGGTGGGAAGAGGTTCCCGTGGGGGACAGCTCACCCACTCGCCGTGGGTCCGCGGGGCAGGACCCCTTCTCCTCCCTCCCCGCCCTACTGCTGGGCCGGCCGGGCACCCGGCGCCTCTCTTCTCCCTTCTCGCCGCACCTGCCCCGCCGAGGATCGGCAACGACCGATGCCCGGGGCGCTCGGTGCCGAGCGGCGGGGCGGAGGAAAGCGGAGAACGGGGGAGCCCCGGCGCTTCAGCAGCCCCGGCGCCGTCAGACTCCTCCTCCGGCCTCCCCGCCCCGGGGCCCCGTGACGCCGAGCGGCGGCCGAACGGCCGGGGAGGGGGGAAGCGGGGGATGGGATGGGACCGGGGATGGGATGGGAGCGGGCGAGGGGAAGTCCGAGCTTGCGGGCGGCTTTAAATGCGGACCGGGGAAGCCGCCGCCAGAGCACGACCGCTCCGCTCCGCTCCGCCTCGCCTCCGCGATCTCCGGACAAGCCGGTACCCGAAGCCGCCAGCGGTTAAGTTAGCCAGGCAGGCAGGTATAGATACACGTGCACCTTATAGGCAGGTATAGATACACGTGCGGGTGCGCAGCTATGCCCCGCACCGCCTGCTGAAGCCGCCGCCGCTCAGCCCGCTGCTCCCCGCCCGGCCCGCGGCTGCCCCGCAGCCCCCGCCCGCCGCCAAGCTGGAGGAACGCCGCAAACCCGAGCCCCGGAGGTGAGCGGGGCTGCCGGAGGGGACGGGGAGTGGGGCTCGGGGGGTGTGGGGGGGGTCCCGGCGCCCCTGCCCCTTCGGTTCCTTCCCAGCCCTTTCGGTGGGCAGCCAGAGCCCCCGCTCCCGTAGCATCCGAACCGGGGGTGGGCTTGCATCGAGCAGCGTCCCCCGGCCCGCGGGGAGTGGAAATACCCCCAGCTTTCACAACAAGGCAGATTTCTCTCCCCCCCACCCCGGTTTCTTTCCTACGGAGTTTGTCTCTATAGGTGCCCTTGTCCGGCACTCATTAGTAACTTTAAAAATGCCTTCACGGTGTTGGAAAACTTTTGTACGGTTTCATTTTCTCTTCAGCAAGCTGTCAGCAGCAGCCGGTTCAAGGAAATCCTATTTTCCACAAGTTTTTAGCGTTCCACCTGGTAGGTGGCCATATGGGGATATTTTCTTAGCTGAGACGAGCTCCTCGCTGCTTGTTTTCCCTTTTGTGAGCTTCCTGCTAAGCACTGCAGTCCAGAGCGGCTCTGCTCGAGAGCAAGCATGGAAATGAGAATTTAATCATCCTTTTGTTTGCATACCTTTGGGTTTGTTTTTTTTATGACAACATTAATTATTAATGGATTTCCCCTTCGTTAAGAGCGCATCCTTTTAGTACGTGCGTTCAGGAGGAGCCGGTGTACTTGAATGTGCCGAGAGCTTCCTGGTATTGCTCGGTGTGGGAAAAGGTGCCAGGCTCTGCGCTCCGAGGCGAGCGTGGCTCTGTGCGTGCGGCAGAAGCTCTGTTCAGTCGTTTCGCAGAGCTGCGCCTGTAAGTCAAGCGAGGTGCAGGAATAGCAGCGAGACTGGGCCCTAGGGCAAATCCGAACAGTAACAGCTCCGTCGCAGAACTGCTCCGTGACCTGTTGGAGCGGGTCCAGAGGAGGGACCATGAAGATGGTCAGAGGGCTGGAGCACCTCTCCTGTGAAGACAGGCTGAGAGAGTTGGGGTTGTTCAGCCTGCAGAAGAGAAGGCTCCGGGGAGACCTTAGAGCAGCCTGCCAGTACCTAAAGGGGCCTACAAGAAAGCTGGAGAGCGACTTTTTACAAGGGCAGGTAGCGATAGCACAAGGGGTAATGGCTTTAAACTGACAGAAGGTAGATTTAGATGAGATGTAAGGAAGAAGTTCTTCACTGTGAGGGTGGTGAGGCACTGGAACAGGTTGCCCAGAGAGGTTGTGGATGCCCCCTCCCTGGAAGCGTTCAAGGCCAGGTTGGACGGGGCTTTGAGCAACCTGGTCTAGCGGAAGGTGTTCCTGCCCATGGCAGGGGGGTTGGAACTAGATGGTCTGAAAAGGTCCCTTCCTACCCAAACCATTCTGTGATTCTGTGATAAATACTTGCTCTCTGTCGTTTCAGGGAGGTGCAGTTTACTGTGCATCTAAACGTGACTTGGTGCTTAGGCTGCTAGCTACTTACTGGCTTTATTGTTCTGATTATGCCTGAAATGTACGTATTTTCTATAGGGAAAAAAAAAAGAGGAAGAAACTTGGCTAGCTGGATTTAACAAAATGTGCAGAGTTGCATATTGTGTTTGGGAACAGAATTTGCTACTTACTAATTGCTGATGTGATAGCCTGCAGCAATACGCCTGGTTCTTACTGTGGTCGATAATCAAAAGGAAATTGTTAGTGCATTAAGAGCAAAGTACAGAGACACCTCCCCGTCCTCCCCCCCAACCAAAACCCCCCCAATACTTAAGGCTCCCAAACCCCAGCAACTATTTCATGACAGACTTTATTTTGTCGTAATAGTTCCCAGTCGTATGCAGAATGATTAAATGGGGTTGCTTGCATCTGTGTGTGTGGGCTCGTTCGCAGGCTTGCGTGTACGTGAACTGATTTGTCACAGTCTGTGCCCTCCCTTCTCTTGCTTGCCGTTCAGTGCTGAAGCAAGTGCTGAAAGACCTTTCCTAGCGACTTCTGTCACATCGGAAGATCGTGGAGTTCAGTTTTGCAAGGCTTTATTTTAGCGGGTGATTTTAGTTCTCGGTAACTTCACCTGCCTGTGAGCGTCAGTATGATCTGAAGGGCGAACGTTAGCACAGCCTGCAGCGATGCTTCTTCTGTGACTTCCCCCCCTGCCATTAGATGCAAATGTGAAGTAAACTCAGACACTTCAGTTTCCAAAAAAATATCACGGGAAGGATTTGCTTGTAACTTATCCTTCACTCCTGCCGAGTGTGAACTTCACGTTTGTAAAAGCAGGGGCTGGACTTCAAGGAAGAGGATGCTCTAAGCTGCGCTTCCAAGATTTCAAGGGGCTGGCAACTGTAGAGGAACGACCGATAGCCTAGGAGGAACTGGCAGCGTGGTGTGTTGCTGCTGTCCAGAGTTGAAAGTGGGGTGAGAAGGAAACACGGATTGGCTTTTTTCTTTTTTTCTTCCTTTTTTTTTTCCCCCCGCCCCCCTTCAGTTGAGGGGAGGAGGGATGAAGTTTTCGTTTGTGTGCACAGGGCATTCCTAGCGAGTTAACACCCTGTACACATCCATTCAGCTCCCAGCAAGGTCCGGCAGGTTTTTCTGCAGCTCCTAACGGCAAAGATTTTTCCTTTAAACTTCCATGTTACGATTTTAAATCTTGAAACTGCTCTGCAGTCAGAAAACACCCTCATATACGGGTGTTGTATTGTGGTATTACTCACAGGAGGTTTTTAAAAGGAGTTCTGTAGAGGAGCTTTCAAAATGCGCTTTCACAGCCCGACTGTGGGTGTAGGGCAAATGCTTCGGTTACTGATGTCTTACGCTGATAAGAAAAGGTTGAATTTGTGCACAAAGTGCAGTTCAAAGCAAAACATCTCCGTGAGAAGGGAAAAATCTGTAACTCCTTTTGTTTTCTGATCTACCTACTTATCAGAGAGGGTGCCTTGCTCACGTACGCAAGTGTTCTCCCAGCAACGGTGGAGAAGCCGTTTGTGTTTCTGTCTGAAGGATTTTTAACTGCACTGCCACCTTGAAGACCCGTAATAAATAACAAGCTGGAAGGTGTTTCGGGCAAGGCTGTGAATGAAAATTGCTGTGCGAGCGAGTAAAGAGAAAACCTGGATTTATTTTTCTGCCGATAAGTCTGCAAACAGCTATTTTCAGGCAGCAGTTCTTAGAGTCGGAGATGCTGTCCTGCCAGAGAGAAGCAGTTGCAAAGGCAAGGTGTTGCCTTGATTGAGCAAAGATATACTGGACGAAATAGCTGCTTCAGGAAGGTGGATGCATGAGAAGGCTTATTCCTGTGGGTACAGAAAGCGATGCTCCTGTGTGCCTACGTGCCGGTCTGTTAGTGTGGATTTGCTAGTCTTCCGACTTCTTTTAATTTTTTTTTTTTTCATTTTATGTTATTACATTGTTATACAAGTCCCTATCAAAAATAGCCTAGCTTTTAGTGGTTTGCGCTCGAATCCCTTCTTAGGGATTGGGAGCGCCAGAGGACTTTAGACCGGGTTTAAAGACGCCTTGTTGAGAACAGCGTTCACAGCACTCTAGCTCCGGTGCCATGGCATCGGGTCGTTCCCTCCGTGGCGCTGGTAAAAATGCCTTCCTTGCCTTAGTGAGATAGCATCCTTGTCACGCTCCAGCGACCTGCCTTTCACGTATTTTCTTTGTGCATTAGATTTAGAATTTGAACTCTTGCTTTGAGCAAATGAAAAGGGTTCTGATAACGACTATCAGGTTTTCTTGTTCAAAGTCAATTAGCTGCTTCCGGCTTCAAATCCATTTAGAAGGCTCAAAAGGGAGCGCTCTGAAAATCCAGTAATAGCACTTTACAGTTAATATTGGTAAAGGAGCGTGTCTCTGTGTCATCGTGCTGCTTCTGGTGGAAGGAAAGCTTGTCTTCTGTGCTCCCTCGAAATAACAGAACTTGAATGGGGAGGCAGAAGTTTTTCTCTTAACTATGTTTCGCTGTGTGGCTCGAAATGAAAATACAGCAGCGAAATTACCAAGGCTGCAGCTGAAGTCCTACAACCATTCAAAGCGACGCTTCTGCGCCCCTGCCCTTGAACTTGGAGTTGCCGTAGCATCTCGCTTCTACTGAGTTTGCTCCGGATTGTATGCAGTTCGTGGCAGGAATGCTTTTTACTGCTGCTGGACAGCGTTGAAGACAATTCTGGCACCCATAATTGGGTGATAAAACAGCGTGTGGCACAAGTAAAAAGCTACAGAACTTTAAAAATACTTGGTTAAATCTGTACCGCAGCCTGCTGGAGTGCTTGCTCTCGGGGAAATCTCTACCATCATCTCTCTAGACTTTGATGACTCAATATCTAATAGTGGCTCCAAGGAGTGGCCAGAGCCTTTCAGGTAAAAGCTTGCACGGAGATTGAGCTCGAAGATACCACGACGTGGAGTTAACTGTTAAGCCTGGAAAATTAGCGCGTGATTTTAGTTACGGTGAAAATACCTCCTATGAAATAAAAGCGTTTAGTACAGGACGGTTGCGCCAACCTTTCGGGGTTTGGGAGGGGGCGAGCCGTGCGTCGCGTCAGATGTTTCTAAAGCGAGCGGCAGCGCGGTGACCTGCCGGGCCGGGAAGGCCCATGGCATCGCTTGTCCTCTTGGTTTTCGGCTGCCTAATTGCATTAACTGAAGAGAGAGAAACGTCTTTGAATCACTCTCCTGCAATTGTTGGTTTTCCACGTAAGGAACTTTCGAAGTTGCCACAAGGACTATCAGTGGGGAGAGTCTGCATGAGTTTTATGGGAGAATTAGCAGAAAATCAGAGAAACTTACTTCTCGGTTCCTGGCGTTCAGTTCCGTTTGTTTTGGAATTGTGGGTTTCTGTCCAAAGTTAGAGCCGTGTAAATAAAAGGAGAGCAGGACTCAGAGCATACAATGGTCAGCTGTGATGCATACTGGTAGATTATGACTGATCCTTCTGCGCACAGCAGAGGAGGTTGCAAATGGCCCCATTTTGAACAGATTTTCTCACGAGAAAAGTCAGAAGAGATGATTTGACATCGCCAAAATTGGAATCCTTTTCATTTGCGGCTCAAATGAACTTTTAACATCTGAATTCCAGAAACGTGTGCTGTTAGCAGAGCTAATTCTGCTGCAAAAGTAAAACAAAGACTGAAGGGGGATTTTTTTTTTTTTTTAAATGTGTGTGTATTATTTATATATATAAATGTGTGCTTAGAGAGAGAGAGAGCGAGAATATGGCTAATCCACGTATTTACTACTCATAAGGAAATCCTTTGAGGGGGGAATCTTCCAAGTCGCAGCATTTCACATCCTAGCTTTATTATATAACTACATTTATAGGGGAACAGGGTCATATTTCTATTTTTGCTGCTGTATAATATATGCTTGCTAAATACTCTGTCTTAAATCTGACTTGAAATAAGCCTTAATTGTCCTTCCATAAGTACTGATCCATACATCTTGCATCTCAAAGGGAGTCTTTTAAAATTGAACTTGGTGGTGGTGGGAATTGTTCGAATGACTTCTTTTAAAACTGAGGATTATGAAAATCACTTTATTCTGTTATTAATGATAATTATAAAAATTGCTTCACTCAATTCTAATGTTACCATAATAAATGAAAATATTTAAAAATATTCTGAAATATAAAACATTGGCTTGATGAATTATATAATTTTCCGTGCCTTGTAAACAAATTATTCCTGCAAGGTATGGTCCACAGTGAATGTTTTGTCTGGCTTTTAGAGGAGAAAAGCTTGGATCCAGCCAGAGACTGTGAAACAAATTGCATTTCTTTATAAATTGGAGCAGGTTTGTGTTGCTCCTTTTTAGACATATTTCAAGGACTGCTTTTTCAGCTTACTCAGTTGTTATTTTCACTTCCATTAGCTACAGATTTCTTTGCTGCAGGTTTTTTTGAGGGTGGTTTTCAACTTCTGGTTTTTTGATCTGTTTGAGGGTTCCTACAGCTAAATCAGGAACTTGGATATTTCCGTGATCTGCCCGGCTATGGACACAAATAATTGTGGGTGCTCAGAGCTCTGGGGGCCGTGGTGGGACTGGTACCTCTGTTTATTAACCTGCCAAAGGTGACTGCTGCTAATCTGTGGGATTCATGAAACAGGCTTAAAATTTTATGGGATTGTTCCCCAGCCGAGATTTAATTTTCCTTTCTTTTACAAGTTATCACAATGAGCTGGTGTGGTGGGGTGACCCTGGCTGGAGGCCGGGTGCCCACCAAAGCCGCTCCATCGCTCCCCCTCCTCAACTGGGCAGGGGAGAGAAAATATAACGAAGGGCTCGTGGGTCGAGGTAAGGACAGGGAGATCACTCAGCAGTTACCGTCGTGGGCAAAACGGACTCGACTTGGGGAAATTAGTTTAATTTATTGCTAGTCAAATCAGAGTAGCATAATGAGAAATAAAACCAAATCTTAAAAACATCTTCCCCCCACCCCTCCCTTCTTCCTGGGCTCAGCTTCACTCCCCATTTTCTCTGCCTCCTCCCCTCCAGTGGCACTGGGGGACGGGGACTGGGGAATGGGGGTTTGGGTCAGTTCATCACACGTTGTCTCTTCTGCTCCTTCCTCCTCAGGGGGAGGACTCCTCACACTCTTCCCCTGCTCCAGCGTGGGGTCCCTCCCACGGCAGACAGTCCTTCACAGCCTTCTCCAACGTGAGTCCTTCCCATGGGCTGCCGTTCTACACGAACCGCTCCAGCGTGGGTCCCTTCCACGGGGTCACAAGTCCTGCCAGGGCTTCCCACGGGGTCCCAGCCTCCTTCGGGCATCCCTCTGCTCCGGCGTGGGGTCCTCCACGGGCTGCAGGTGGAGATCTGCTCCACTGTGGACCTCCATGGGCTGCAGGGGACAGCCTGCCTCACCATGGTCTTCCCCAGGGGCTGCAGGGGAATCTCTGCTCCGGCGCCTGGAGCACCTCCTGCCCCTCCTTCTCCACTGACCTTGGGGTCTGCGGAGTTGTTCCTCTCACATCTTCTCACTCCTCTCTCCGGCTGCAATTGCTGTCAGGCAACAACTCTTCCCCCTTCTTAAATCTGTCATCCCAGAGGCGCTACCACCATCGCTGATGGGCTCGGCCTTGGCCAGCAGCGCGTCCGTCTTGGAGCCGGCTGGCATTGGCTCTGTCGGACATGGGGAAGCTTCTAGCAGCTTCTCACAGAAGCCACCCCTGTAGCCCCCCCCCCCCCCCCCCCCCCCCCCAGCTACCAAAACCTGGCCACACAAACCCGATACAGGTGGTATTATGCAAGAAATCCTAGCAGGTTTGCAGGTGCAACAAAGTTTTGGCTTTTTTCCACTTAGAATATGCCATAGGAGTCAATGTGATCTTTTTCTGCTACTGGTTTCTGAGCAAAGCATGCAGACTTTTTGATTTTGATGGCTGTGCGGATGCGTAATCTTAAGTCAAAGAGGAGGACTGGAGTCTTGCATGTCAAGTAATCATCTTTATTAAATTTGTCATGTTTTGTCTATTTTGTGTAGTAGGTGCAGAAACAGAACTTGCCTGTCTTGCTCAATGGTGTGTGCGACTTGAAGATTAGAGTATTTTCACCTGAAGTTTTTTTTAAGTTTCTACTTAATTTTAATCGTCTCTTGAAGGTGCGCTGATCTGAGTCTCTAATTTCAACTCTTAACCTTGAACAGAAGGTTGCAAAAGTTAACTGCTTTTATTGTACCTGTGATTATATTACAGTTCAGACGCATTGTCAACCCTTAGACGTAAGCGTGAAGATCTTTCATCGAGGTTGCTAAACACGAGAAGACTCTGTGTTTAGAATGAGGTTGGGAAGGAGTTGCTCAGTAGCTCAAGGAACAGTAGCGTTTGAGCCTATTAAACCTGCTTCGTTGCACTGGAATTGAATGAAACCGTATTTCTCGTATACGGGAACTGTGCATGCAAATTTTGCTTAGGTCTCATAGTTGGCAAATTTGGTGATCATGAAGTGGATTTTACCCGAATTCTTATTAAATTGGAACAGTCTGATATCACTTCCACGTCTGACAGTCCCTGCATTCAGCAGACAAACAGCCCAGCTACAGAACAGTAGCCCTGTTCAACAGACCAGCCTGTGTGTCTTTCTAGGCAGAAACAATAATCGCAGTGAAAAAATAGACGAGTACTTTGTTCTCTTCTGTCCCCAACGAAGCTTCGTTCCAAAGCCTTAATGGCACAACAATACAGCGTGTAGTGCCCTGGGAGTAGTTCCACATAAATTGTTTAACATCTCATGATCTCTTAGGCTTGGGTTTGTGAGTAATGACCAAGTTTGAGGAGCATTGTCCCGGGCGAAGAGTGAATGTGGCATTCTGCGGAAGCAGTGCCAGATGCCTTTGTAATGCTGCTGATAGGTAAGCTTGTGGAGTTTCAGTGCAGTAAGCATCTGTATCGGTGCGTAGAGAAAGCTTGGAAAGCCGGAGCCGTGCCGTCGGAGTGCGACAGCATGGTTTACGTGGCTGCTGACGGTACGGCGGGCTCTGATTCTGGTACCTTTCTTACAGTTCGTGGGACGTTCATTTCTGCGGGGCTGTTGCCTTAATCCCGCGAAGCACTTTAGCACGGGTGACTTCTGGCTCTGAAGCAATTCAATCGATTGACCTTCAAGGCCATGCTGAAGTGCTGTGCTGAGTCCTGTGTGAGTAGCTCCACTGGTATGAGCAGGAGGAACGCATGGTGAGATAGTACGGCGAGTGGAGAGAACTGATCGAACGGGGCCAGAGGGATGCAGGAACAAAGTCTAGATTGCAACCGTAAGCTGCTTGCGGGGTGGGGTTGGAAATCAATTGAAGACCAGTGCAAAGTCTTCAGTGCATCTTTGATAGGGACTTGAAGGGTGGTGGTAGAGAGAAGTTGTAGGGTAGAATATTTATTTAGAGTAGAATAGAATATTTCTTAAGAATAAAATAGAATGTTTCAGTTGGAAGGGACCTACAGCGATCATCTAGTCCAGCTGCCTCGGTTGGGTTTTCAGTCACAGTTCACCTGTAGCCCTGTCAGATGACATCACTGATGTTGAAAAAACATCTTGAATCGACAGATGTTGTTAGCAGAGTGTTAACTTTAAATGCTTTCCATTTCAGAGTGAGTTTATGTCTCCAGTGTATTACTGACACATACATCACCAAAATGTGCTTGGAAAGCAAAGATTTTTCTCGCTTAAGAGCAAGAAGTACTTCCACAGGAATGTGACCTATGCAAAGATTTTCCCGTAACTGTGTAAATGCTTCTCGCTCAGGATGAGATAGTATTTGACGTTTTCTACCTTTTTATGAATGGTAAGTGATCAGCTGGGTTTTGGAAGGAAAGGCAGTCTGTCTCCCACAATGTACGCCTTCCATGTCATACAAGCTTTGAGAATGCCTTCTGTGGCCTTCAGCGAACGGTATATGTTATCTTAACCGTGCCGAGGGAAATGGATTTTGACACCTTGTTGGGGTAAATCGGAGTCCTGAATATGCGCTCTCATGTCAGCCAAAAGAAGTGTTTCGGTTAGCTTTGTAGAGGAAAAGGTGAGTATGTGCCTTTTCTGTGTTTTGAATTTGAAAAGGCTTCCTTTGATTAATGCATTCATCTGCCTGGATGCTTCGCTCTGCTTAGTACAGATAGCTTGTGTAACTGTAAAAAGAACTAAAATAAAGTTTTGTGAAACAAACTGAAAAGAGGTCCATTCAAAAAGATAGAGCGCTCTTTTAAAAGGTGTGTTATATGGATGAAAATATAAGAACCGTTTGAAGAAAGTTTAGCTAAGCCTTGAATGCAAAACGAAGGCTGAGTACCCGACGAAGTTCGGTAGATGACTTGTGTCGCTCAGATGCACAACTGAGAGACAGTCCGAGTGGGCTGCAGGGGAAAGGAGGGATGTGTACTGCGCCGAGCTCGCTTTGTCCCTGGCGACGTCGCTATTGCTCTTGAAGGACGGGTCTGCGAGTAGGCTTCGGTGTGCGAAGCCCGAAGAGCTCTGCCGGGCTCTGAGCTTCCCGACGGCTCCGAGCTTCCCTGGCTCAAAGCCTCGTGGCTTGCACCGGGAGCATCCGTGCACTGTGCCTGCCAGGACTGCCTTGCGGTTCCTGCTGCTGCGCTAGAGAGTGCTAGCTTGTACGTGGGACCTTGCTGGTGTCCAGTGGCAAGAAGGAGAAGTTGGGTCTGCTGGGCTTTGTGGTAGGCCTTGAATTTTCCACCTTAGCAGTGCTCTGAAGCTAAGCCCGAGAGCCTGCTAGCGTGGAAAGAATGTGAGCAAGTCTGGGCTTGAGCGTAGGCTTGGGCCCGTGCTTCACTGACAATGTAGGCAAGCCCAGGCACCCTTCCTTGCCTATTGTGGGCACTGAACTACAACCATGATGCTCTGACTACTCAGTTGCATGGCTTATTCCTATTTGCAGTATAAATGAAAGGAGCGTGCACATAACTGTGATCATCGTACTGTAGTTTAACCCGGGACGGACACTCTGGACCTGTGAATAACACAGTGAAACAGCAGGAATTGCTGCAGAAGAAAAACCTCCACATTTCCGAAGTTTTGTTTGGATCGCCCACCTCTTCCCTTTGCCAAAAACAAGGTATAATTTTTGTTGAAAGGGAATACGCTGCAAAACAACTCTGTGGAAACCCCGACTGTATCTTACAGTGTCAGAATCCTCTCCAGACACTGAATAAAGGGAGATCATGTCTCCAGCTTTTAAAATAATTACTCGAATTAAAGATCAAGCTAGAAGAGCCCAGAGCCAATGCAGTTCACTGAACATTAGGTATACAACTTAATTTAATAAAAAGCATTGCAAAACCAACTTAAGCTCATCGTGCTCAAAATATATCTCCCGGCAAGTAACCTGAATGTCCTCTGAGCCTTCAGCGGTGGGGAAATGTGGGAGTGCATAGAGATTTCTGTGAATTCTAAAAGTTTCTGTAATTGCTTTTCTACAACTGAAGCCATCTTTCTTGAACCTGTTTCTGCCGTTTTTGATTCTGAACGATGAATAAGACACCTTTGCGTTAAGTATTGCTGGTACAGTAATGCCTTGGGTTACATAGAGCTCAGTAGTTTCCTGGGGAGGCTCGACTTGTAACTCAGTGAAGGTACCTAGTGTTTTTCACGAAGAGATCAGTGCACTTGTGGATGTGACCCTTAATTTGAAATTCTCAGTAATGTCTATGCAGTCTTGAACTATGGTATCAGCCCGACTTTTCTGGCCCTGTTCCCGGACCAATCATTCCACTTAGCAATAAAAAAAATGCAAGATAATGGGTGCAGATAACTGGGATTTAATATTACCGTGGACTATTTTCCTTTTACCTTTAAACAGCCATGTTGCAGTTAGGTGCTGGGCGTAAAGCTGTTCTTTGTTAACAGGGGTCTCCAAGAAATTTGTGATTACATAAAGATTTACGAGCTGGGTTCAGTGATAGGCGGTTATACCCTGTATTTAAGAAAGTGCCTGCAGCTGATGGTTAGGACGCATGCGACTCAGCCCGAGTCACCGAGCAGTGCCTTTTATCTCCCTTGCTTCCTGAGGCCCTTATCGCCAAAAGGACAAAAGGCAGCTTCGTATCCAAACTCGGTTGAAAATTAGCTGAAGTTGGCCACCGTTGTACCCTCTTCTGGAACGGAGATTTCTAGTTCAAGATGACCGGTGAAATTCGCAGGCGCCAACTTGTGTAAGTACAGCACCCAGGAATACTGGTCGGAAGGCTTTCCGTTGAGTTGGGGATGAATCGGAAGAGCTACGCAGAGGCGAGGTGATGGCCAGGTTGGGCAGGTTATGCTCCGTGGGTGCTGACCACGCATGTTGCCTTGCGTTGCCCTCTCCGTCCCCAGACATGCTGGCTTGCTTTCTGGCCACACCTGATACGCCAAACTGCAGAACTGCTTTTCATCTTTTATTTATTATTTTATTTTTTAAAATCAGGAGGTCGGCAAAACATTTCCTTGGCCCCGCCAGCCTAAAAAGGAGTGTAAAAGTTGCTTTATCCTGTTGTGCTTTTATGAATATGTATTACCAAAGCAAAACAACTGTTTCGGGCCTGTTATAGAAAGTCGTTTTTCTGCGGTTTCTTCCCAAAGAATGGCTGCCTCCGGTTTTTTTAGGCAGATGCATGTGAAAAAGAGGATGAAAGCAGACAGTGGGTGGTGAACACGAGCAAATAAGCCTGGTCCAATGTGCTTGGGTATCAGACCTCAGCACGCGATTCCTGGCCTGTTACCTTCGTAACTTGACTCTTATAGACACCACACACTAATTTTCATGCTCTGCATAAAATCAGCCTGCACGTTGTTTTGTTGTATCACGCGGAGTATGTTAACATTAACTGTGGCTCTTGAAGATACTTTCGAGTTCATAGTTCATAAAGCAGAAGTAAGAACTCTTACTTGACAGAGTTCAGGAAAAAGAGGAAAGAGAATGAGGGAGCTATAAAGTATTTTTTTATATATCTTGCTTGCGTTAAAATGCCACAGCTCAAACCCCTCATTGATAAAGGGCTGAGTTGCACAGGAACCTGGGAAACCTCTCCTTTCTGAAGAGAAAGAACACTTCAGGGATGTCTGGGAAGTTCATGTTTATGGACTAGCGCTCTGTTGTGTTATTGGAGTCAGAACGAGCCAGCTACCGATACAGGGAGAGGAACTTATTCTAGTGACAAACTTGCTTGAGTGGCTGTAAAAGTGCTACGGGAGTCTGAGTAACGTGAGTAGCCTTCCTTTGGTAAAGGATGATGCGAGCGGTCTTAATTTTTTAGGCTGTCTTTATCCAGAAGAACAATTTTTTTCAAAGCCCATTCCTAGAGCGGATGAGGTTTTTCAGACATTGTCCGAAAGGAATACCTACGCTCAAGTCCCATTTTCTCTTCTCTTCCAAAAATCTGCTTGCTCTTCTGGACAAGCTCGTTAGTCATTACGCTAGTTTTTAGGTTACTTTGGAGGACCCAGGACCTCCTCCAACAGTGCTGCTTGTCCACGTCATTGTGCTCCTACCAGTTTTTTCCCCCAAGTTGTTCTTCCGTGGCAATGCGTCACGAGAAGGGAGTTCATCAGAAGTAGCTACGACCGCTTCCTGGCAAGAAACTGCTTTTCAGCTCTTGGGTTATTGCTTTGTTCTTCAGCCTTGTTTTAGGCTGATGTGAGTAAGTCTGTTTCGGGCTGCCCTTAAATGGATGTCATCTAGAGGACAGTCTTGTTAAAACATGGGAGTTGCCTGCTCAGCAGTTCAGTTATGTGCTCTTGGCTGTGGTTGGAGGATACAGTAAATCCAGCTTTAGGGCACTTAGAACCAAATTAAGAACATGACTCTCCCATGAAGCAAAATGCCAATCCAGTAGCAAACTCATTTTGCTGGTAAAGTGAGTTTAACATTTCTAAGTGGATTGACTTTATGCAGGATCATGCATTGTCTGCTTAAACCACTCTGCTTTTATGCTGTGTCATGCTCCTCCTGTTTAAGTCGGTGTCCTGGTGGTGAAAGAACCCGTATCGCTTTGTTCGCTGACTAATGCAGCAAAAACGCAATCATGTGCCCCTGCCTGGTCTGGACCAAACTCTTTATTAATGGCTAATTGATAGGCTGCAGGTCCGAGTTGAAAGATCAGGGGCTTGGTCTGCTCCTCACTGGCACCGCTCTTCGAAGTCAGGGTGGTAGGGTCGGTCATGGCAATGCCTTACTCTCATCACTCCATCAGCTGAGCACGTGGGAGGGCAAGGGGAGCCTGAAGGTAGTGCTTTGCTCCGTACGCCGGTGACCGGCTCGCTATTGCCCGCTGCAGGGAATTTTATTGAGAAGTGTATAAAAGCTCCGTTTGCTTTCTTCACAGGTGCTGTCGCGGGAGGGAATGTGTGGTTGAGCTCTTTTGTGAGGCAAGTGGACATTGCAGTGAGGTTGCCCCGGACCCTCTTTTATCCCAATGGCCGTCGGTGCTCCATGACAGCTGTTTTCTTTGCCTGATAATATTGGCAAAACCGCGTACGAACCTGCCCCTCCGATATCCCGACGTGAAATTTTGAGTAGCGGAAAAGTTCCCCTGCACGTGGGCGTAAGTCTGGTTAGCGATAGCCGGGGATCAAACGTACGTGATGTTTGTCCCAACGGCCTGGATCGTAGCTCCCGGAAAGGCACAAGAGACCGCTCTCCTTGAACGGGATCGCGAGCCTGCTGTCACATTTCTGCTGAGTGATCCTCGGGGGTGTCATTCGTAAGGGACCTGCGTCCTTTGGGTTCCAGGGCTTGTGCTGGCATAGTCGGTATTTTGGTAAGCACTTTGCGCTCTTGAGAGACGGAATGGCTCCCTGGGTTTGTGGTGCTGTGGGCTGTGCCTTACTTTCTTCGGTTGTTCTCACTGGAGCTTTAATTGGTGAGCTTTAATAAGTGATGAAATTCTTCTTTATTTCAGTTTCTTCTCAGATGGCTTGAAAATAACTTGGTTTTGCATTTCTCTCCCCTCTCTCCTCTTCTCTCTGGAAATGTTGTTTCTTCGTCTTCAGTAAACTTGCACTGGTTTGTGCTAGTGTTTTGGGTTTTTGGGGGGGGTTGTTGGGGTTTTTTTGTCCCCTCCCAGTGCAGCTGGTGGAGGCAAAAAGGGCGGTAAGTTGAAAATTGGCTGTCTGCATTTCTAGCTAGCAGGTCTGCGTTAGTTTTGATTGACTATTATTAAATTAGCATTTTATGCATGCACTGGGACCGATGCCAGTGACCTTCTTCAGGAGAGATTCTATCTCATCTCCCCTGGGGAACAGTCGCTATAAAGTCTTCCGGACAAGCAGTTGTCACTCAAGTGAGGATGAGGTTAGCTTGGAGCACTTTAGTCTCTGAAAGCCCGCTGTTTTTCTTGCTTGTCTAATATTTTTGGGGAAGTTGTCTTTCCTCCGCCTGGATTATGTGTGTATGCTGACATTTGGATGGGGTGACTTTACCTCTCCTGTCTTAGTTTTACGGCTAATGTGCTCTGATCACGCTCCTTTTGATGTGATCTCAAATGGTATCACGTCCCTTCTTACTTTTGAGTAACTTGTCTGACTTGTAGAAATTACATAATCTTACAGGGACTTTCAGCTAGTAACCAGGTACAGTTTGCAGAGGTTCATTTTTTCTTTTTTTCTTTTTTTCTTCCCCTCCACCATCCCCCAAAGGCCTCTACTATTTAGAAATCAAATAAAACCCTTGACGTACTCATGGTTCTCGGTCATGCGCTTTCTCCAGGTCTCCAGTCTATAGCTGGACAGCACACACAGTAGTTGCATGAGCATTTTGGTGATAAGCACGCTTCAAGATGTTCCCGCTCGTGTAACGCCGTTCTGTGCTGCTCCCTTGTGCCACATGGACTGCGTATGAGGTTGAGTGTTGAAGCAGATTACTGAAATCATCCCTGTTAAAAATATCCTTTATGCTGGATTATGTTTTTGAAACCAGCGTATCGTGAAACCTCTTATCACTTCAGAATGCCAAGAATTGCATTAGAAATGCTGTGACTGCACTCTCTGAAGTGCTGAAAGTGCATTAGCTCCCTTGGCTGCTTCAGATATGTCCAAAACGTTTTATACAACCAGGCTTTCTGCCTCTGCCAGTCGAGCTTTGTGCTGGATCAGGTATTGTCTGTCCTCCTCCCAGCGAAAAGCATAAAGCCAGCATACGTTCTGTACCGCGTGCTTGGCTGGGGCCTGGCCTGGCTCGGGCCCGAGATTAATGTCGGTGGTCCAGAGTTTTGTGATGCTTTTAGAATAACTTCAGCATCTCAGAGATGCTTGGGAAGGTGATGGGGAGGAAAACGTGCAGCTCTAGGAGTTGCGGACTGGAAAGCACGAAGCCTGAAGGAAGGGAAAAGTTCCAAACTCTAATTGCAGAAGTGAAATGAAGATATAAGCTGGTCTCGCACATTTGGCGTTAATGGGAGTATTTTGTGTGCTGGGGGTTACTGCTACGGAGAAGAGACTTTCCTTCAAAATAGTGACATGGGAGGACGAGTGCAGGAGCTGGGAAGCCGCGATTGAGAGCGCTGGATTGTTTTCCCAGAGAAAACCCGATCTGGGTTAATGGTGCCACTGGGTGTGCTGCCCCACCCCGCATTGTACACACTGCCTGCTCTTTTGCTGAGTGGGAAATGGACTTAAACCGAGGAACTCCCATTCCAGATAGCCTTTTTCTTTTAAAAGGCAGTCTGGCAAGACTGAGACGCCCACTTCGACATCCTTGTCTATAGGTAGGAAACGCTGTGTCAGGTCCAAGCTATCCACACCTTGCTTTTTGAGTCTCTGTGTAGGCAATATTCAGCAGATGCTGGAAAGATTTCCCACAGTTGCTGTTTCTTTGTCTAGGTTTATATATCTGTGTATTTTTATATATACAGATGCCCTGTCTGTTATGTACTGTTAAAGTCTTGCACCCATGTCGAAGTTGTGTGCTGAGCTGATGTAAAATACATGCTTGTCCTATTGCAGGCAGTTCTTAGTCCGTGATACTTAGTCTTATGACACAAGAGACGTAGGCACAGATTTCTCGAAAAGAGCTCTTACACGAGGCTTGAACAACGAGCAACTACTTAATAAAACAGGATTGTTTTTAAATAGACACGGGTTTAGTTGAAGAGCACATGAAAACGCTCTCATAAATCAGCCCTCTGGAGCAGTTTCATCTAAGGTTTATTGAGCCTCGAGTCATGCCCCAAGTTATAAATCTGTTGTACACTGCCTAATTTTCTTTAAGCGGGGCAAACATATGCTGTATGTCTTGAAGTCAACCTTTCACGTTAGCCTTCTTCTTTAGTCCGCTCCTGAAATGCGCTCTCTCCTTCTACCACCTCCCTATTTCTGAATTACTAAGAATTTGCTAACCCTTTTTTTTCCCAAGCAGAGGTTTTGAAGCAGGTGGGGGATTTTAGGAACTTTTTCATGCCCCAATTGAACTCTGTTCTTTTTTCCCTTAGTATGCGAAACTGAAAAAAATTGTAGGGATAGCCAACTGGATGTGTAAAACATGGTCAAGAAGTTGCCTATAAGGCATAAAACTGTAACAAAAATATTGCAGGACATGACATTGTCACGGTAATAAATGGCAAAAAAAAAAAAAAATCAGATCCCGCAGGCTGTCTTGAAATAGTAATTTTTAGGAAAAATCCACTACTGCTTGTGGGTTTAAAACCTGATACCATTCTGCCTCTAGAGAAGACTTTTTTGTGATTTATATTTCATGCTTTGCAGAAAATTAAGCTGCAGAAATGTCTGGTTTATGTTAGCCTCAACCAGATACATTCATAATATTTGCAGGCGGAAATCACTTCTTCCCGTTGACTGGCTCATCTCATCAAGCTCCTACGTAAGCGCGATCTTGAATTCCTTTCAGGGTGTCTCCGTACCCTTTCCTGGCTCTAGCTACATTCAGTATAGCAGATGTGCATGGAAGATGTAGGTGCTGAGCTGCAGAGGTTCACCTTGTCCTGCTGGAGAGAGGGCTTTAACTGAGATGCTACAGTTGTCAAATTGAGCTTGAATGAAATGCGGACTTCTCCTTGCTGCTATGTCTCCACTTACAGCTCCATGGTTTCCGTTAAGAGAAGGAAATGAAACCAACAGGCAGCTGACTTAATCAGGTTTTTATAGAGTTGTGTCATTTTATGGTAAGCAATCTAAACATAATAAAACAATGGGTTCAAGTGCTACACCTACCCTAGGGTCCAGTGCCACTATCCCCCCGTGCATTTCCCTGTGTTTTGATAATGTTACTTTATTGTTGGTGCAGAAGAAAGCTTCGATTTCATTGCCTGCTAATTATTTTTCCTAGTAGTTATTTCATTTTTGGAACGTATCCAAGTCGAAGAGCTCTCCCGAAGCTGTCGGAGATTTAAGTTGAAATCCAAGCGATATAATTTGTTTTGTCAAAATAAATTCAAATAATTCTCGCCTTGGTTTCAGGAAGGTGCTCTCACAGGCTTCACCTGTGAGTTGAGATAAACTTTTAGAGTTCTTGACGTTCCAGGCAGTAAGAGTTTTTTGAAAACAAGATTTAGTCGGGAACTGAGACACGTATTTAAATCCTATAGTGGGACTTAATTTCAATCCCTGAGAACACCTCTGTGGAGTGAAACATTTCACGTAACAATGAGATGACTTAATGGGGAATTTATTAAAAACCAAACCCAATAAAAGTCCCTCCCCCTACACCCCCCCAGTTTTCAAAAACATCTCATTAACACTAAACGCGCTTTTAGTAACCTAAATAGCGTGGCACCGTGTTACTGAACGAATGGGCTACATTTTCCGGAGTGAAATCCATGTAACTGAGACATTTCAAGCAAATAACCTGGACCGAGGTTCGTATTCTACTTGATGCTGCCTGATTGATCAGAGGCCCCCGGCAGCTTCGCTTTGGGGTTTCCCCTCGGTCTTCGTAACCTGCTGACAAGACCACAGCCTCAGTTGACGGGGAAAATATTTGAATCAAGTGAACGGGCAGCAGCGTGAAGGCGAATGGCTGCCTACAGAAAACACCATCTGAAATGCCGATGGGGAGGCAACCTCTCGGATGTGAGGTTTATGAGGGATGGATGAGCACTGAGAGAACGTGTCTATTGAAATGACTTATTCTCAAGAACATACTGAGCGTGAGGGTGGTTTTAAAAAAAAAAAAAGGTGAAATAGCGTGAAATCTGAAAAGCAGTCTTGTAGCTGTACGCAAAGAGCGTGTTAGCGTACTGATGGGTGCAGGATGTGTCCTGCTTTCCAAAGCTATGCCAGTGACGCAGGAGCTGCGCTTGTCCGGCCTGGCTTTTGCATGCTGTGCCAAAGCGTGCCGGGTTGGGCCAGTGGCTTGTTTCCTGTGCGTGCCATCTTGTCGTGACTCTCTGACCGAGGGGGACCTCCGTGAAAGGACCTCGAGGGAGGGGAAGACGGGAAGCGTAACCTCAGTGATTTATGTGGGCTGTTGAGGGGCATACTTACCCTGTGTTTTGCTGGTCCTTTCTCCAAAGCCCATTTAACAAGCGTGCTTCAGTGTCACGTAATGAAAGGCTTACGTCACTGTCATGCTTGAGAGACATCAGCAAGCAACAGCGAACCTTTGAGTTTTCACACGCCCTTTGAAAAGACGAGTAATCCAGAACGTGCAGTTGCTTGTAAGTTGGTAGTGAGATGATAAACTTGCAAAGTTTTCTTACTTTTTGCCTCCTCCTTGTTTCACTACAGCACATGCAATTAGTCAGCAACCGTGTCGCACGCATCGTGGTCCGACACGTGCTGGCAGTTCATTGGAACTAGAAAACAGGGGTCGGTACTGCAAAAAGGGAAAGCACAGCCCAAATGAAGAGTCAACGCTTCTTCGAGGCTGTGGATGTTCCAGCCTTTTCCTACGTGTCCTGCATTGTCAGAAAAAAGGGTGCTTTAGCACCTTGCTTGTGTTTACAGGTTTTAGTCTTGTAGCGTTTGTAGTTGTCTCACGTTTCTGTACAGGAGATGATTGGCGCTGCTTTGGAGAGATGAAATGGCGTTCTCCATTCAGACGAGAAGTCTGCAGGAGCGGGAAGAGCTGAGATGAGTGTTTCTGCATCTGCTCTACTCGATTGCGTTGTGCAAAGCAGTCATCTCGCGTATTAGTTCCCTGTTGATTATCGAGAGTTATTTTAAAGGAAGCTGGGTTTATGTTTGGATTTAAATATATTATAGTGCAAGTTCCTTCTGCAGAAAGCAGAGGCTTCTGTCCTCCTCTGCTCCCGGTGAGTACAACCTTTTGCGGAGAAAGCATGTAAATAAATGCTGGTTTAGAGCTGACAGGGGAAAACGCATCCAAGATCAATTTGGCAACGTGTTCTAAAAGCGCATCAACCCGACCGTGCTGAGTATAGTCAGAAGCTCATTTTTCTGTGTGATAGAGCCCATATGCAAGTATGTGAGAAAAACAAAACGCATCTAGCCCCTAAAAAGGAATAGGTCATATTAGGTCTGTTTATTCGAGCATTTGCGTATGGGCTGTGAGAGCACCAGTTGGGACCAAGTCTCCTTCCTGGTTTCCTGTTTACTTGGCCGCTATCATCGCAGCATCTGAACGCTTCACAGGTTGCAGAGAAAAGAAAGAGTGCTATCTCTGTCTCTCCGGAGCCTGTTGACAGAAGCAGCCTGTTTAGCTTATTGACTCATGATCTTTGGGATACATGCACCTGTACACCCACACTTGGCGTCTAACTTGGGCAACTTGGTGAAGGCACCGGTTGTCACTGACAGGGAAGCCTTTGGTGACTCTTCTCTCTACTCAGGTCCAGGCCCTGTGCATCCCGTCTGTGTGAGCCTCCAGGTCTAGCTGAGGGTTGCGTTGTTCCATCTGTTGTTGAAAGGTCTAGCTGATGGTTGCGTTGTTCCATCTGTTGTTGAAGGTCGAATGATGTCGCTTGTCACAAGTAGTGTTGGAGGAGGTGGAGGACATGTCTCAGTCCTGCGGAGGACTCTGAATGCCAGCTCGGTTGTCCTGAACAGGCCTCTTCTACCTTGAGGGGAGCAGCGCGGAGTGGGGCTGTGGTTGTAGCTGTGGCTGTTCCTTGCAAGCCACGTCGCGTTTCTTGTTGCGAGCTCCGGTCGTGATTACCAGCAGCAAAACCGCAGCCGATGGCTATGTGCACATGGGTCACTTAGAGTTTGTTCCTGGCAGCACAGGGAGGAATTGCAGAGGTACAGGAGTCCTTTGTGTTAGCGGGCGTCGGAGTGTCCACGCAGATGAAGCTGTCGGAGGCAGTTGTCCCTTCTGCTGGGAGCTGTAGAGTCTCCTCAGCTGAGAACTATGTTTTGGCCTCTAAGAGGAAAAATGACGCGTGTGCTGGACAGTTTCGCCCTTTTGTGTTTGGGAGGTAAACGGTGAGGGGGAACGGTGTACGCGTAGATCCAGGTGTAATCCTTGCGGGATCGTGAGACCCGGCAAACAGCTCAGCCAGCGACGCCTGCCGCGCTGTTTACTTGGTTTTGTCTCTCTTCTCCCCCGGCATTCCCATCCGTTGTGCTCCCACTCCGCTTTATGGATAGCAGTTTTCTGAGGGGGGGGGGGGGAAAGCTCTAGACAGGTAAATGACGCCAGGCTCCGAGAAGCGGACGAGCGTGGTTGATTCTGCACCCCTGGGGAAGAGCTTATTTCGCTTGCCTTTCCCACGAACGTAGACAGCTCCCGCACACCTACCTGCAAGAGCTGGAAAGCAGGGGCTGTCGCGCTGCGTGGCCGGGCAGGCACGTCTCGGTTAGCAGGTTTGACCCCGACCCCTTTCGGAGCCCTGCCGTCGGGGCTGCCGTTTCGACCGGCGGGCGTTGCTGCTCTGTGACCCAATGTTCGCAATCCTCTCTCCCCCCTCAAGCCGTTGACACGCTCTGCGCCCTGGCTTATTGCAAAAGGGTTGCTCTTTAAATGTGACTTTCACGTGGGCTCTGCGTTATGCCATCCGTTACAGAGCTGGCGCCGGGTTTTTTTGGTTTGGTGGTTTGTTTTTTTTTTTTCCCCTTCGTTCAGTCCAGAGTTTGCTGGAGTTTCTTCCTGATTGCAAAAGACGTTCGAAATGGGCAGAACCGTAAAAGCTTATCAGCAAGTAATAACTCTCGTTTCGTGCTCCCCAGCGATGCGACGCGTTCATTCACTCGAGCGAGTTGCGTCTCCGTGCGACGGCTCGCGTCGCCCCGTCGGCCCTTCCGCTGTATTGACGCCGAAGACTAGCTTCCCTCTTCTCCTGCCATCAATTACACAGTTATAAAAAGCTCTGGTGTTGACGGCTGTCGGGGGGAAAGGCCGCGGCGATGTCTCCCGAGGCCCCCGGGGCTGCGGCCGGGCGGTGGCAGCACTCCCATCTCCCAGCGTTCGGGCTGGCAAGGAGGGAAGGAGGCCTTGCTGCGGGGCTCTGCCTCAGTGAGGAAGGGGGACGGACGGTAACGCTGAGGTTACTTGCCACTTTGGACTGCTTCGGAGATGCGTTGCAAGTGTTCGGGGCTATAACAAGGAGACCTGCAGGAAGAATTTATACTGTGACGAGCAAAACACAGACTGTCCGATAAGTGTAGGAAGGAGACAAGGAGTTCTAAGTAAATTTTTTTTTTTAGCCCATGAAATAATTTGGTTTTGAGCCACAGCGCTTTTCCTTTAGAACCCAAATGGGGTTTGCTATGCTGACGCTGAACGCTCAGAAATGCTCTTGCCTCGAAAGTTTCCCGGAGCAGAGAGACAAACGTACTTGCTCATTTCTCAGGGTGCACTCTGCTCGCTGGAGAATGGACTTCTCATCTTCTTTTCCGCTTTGTGCTGTTTGATTTCCTTCACTTTTGCCCATTTTATACTGACTTTTCTCTCCATTATGAAGTCGGAGATCCCTGTTAGTATTAATTTGGTCTTGTTCTTTCTGAGTCATCTGGCAGAATATTTCTGTGAGCTGTATCTGTGAGTGGTCTGCAAATTTAGGTTTGAGTTGCATGCTGTGTTGGGTAGGCTATGTGTGACTCTTGTTAAAATCCTGTTGACACATAATGTCATTTCTAAAAATGTTTGGTACCGATCTAATTATCTACCCAGAGAGGCCAATTACTCAAACAGCTCTTATGTTTTCACTTGAGTGTATTCTGTCAGAGTACATAGAATAGAATCATAGAATCATTTAGGTTGGAAAAGACCTTTAAGATCGAGTCCAACCGTTAACATAACGCTGCCACGTCCACCGCTAAACCACGTCCCTAAGCACCACATCTACACATCTTTTAAATACCTCCAGGGATGGTGACTCAACAACTTCCCTGGGCAGCCTGTTCCGATGCTTGACAACCCCTTCCGTAAAGAAATTTTTCCTAATATCCAATCTAAATCTCCCCTGGTGCAACTTGAGGCCGTTTCCTCTTGTCCTATCACTTGTTATTTGGGAAAAGAGACTGACCCCCACCTCACTACAACCTCCTTGCACGTAGTTGTAGAGAGCGATAAGGTCTCCCTTGAGCCTCCTTGTCTCCAGGCTAAACAACCTCAGTTCCCTCAGCCGCTCCTCACAGGACTTGTGCTCTAGACCCTTCACCAGCTTGGTTGCTCTTCTTTGGACATGCTCCAGCACCTCAATGTCTGTCTTGTCGTGAGGGCCCAAAACCGAACACGGTATTCGAGGTGCGGCCTCACCAGTGCTGAGTCCAGGGGGACGATCCCTGCCCTAGTCCTTGCTGGCCACACTATTGCTGATACAAGCCGGGATGCTGTTGGCCTTCTTGGCCACCTGGGCACACTGCTGGCTCATATTCAGCCGCCTGTTGACCAATACCCCCAGGTCCTTTTCCGCCGGGCAGCTTTCCAGCCGCTCTTCCCCAAGCCTGTAGCGTTGCATGGGGTTGTTGTGACCCAAGTGCAGGACCCGGCACTCAGCCTTGTTGAACCTCATACAACTGGCCTCGGCCCCTCGATCCAGCCTGTCCAGATCCCTCTGTAGAGCCTTCCGACCCTCAAGCGGAGCAACACTCCCGCCCAACTTGGGGTCATCTGCAAACGTACTGAGGGTGCACTCCATCCCCTCACCCAGATGCGACTTGCATGGCTTGCTCAGATCGAGACCCTGAAAACAGAAACCCAGCATTTTTTAATAAATTTTTTAATAATTTTTTTTAGGTTTGTCTCCAAAACCTTGCGGTAGCAGCCATGAGGATGCAGATCTAGAGAAAAAGTGTCTGAATGTCCCATGCTTTTTACCTTACTACAAGGAGCTGGTAAACCAGGCTTAAACTAATGCACGTTTCTGTTCAGAGGCCCCCCCCAAAAATTCCACCCTTTCTTCTATCCAGTGCGTGTGTCTCCTCCATGGCACGGTGAAAACACCTTTTCTTGCTGCAGTGCTTCACTGATAGGACTCTACCAGTTTTCCCCTGAACACCAAAGTGAAGATTTTCTTGTTGTTGCATGTGATTTCCCCCCCCCCCTCCATTTATGCAACTCCCATTTCACGTTATTTGAAAAATTCCAGGGGGCTGAAATATTTCCCCCGTGCAAATTCAGAAAGGATGTTTTCTTGCTGGATTTTGGCCTGAAGAAATCCTGCAGTAATCTGAGAAGAGCAGAAAAGACCAAGTCAAGGGAGGTGGCGCTTGGGAGTCTAATCGCTAAACTCCTGCGGATTAGAGACAGGGCGCCGTGCCAAGGCGACCCAAGCTCTATTCCTGGCCCTTTAAACCCCCCAGCTCCTTCGGATCCGCTCTGAGCGCGGGTCGGGGAAAGCAGCAGGCTTGCAATGTGTCGTAAGCAGTTTTCCAACCTTCTGCAGCTAGAAAGCGCTGCTCTTAAACGTGATAAACTGATCCAAGGGAGGAAAGGTGCCGCTGCCGGGAGGGTGGGGGGAAGCGCGGGGTCCGTCCCTGCTGCCCGCAGTGAGGTCCTGCCTTGGGTGCTCGGCAGCAAGCGGGGCACAGCAGCGGGCAGGGTGATGCTGGGAGGATGCACTGCTGTGGTGGGGAATTTGAGCAGGCGTTTTACTAGGTGGGTGGCAGCCGGTGAATTTTCAGCGGTGTATTCCTTGCAGGCAGTGGAAATTGCTCCCTTCCTTTCCCCTCTTTTCTCCCTCTCTTCACCCCCCCCCAGCCATGAGACTGTTGCTTCTCAGTTGCTGCGCTCCTGGAGTGATGCTGCCTCAGATGGTGTGGAGAAACTGGCCTTGGAAACCGGTGGTGGTTGAGCAGGGGCCGTGGGATGCGCCGGCGTGGTTGCACGCATGCCGAGGGGCCCGAATGCGTCGGTGCTCAGGGAACGGAGGCAAATGGCGGGGCACGTTGGGTGTGAAACTGTAAGAACAGACTTTACGGAGTAATAAAGCGCGTGCGGTTTGTGTTTGGGCTGGAAATCCAGTCCCATCTGTTCCAGATGTTTTCGGTTGTGTTTATAGCAAGTAGCTACTGTGCTGCTTTGAGGGTAAAAAAAAAAAATAAAAAAATTGAGGTGTGCCTTCACAACCATTGCAAACAGGCAAGAGCATCCATGAAATATGTTCCCTTTTGTTGCCTTAGAAAAGATGCATAAATAGTCGTGAATAATTTAACGAGCCGGAGCTTTCGGGGAAGGCTTCTGCGTGCGTGCCTGAGTGCTGGCTTTGTGCTGTTTTGTTGGCGAGAAGCACGTCCTACCCCTTCACGCAGGGCAGCAGCTGCTTGTGAAATAGTACCTTTCTGAAGTCAGAGAAATCTGTGCTTCAAATCCTCTGGCTTCTGGGTCTGCGGCAGACCGTGCGGGCAGAAGCAGCCCGTGTGACGGGGAGGTGGGCCTTGCTTCAAACGTCTGAATTGGACCTAAACTTAGGAGCTGACGCTCGTGTTCGTTTCTGGGTACGGTGTGGTATTATTCGCTGCCATCCAGTAATCCAAATGAAAAAAAGTGTATTTCCATATGCTTAGTTAGTGGGTTTGGATCTGACCTATTTTGCTTTGTTCCTTTTTTGCCTGTGACATATTTGGGACTCGTTCGTGGGAGCCGAGCTGCGGAGCAAGAGCCAAGGACGAGGCCAACGGCGTGTTAGTAAAGGTGCTTGAGGTGGGGGAAAACTTGGCAAAGATGGGAGAATGGCTGCTGGGCTACCGCTTTCAGAAAATGAGGGCTCTGGTACTTTCTTTTGTGGCCGAAGGGGGTTTTGTTGTCTTTTGTTTAGATAGGTGTTGACATGCAAGGCAGATATCCTAAGACATTCTGATTTCTTGGTATTCATCCGTTCAGTTTTTATACTCTCCTGAATTTGAACGTGCCCTTAAAAAACTCTATGAAGTGTTTGCTGCTACTGTGCTTGGAGGATCTTGCGGGATCGTAAGTGGAAGCAGAAGTGGACGTGAAGAAGTTCTGAAGGCTTTGTCTCTTTCTGTACTGAGTTTGTCCCTATTCCGTTTAGGAATATAAGGAAAAGGTATTGGTTTTTGATCGTTACCCACATATGCCTGCTTCTGGCCGTTGGTAAGAAAACAGGTTACCGGCTCGGTCTCCGGTTGTATTAAGATAGAAAGCTTCCACGGTGACTGTCCAGCAGTGAGCAGCAAATGTGCGCTTAGCCTCTAAGCAGTATGAAAGGAGCTTATTTAATATAGCTAGATTTTTTTCTTTGTTGTTTTATCATTTTTGTATTTGCTTGTCAAAAGTGTATTCGCAGATGAACCCTTGGAGAGCGTGCAGGGTCTTATTTTGTGGGTGAAATACAGCAGCACAAGTTCTGGGCAGCGCCACAGGAGGACTTGTATGGCGGAGGCGTAGAATTAGGAGTCTTTTCTGTACAGAGAAGCAGATAAGAGGTGGAGAGAAAAGGGGAGGGGAAAGAAGGCAACTACTAAAACCCGTCCCCAAACGGATGAATGAACGGGTGACACACATAAATGACTGCTGTGATGGTCTGACTTACTGTAGCTCGGTCTCTGGATAATCCTCGTATGTCAGATTTCTGTAAGGCCAACATGTGACACAAAGCTCGCCTCCCAGCAGACAAGTGTGCTTTGCTGGTATTAAGAGGCTGCCTGAAGGCTGCTCTCCCACTGTGCATTCGAACGCGTGTGTATGTCCGTGTGTAGTATGCGTGCTCGCTTGTGTAGGTGGTTCTGCAGCCGAGGTCTTTTAGAAGAACTTTAAAGGGAAACTGGAATTCCACAAACTCTTGGCTATTGCATAGACAGTCCCAAACTTGCCTGTGTGTCTGTACGTCCTTTTTCGAAAAAGGAAAAAGGAGGAGGGGAAAAAAAAAAAGAAACAGGAAAAAAACCCCAAAGACTTCTAGCCGGGATTACCTTTCTCACGCCTGTCACCACTGATGTCCTCCCAAGGTTAGAATTCGAGCTACGTGAGGCCAGCTTAAACCAAACGCCATTTGAAAGGAGCTCTATGAAGGAACAGCAGGCACTGGAAGGAGAACAGGAGTGCCCACAGGAACATGAACAACAGCTTGCAAGTTAACCTGCCCAGGACCTGGGCTGGTTCAAATAGCTCGCTCCAGGAGAAGTCTGAGCATTCCTTTTTTCTTTTCTATTACTATAGGATGGAGGACGAGGCAGTACTGGATAGAGGGGCTTCCTTCCTTAAACATGTATGTGATGAAGAAGAAGTGGAAGGTAAGAGAACTCGGACTGCTGGGGAGAAAGGGTGCCTTCGCAATTTGTGTTTGTATGTAAGGTGGGCACAGTCGGATAGCAGAGAAAAAGGGTGCCTTTGTTTTGCTGAGTAATTAATCCTAAAATTGACTGAAACACCGTTAAGCTTGATTGGGGTGAAACGGACTTTTTAAAGAAATCCTCTTCTCCAATTCAGTTGTTAAATGCTGCTGGCACACGTTCCCACTTCCCGCAAAACCGCGTTTGCCGTGTCTCGCATAGCGGCTGTGAAATATCGGAGCTATTTGTTTTTCTTTCCTCTACGAAGACAGTTTTGGCAACGCGTGCGGATCACCGCCGCACTTGGGAGTGCTGGAATACGGTGGCAGGTGGCGCAGATGGAGAAGTGAACCGGAAAAACCAGCAGAATTTGTACCGGGTGTCGGGGGCGGACGTAAGGCAGCAAGTTGACGTTTGCCTGGGTTATCCTTTTAGCTTAGGAGGCCTAAAGAGAAGGTTTTTCCCTTGAAGAGGAACTTTTTAACAGAGCAAACAGTTTCCTCCTTTTTTAGGAGAAGAGTAGACTCCTTTGAAAGTGTTTTTGTTTTCTCTCTAACAAAAAACGTTGTGAAATCCCAAAGGTAAACGGAATTTACAGGAGTTTAGTTGAAGGTTGTTTGTGGAAGATTATTAAGCTGATAGGAATGAATTATTTGCAGCAAATTCTCTTTTTCTTGTTTTATGAGGATGAGTTGACCATGTGCTTGATAAACTAGCGGAGGAGAAGGAGGGAAGGACAACAGGGTACGTACTCTACCTAGAAGGGAAAGGAGGCCAGCATCTCACCTCACGGTGCTACCCTTCCCCTCCTGACTTAGGTGTATAATTTCATTCTAATTTCTTTATTTGCCAACAAATGCCCGTGGCTTTTCGCTTAAAAATGTTTAGAAGGGCGTAGTGTTCCAGCCATGTCATTGTCACCGGTAACGGATGGTAAAGGATCAAGCAGTATGAAAGAAAATAATCTCCAAAAAGATGAATTAGAACGCTTCCAGCAAATCAAACCAGTCATTTCCATGAAAAAGCCTGTGTTTTCTTCCTCTCTTGTATGAAGTAATCTGTGCTCAGTAGGTATAAATCATCATGTTAGGTTTAATTAGGCCATTTGCTGTCTGCAGGGTCGGAATGACAGGGGTTTTGTATTAGCCTTTTGCTTGTAGAATAATTGACGCTTTGGCACAGCAGAAAGATTTGAGAGGGGAGAGAGGGAGAACATTTCATCTATTTTACTGTGTTAAATGTTGCCACATGCTGTTGCGGTGTGTATTGCCCACGTGTGACGCTCCAGGAATATAATACAAATCGTTTGTGAAGAGCAGTGCGGGAGTGTCCTTCTAACTGTCTGCAGGTGCTGCGAAAAAGGTTGTGGTTACAGCTTGAAGGAATATTTGTAGATGTGGCGTGTCCGTCTCCGTGTTTCAATGTAGATATTCTCATTTGATGTAGTTGGGCTAACAGACCAGTTGCGGTTCATCTTGCTGGGGTAAGGAGAAGCGGAGGTGAAACAAATATTTCTGATTGCACACGACAGGTCTCTGAGAGCTGTAGCTGCTTGTCCGAGCCTCCGGAGAGACTCGGAGCTGTGTCACCGGCTAATTCCCTTGTTCGTGCTAAAGGCAGCGCCTTGATTCTCACCGGGCTTCTGCGCATGACCTAGCTAAATCACAAAAGGAGCTGCCGTCTGTGGCGGGGCCAGTGCCGACGCTGTGGTGTCTGTCAGTGTCACCGTGCACGTGTGGCGCGCGTATGATGCGGTCGGTGAGTTGCTGCTCGGCCGCTCCGCTCTTCTGGAGCGGGACAGCCTTGAATTCCGAGCGTACCCGGCAAATTTGGGGCATTACCGCAGCGCAAGTAATCGTTAAAGGCTTTGGTACTTTGAAGAGATCTTATTTGCCTTAGAGGGAAAGATTTCCAACCTCAGTGATTCTATGATTCTGTGCATGTCCTCGGCTACATCTAACTCTCTACACAGATGTGCGCCCCGTATATAAGTACACTTAATGTATGTGTGTATCTAATAGGCACACATGCACCCCGTGTACAGTCATAGTCTGCACGTAGAGAATGAATTGTAGACTCACAGAATGGTTTGGGTTTGAAGGGACCTTTTAAGATCATCTAGTTCCAACCCTCCTGCCATGGGCAGGGACACCTTCCACTAGATCGAGTTGCCCAAAGCCCCGTCCAACCTGGCCTTGACCATTTTCAGGGAGGGGGCATCCCCAGCTTCTCTGGGCAACTGTTCCAGTGCCTCACCGCCCTCACAGTAAAGAATTTCTTCCTTACATCCAACCTAAATCTACCCTCTTTTAGTTTAAGATCCAACAGAAGGGCCAAAACATCAGGTTGAAGACCTTCGGCTGACACTTGCTGCAGATGCTTTTAAGTCTCTCTGCTAGATTTCTGCACTGCAAGTGGAGTGGTTTCAAGGAGGAGAGTGTTTTTCTAGAGACCTGAAAGTGTTAGCTCTGAAGCGCTCTCCGTTACTTCAGCCACTTTCATGGTATGGTTATAACTTGCTTTTCGAAAAGGCTTAGAGTAGTTGCATCCTCTGTAGAAGAAGGTAACAGCGAGTGGAATTGTTACCTCCAGGTGTATGTTATTTTTCTGATACTTTTGATTTTTAGCCTACTTTCAGGAGGAAGCAACATACATATCATCAAGTTGTTCACCTCTCTTGCCTCTTCTTTCCATTCCTCTCCCAATAACTTTTTGCACCTAGCAGTCAATATTGATCCAATTTCTCAGGAAGGCTTTTTAAAGCTACTCATAATTTCACTAAACTTGTAGGAAAAAAAAGGCTGAGCAGAGAGGAGAGACGGTTTTCTTTTCACTCTGCTAGGGAGAGGGGAATTGTAACCTTTATCAGAAGTGTAGTGTTAGGGCAGCGGGACTTGGGGATTCAATATTTGTATTGAACGTTGAGACGTTTTCGGCTTGGGGCAATTGTCAGTCATGCCCTTGCCGAGTAAATGTAATGTTAATAGAATCCACACGTACCTGACAAAAGTCTGGCCCTTTGGCCTGGCTCCAGAGATTGTTTAAGGCTTCTCTAAGATGGCACCTCAGTCTGGTCCTACGCTGGAATGTGTTGCTATTTTATGAGCGATATCAGCTGTTGACATTCGAAAATTATTCCATTCCTGCTCACCCCCTACTGACTTTATCAGTGAGAGGGCTCAACTGATTAATTCAGTACCTGTTAGTTACGAAGAAGCTGCTTTGCTGGCCATCGCTGCTACTGCACATAAGCGCCCAGAAATGGGACTTGGCGAGGCAAGGGATCCTGGGTCCGGCTCAGAGCGTGGAAGGGAGAGCAAGTGCGAAAATGTGTAGGCTTTCTTGGGGGAAATCAGGAAGAGGCACTGCCCTGAGCCGAACCTCCTGTGCGAGAAAACCATTCCCATTCATTTAGAGCACTGCACGTTCCTTTCCTTGAAGGTAATGACATATTGCTGTAATGCCACTGTTAGGAGCGCTGGTATGTGTGACATAAACAGATTACTTAATAACCAATTTTGCAAGAGGGGAAAAGTAAAGCTCCACCTTATCCTTTGAGATAAGGTATTCTTGGCTCTTTCAGCGTAACTTCCCCCCGGGCTTGCTGCCGCCCTGACTTCACGGCGGGGCGGAGGGTGCTTGATTTCAAGTCTGACGACTCTGTTGCTGGAAGGCCGGCGGAGCGCTCCGGCTGCGTGTGTTAGGGGCAGGTGTTTGGTCCTGCGTTCCAAATGATTTGCAAAGTAAAGGTCTGGAGAATATCTCTTAGATACGGCTGTTGTAGGAGCGCATTCAGGAAAAATTGCTGTTGCAGTGGAAACTTTTTCATGGATCCTGTTATCATTATGGGATTTACTATATAGAGAGCCTAAACAGGGACTTTGTAACAACTTTCAGCGACTCCTTTTTCCATTTTAGCCGACTGCTCCCCACACTTTCCTCCTCCCTGCTTTCTATTCTCGACCCTGTTGTGTCATTGCGCTTTGCTGGTAGAAAGCCTTCTGATGCCATAAGCCTAAGATTATTACCTGATGGTTGGATCAATGAGGAGAGGGGTTGAAAGGGTGAAGATAACTGTGAAAATCTTTACCTTTATTAACAGCAGGCAGAAGGTAGGAGAAATGAGCTGTATTTACCCATTCACTTTGTTTTCTTTTTCTTCTCTCACCCCCGCCCTCAGTTTTTGATCACTGACTGTAGGCAGACCTTCTCCATTTTCAGAAATAACCAGACCTGTTTCATATGAGTTAGTTTTTAATGGCTTCTGAAATAAATATGATTAAAAAATTAATCAGATAAAATCTCAGCACGGAATGTACTTCATTAATCTTCTTTGGTACCTTTAATTTCTATGCAGAGATAGAGTAGGCTGTGTTTTGCTTTGGTAAAACTGAGTCGGGCTTTGCTCGTGGAAAAGCAAAACGATGAGGCCTCGGGCACTGCCTTTTTGCTCTCTTTCTGTACAGCAGCTGGCACAACTCGGGAATGGCAGGCACGGATTGGGACCGAAACGCTGCCCCACACAGCTAGTAAAAACAAAATGGGTGGTTTGGATCTTCTCAGCTGTGAAGTATGGGGATGAAAGATTTCAAATGAGCTTCTCTCCGGCTTTAATTCTCCATGACCCTTTGCAGGATGCTGAAATGTGCTGTTAGCTGGTTTGTCACGAATGAAAAGGTCTAGTGTTAAGACTTCACTGCAGACTTTGGATAATATGGTAAATCCCCACGGAAAAGTTGCGAGCGGTTTTTGTGTGTGTGGATTAATTAAGTCAGTAGTACAAATGCTGTGAGGTCTGTGGAATATGAATCCCTCAGGAAGTGGTTTGTTCAGAAATTTTTGTCATTAAGATAATATCACTTTTCAGTCACTCGTTAGCTTGATACTAGTAAATCTATGAGTGTGCTTACTATTGGCAATTCCCGGCAGGTGTCTGTGTTCCCCGTCATTGCATGGGATAACATTCTGGTCGTTGCAGATGTCTTTCATCTGTTGTCAGGAATCAGCATTAGCTTTAAAGTTGCTGGGGTTGTGTGAGAAGGTGTTGATGCCCGCCTACTCTAGGCTCTGTGAGAAAAACTGCAGTCCAAGTTCAGATGATGATAAACTGACTTTACATAAGGTAGTGATAAGTTGTGCACGCAGGAGATTTCTCCTGTGCACGCAGGAGAAATCGAGAAATGTTGTAAGAACAGCTGAGTCAATATATGATGTGGTTTGCCCGTTGCGAAGGAAAGGCCGTGTTTTCTTTTCAGCGATAAGTTTTGCACTGACACATGCTAGGAGCGTAAGGTACGTGGCAGTAAAGGAAGGTGTTTCCATACCATTCTGACAGAGACTGGCTTTTTTCCGTCCCTGATGGGTTTAGAAACAATCATCAGCTCTCCGGCCTGGCGGTGAAACTCCTGAGGGCCCTGTGAATGGGAAAGGTGGCCCTCACATGGCACCTTACAGCCTTTGATGGGAGCAACTTCTTTGAGTGGCTGTTTCCAGTTACTGGGGCCATCCTGAAGCTGCTGGTCCCTACCGAGAGAGAGCAGGCGCTTGGACAGTGGACAGTAGTCCAGTCCAGCCTCCGTTCTCTCAGCGTGCTTGGGATAACAACTCTACAAACATCGCTTTTTAAGCCCTCTCTTCTTTTGTGCTTCAGTTTCTGTAGGTGCTGCCCAGCGTCAGTGTGCACGCAGGCTGGTGGTGTAGCTGTGCACCATCTGGTTACGTGATGGTTTGGTCCTCTCCTGGGTCACTTCAGTTGGGACTCAAGTCTAGGCTTCTTTGACTGTCTTCTCCCACCCGTTGTATATACCTTCCTCTGCCCAACAGCTCTTTTTTAAGGAATAATAATACTGGATATGACAGTTCAGGATGGAGACTGAAGAACCGATACAGCCTTTGCTCACTCTTCAGATGTGAGCCCCAGATGTGCTGATTACCCTTCCTGAATTTTTCTGGGACGTTTGAAATTAAAAGGTAACACAAAATGTATTGGGGAGGCCCAGTCGCAGTTGTACAATGTGTAATGCCAGTGTTTGCTCTGTTTGGCTGTATTTAGCAAACTCTGTCGTGGTTTTTGCCTGTTCACTGAATTGACGGATTTTTTGAGAGACGTACTCCATGCCGTAAATCAAGGCATAGAGAAGTAATGAAGGTAAACGACAGAACCCACTTGGCAAACAGGGTAAGATATTGAGGCAGAAAGTGGAAGATGCCTGACCCCATGTCAGGCTTGGGTTCCTTCAAGCTTGGCCACGTCAAACAGTTGCAGCCTTCGTGTAGCTAGGGAACACAGGAGTGTCCTTCCCTCTCTCATCTGTGCGCCCAGAACTAGTGGAGCTGGGCTTAATCTGGGAACCGATGCTAGGGCTGTTCCTATAACTTGCTAGGGGACGTGCAGTCTGTACGCTAGTTCAGCCATCGTCTCGGCCTTCGTGAAGGCCTGTCCCTTCCTTTCCTTTGGGTGATATTCCTAGTCTGGTTGCGCAACGCTGGGAGAACTTCCTTAGCAGTAAAAAGAGGCTGAGAAAAGGACGTAGCCAGCTCGGGCGCTTCCTTGAAGGAAGCGTTGTGCTGCTGGCGAGGCCTCAGGAGGCCTTCGTGTGAACGGGGCTCCCGCTGGTGAGCACCATGTTGTTTGCATTCCTTCACGGTGCCCTGCTGGCAGCAGCTCGGCCTTCCAGTAACCCCGGCTCCGGCCGCAGTCTGCCTTTCATAAAACACACCGCGGCCTCTGTATGTTTAATTATAACTGAGGCCTTGGAATCAAGGTTCGCTTGCAGCGGGGGCTGTTTTTTCTCTCTCTCGTGATGCGGTACGGCAGAGTCGGGCAGTTATGAGGACTTGCTACGAGCTGCCTGGCGCTTTGCAAACCCAAGGAAACAGGATGGTGGTTTAGGTAGATCTCTGCCTGGCACCTTGTGGTTGTCTGTCTTGTTTTTGTCGCTAACCTGTGCCCAGCCTTTGCCGTTTGTTCTTCAGGCTTCGGACGATGTGCTCCATGCAGTCATTGGCGGTGATTTAGGAGCTCAGGCTCTGAAAAGACCATGGCGTTTGCTTCACAGTTTGGAGTGCAGATATTCAGCGGCGTGCCTTCCTTGTCGCTTGTGCGCAAGTGGTAAAGCAGCGGCCAACCTCTGGTACCCAGAAAGCGGTTTGAGGTTCTTTCTCTGAAATGGAGGCAGCGCTTGGGTGCCTTAATCGGTATACCACAGCTCTTACTTAGATTGGAGGGTGGTCTAAAAACCTACCTGCATCTGTGAACTTGATAGTGCCAAGTACAGCTTGGTATTCATTTAGTCAGCCTTGGTAATTAATGAGATGGAAATATGGAAAGCGAGGCCGAGATTTTCAGCCAAGGTGGGCTATTTTGAGTAGGTGGTTTGGGCATTTCGCAAGGGGACATAATTTTAAAGGAACTGTGGTCAGTGCTTGAGGCAGATGCCAGAAAATCCAAAAGTACCATGCTTCTGAACAGCTTGGCCTAAAACTTAACCAGTCCAGCACGGCTCCCCTCCTCTGCCCTGTTCCCCAGAGCCATGCGTTTTTAAAGTCTTCCCTTTCTTTCTGTGGAATCCGAGCAGTACTGGCCAGATTAGATCAGATGACAGCAGGACAGGTTCGGTGGCTTCTGTAACCCCTCACGGCTCCAGAGAAGAAAGAAAGCAGCTTACGGGGTTGTGGGTAAGAGTCTCGCAATGGCTTATATAAAGCTCAGTGAGAATACCCCAAACACACGTTTATTGTTCTGTCTAAACAATGTCTACTCATTAATTCATTGCCAACTTCCTTATATTTTCCTGTCATGGAGCAGGACCTTATAGCTATCATCAACGTGTGTCTTCTGGGCTTCATATTCTGATCCTTTCCTAGCAACTTCGAAGCATAGTTTTTGGTGACTGACTTGGTCTGCTCCTTCTAAACAAACAGGGTTTGTAGGATCTTCAAGAAGATGAAGACCTCATTTCATTTTTTTTTTTTTTTTCCATTTTCTTTTCCTGTTTAGATACTCTTGACTTGACTTTATGTGAGCTCTCTCTTTTAGAGCCATCCTGTTCTTGAGGGCACAGTGCTAGCTCACCTTTTAAACATGCTTCGCTGGAGCGGTCTCTGAATCTTGTTAGGAATCTGGCAGTTCAAGTCTGGGTCACTGATGGGTAGCGAGCGAGCATACGTTTGAAATTGAGAAGCGCAAGCTTTAGACAGATGGCTAGGAAGACTTTCCTTCTGGCTAACTATAGTGTTGTTACGTGGGAACCTTTTAAAGACTGCAGAGGTCACTTTACGTAAAGATTAAACTGACCTTTTGAAGATATTGAAGTTCTAGAAGCCTGATGTTATAAAAGAAGAAAAAAAAAAATCTCCGCTTCACATGCTGTCTTCCCCTACACAGCTCAGTTCCCTGCCCCTTGTACTGATTTTAGTAAAGGACTGCATATTAAGATGTGAAGTGCAGTAACGCAAATACATAAAATGATCTTTGGACAAGTTCCCTGCTTGATTAAGTCAGTGCATCTTCATTGCTGATGCTGGGTCCTCTCTTGAATGCTTTCATCTTAGCCATGAATTTGCGGTTCTTCTGTCAGAGCTGGCAGAGTTGGAGAGCGCCCTGTTGTTTCTAGTCTTGTCCTTGCCCTTCCTATTTCATCTGTCAGTTGCGTAGCAGCTTGGATTTTGTCTCTCTTGGAGCCTCTGTTTTCTTTTTTGCCCTTTACTGCATCTCTCTCATTGCAGGCTGTTCTCCTGATGGCATTTATTAGGTTGTGAACCCCCTCCTCAACCTTACAGTTGTCCTTTTACAAGTATTTGGTCCCATCACCTGACGGATTCACACTGACCCTTTTCTTTGGCCAACTGCCACGTACCGTGGAAGAATTCGTTTATGGCATACTGTTATTGTTTTAAAGGCCCTTATGCCTGAGGGCCTTCCTGATCTCAGGTTTTTTTCAGCTACCTGGTTACAGTCTTTTCCATACAGACGTGATTTCTTCTGCTTCTCCCAGCCAGTCTCTTATCCAGCATCCTTTGTCCAACTCTAGGCATCCCCCGGCTATTGCTGGTCCTGTGGCAGTCTGCGCTCAGTCCCTTAAAAGACCTTGGGTTCCCTTCATGGGAGCCTCTTGCAGAGAGGTAATTTTGTGCCCAGGCATCACCGCTGTGAGACATACGTGCATGTTTCTGCACTATTAAAATCGTTACTGTGACACAAAGAGCCGAGCCTGTTCAAGTTGTGCAGGCTGCCCTCTCTTTGGAGGGAAACACATCTTATCTGTGGTTCTGCTGCTTGATGGGGCTTTTTTGCTGCGGGGAACAGGAGGGCTTTGCATCTGGTTTATCTCCAACTGGTACGTTAGCTTGTTTAGATTTCACCCAGATTTCAGCAAACAAAAGTGCTCAAGGAATCCTTCTGCTGTTCACCTGATGGATAAATTTTTACTCGCGTGGAAAATCAGTCGCTTGAATATCAGGATATTCTGAAAACCCTGTGGGGAACCAAGTGGTGAGCCTGGGACTACGCCTGGTCAGCCCGTCTAGAGGATGGGTTATGGGTTTGTTCTGTTTTCTTTTGAGTTTCAGCATCTGTGTTCATATGCATGGATGGGAAGAGTACTTAGCTCTTACACAGTGCTAGGGGAAATCATCGTGTTCCTTGTTTCTAATGCATGAACCAGCCATGTTCACTGACAGGTCTCATGAATTTCCATGTCTGTTCTCCTACCCAGAATTTACATCTTCCTCATGCATCGTTGAAAATATTCCCGTTTGCCCGTTGTTTTTGTGGCCTGTGCTTTCATCTGTGTGGGCAACTGATGCTCTTGCAGATCACTCCTGGGAAGTTTTTAGGTGAAGCGCGATGACTGTGCGGGAGGGACGAGAGTCATTGCTGTTCCGCTGGTGCGAGCAGTTCTCCGAAGCGGGGTGTCGCGCCGGCTGTGCGTCCCATCCCGCGTGCGCCCGGGGCGACAGCCGTCTCCTGGAAGGTGGAGTTGGTCGGGGTGGAGGGCCCGCGCCTGCTCCTCTGCTAGCACCGGTCCCGGGAGGCGTTCGGCACCTGTAACCCCTTTAAAACCAGGTAGAGTTAAGGGCGCTCGGCGCGTGACGGCGTGGCCTTTTGTTCTTATTTCTTGAGCTGATTTGAAACTAAGCAGGGCTTAGTTTGGGACTTGCTTAGGGCTACTTTTAATATCTCCCCTTTAAAATGGATCATCCCTGTGATTTATTTGTCCTTCTGGGCTATCAGCTTGTTTATGTCACTTATTTCCTTTGATTCTGACACAAAACGAGAAGTACCCTTCTGCCGCCACCCCCGGCTTTGAAAAGCAGCCGCTAAAAGCTGCGCGAGCCTGGCTGTAATCCCGGCGGCGTGGTGGCTGGTGCCACATCTCGCTGTGTGCTCGGCGGTAACGCCGACACCACCTTCTCGGCCGCAAAGGTGTGCCGTGCCGTGCCCTCTTCTGCTGACGAAGCGCGTGGCGGGCTGCATCCCCTGCGAGTCTCGTGTGACTTCGGAGCTGCGGTCGGTGCAGATTCCTAAATGTTAGCCAGCGCTACGGAGAGCAAGTTTTCATAAAGTTAGCAGCTCGTTAGTGGTAGGAGTGAAAGCAATACGCTCCCGGGATGTGTCAGAAGCCACATCAATAAGTAAAGCTTCCCCGCCCTGGGGTTATGCTGTGTTTTAATTCCATCCAGCTATGAGACTGATAGCTAGGCTATGGAAATGGGTAGAGAAAGGGCGCACCTTGACCTGCCTGTGTCTTATTATAGGTCAGCCATGCCCCAAAGTCAAATGGTTGGGGCATCCTGAGCAAAGCCCTTCGTTGGGGCGGCCTGAAATATCTGTCCCAGTCTTCTCTGAGAGCCTGGGTACACACGGCTGCCCCGTGCAGGAGGTGCGAGTGGCCGGAGCTTGTGGAGAAGAGGTTGGCTGTGTAGACATGTCAATAGTAACCACATGAGCCTGTCCAAGCCTGCTCGGGTTTAATGTGACTCTCCCGGTTCTTTGGAAAGGAGCCTTGGAAGTAAAAACAAGGGGCAGGTGAAAACTGCTAATACTCGTCTCATTTTCATTGCTGTATAAATTTTTAATGTTAGGTTTTGATCTTGTTTCCTTCTGAGGTGCCACTCTGAGATTCTTTATGGGCTAGTCTGACCAGGCTCTAAGTCCCAACAACCTCGGTCATGTGGAAGGGATTCCTTCTTAGATACTGTGCACCAGGCAGACTTTATCCTTTGATCCTGTAACTTTCGGCTCCTTTCTCCAAATGACCAGGTTTTGTTTCTGCTAAGCAAAAGCCATTCCACTGTCACCATTTCCTTAAAAGAGTTAGTGCTTAAAAATGGAGAGGATCATAAATAAAGCGATCTCTTTCTGCTTGTTCGTTTGGCTGTAGATACCTGGAATGAAAAAAGAATTTCAGTCTTGCGCTGTGTCAGGCTTAAAGTCTGCGCTTGGGTCATGCACTAGGACTGCAGAAAGCTGTAGACTTGGCTCGGTGTCCAGATGAATGCAGAGACCTCAGGCACAGAAGGTATCACCACGCTTAGCTCATCTAATCATGTCTGCTGATTTACCTTTTTTTTCTTTTTTTTGTTTTTAAATTCCTCATGCTAAGGCTATGATTTCAGTTTGGATTACTACCATGGCCACTGATCATCTATTACACGTGTGTGTTGAAATACGCAATACAGAAGGCTTTGTGGAAAGAGTGTTGTTGCAGGATGAAGCTCCCCAGCATCAGCTAAATTCATCACCTCATCTTCCTGAGAAACCTGAGCTCTACAGCTCTCCGTAGGTGCATCACACATCAGGTCTGTTCTGTGTGACGCTTCTGGGAGGAACTGGTTTCTTAGCAAGGACATGGGAGGAAGTGATAATGCTCTTTAAGGCAAATGTGATTCCAGAACTAGTTTGGGAAACAACACTTGAACTGTGGATTTCTCTCTATATAGATGTTTTTTGTCGTTTGCTGCCTGTATTGTAGCATGAATAGTTCCACATGTTTTGAACAATATGGATGGCTTGTGCTTCACAGGCCTTGGGACGTCCAGTTTGGGGCTGACATGGCTGCATAGAGAGCGAGTAATTCCCCTGCTCCCAGCATGCTGCTCATGCAGGCAGATCCCAAGGTCTCTTCATCACGTACGTTTAACCAGACGCTCAGCTGACGACGCCAGGCTTGTCCTGCTTCTTTCACAGCTCCCCTCGCTTAGCAGCGGACAGGGCAGCCGCTCGGGGCGTGCATTGCAGCACACCTTGCCCTCGGTCTCTAAACAACTGCCATCCTTTCTTCCTTGGACAGAAAAGGATCCTCGCTGACAGACGGTTCAGGTATAGCGCTATAGGAACCTGGCGTCTTGGATGCAGGTCTTGGCTTTTCCTACTGAGAAACCCTTGTGAAGCTTTCTGCCGACCTCAGCGGCTGATGGGGAGCGAGCACCTGAAAGGAGACGGGGATTGTGTAGGTGGTAGGTGATCAGGCTGTGCTAACACACAAATTCAGCTACGTAAACACACCCAAGGAACTAATGGGTAGCTGAGACTTTACCAGCTCAGACAACTTCAAGGCTGCAGATTTCTTACTGTTTTTAGTTTTTCAGTATGTTTTTTTCCCCCCCTACGTTTACGTTTCTGTAACTCCCCGCATTTCCTTCGATGGCGTAACTCAGAAAAGAAGCAGCACGGCGTCGCGCTGAGGCGGTGCGCTTGGGGGCCTGACTCGGTGAGGCAGGGCGTCTGGAGCTGCTGGCTTTTGCGCACGCTGGCGGAGCGCGGCTGGGGTCAGCGCGCCGGCTCGTGCGGCGTAAGATTCAGACGGTTTCGGTCCCAGGACGTCAGCCAGACCATGCTTGGCCAGGATGGAGACAAGAGATGGACAGATATTCTTGCAGGCAAGGAGGGAATGCTGCGTTTTTACAGAACTTAAATATGGTGATACGTGAGTGGGTTTTCACCAGTAAAACTGACTCAGGGACTCTCCTGTGCCCAAACTCTAAATCTGGACTCTGAATCTTGAGCTGCTGTTCTTTAATAGCTCTTAATAAAGCAAAAAGATGTGGTTTCAACCAAAATTTTTCCGGGGGAAAAATACCTCTCTGATGATGACTACTTCTTGCTCCGTTAATAATCAGATGAAACGATTTTGCTCTGAGTCTGGTGCACAGTAAAGTTTCTCCTCGGGCACGAGAAGCTAACTTCAAAAGTTTTAGCTGCAGCAGGTGTAAGTTCAAGGAAGCCACGACCCGCCACGGTCCTTTAGAACAGGAAAGGTGCCGCTTTGACCTGCAGGTCTTGCCGTGCATCTGTCCTGGTTGGTGCTTACTTGCTGGCTGGGGTTAAACCACGACAGCATCTTACCTACGGGATTTTAGTCTTGTGAAATAACGTGCCTCTGGTCAACCCGAACGGCTCTCAAAATTAATGAGGTGCACGCAGAGGCTCATCGTTTTTCGGGCGATGGGAGCAGCTCCCAGAAAAGGCTGTGAAACGCAGCAGGGGCCGCAAGAGGAGGAGACTGGCAATTGCCCCGGGACGGGTGTAGAAGAGAAGGTTAGGGCTGAGCGGGACCTGGAGTACCGGGAGAAGCTGAGCGCTCGGCTCTGTGCTTCCCATCCTCCACCGAGCCGTAGGGTAATAGCGCGGTGCATGTGTGTCACGTTAAATTTATCAGGCATTACCAGTTGTAGTCAATGGTTCTCATGGGAAAGGCTCTGTTACCCCGGTGAGTAGGAAATGTCTCAGAAGCCCAGGGCATTGAGAGTATGTGTCAATTGTTTCCTTCCAGGCGCTTTGGGAAGGGAGCCTAGAAGTTTATCTCAGCATTTGCGACAATATAAACAGATGCCAAGCACTTCAAGTACGCAGAAAAGGAAAAAGTCTTGCTTGGCCTGCCTGAACAGACTGGGAGGTGGGGGGCGGGCGGGGGAAGACAAAAAGCAACATTAAGTAAGTCTCTCCTTTGCAGAGTAGGGAAAAGCAGCTAAGTAATGCAGATGTTTGCCTGCCTATATGCAACTGAGTTTGATATTACCAAAATCTGTACTGTGCACACGTGGTCAAAAGATTAAAGAGATTGTCCAGTTCTGTTGGCAGCATATTAAAGTATTAAGACTACAGGCTTACTATGATGTGTTTCTATTATCAAGCTGACCACAGAATTAAAGTGATTCAAAGGAGGACGTTGTTTTCACACAGATACCGGAATCGCCCCATCCTTTTGCACCTGGCTTTTGGATGCGATCTTGGCTGTAAGAATCCCTTGGGAACGGCTACCGCTGCCCTCTCTGTCCTGGGGCCACCCCTACCCTACAGCTCCTGCTTGTGCTCGGATAGGATTTCCCCTTCTCTGTCCCTGTGCGGCGTTTATGCCATCTGCCAGGTTAAAGCTGATGTTTCTAGTCGCTGGAATAGCTTTCCTGGTTTCCTTTGACACGCTAGAGCTAAATCCTCTCTTCAGGTGTTGATCTGTAAGGTCTCGCTGCAGACGTCTCCAGCTTTGGCGTCGCGGCTCTGCCCATTCCCTCGGTGGTGCAAGCCCGGTTCTCAGAGACGGCGGTGCTGGTGCGCTGGGCTGGAGGCAGCAGATGCAGGTCCCTTGTCTTCTGTCGCTGTTGTGCTGCCTGATTTTGGACCTTGCTCGACCCCAGGTTTCTGTTTCTATTTTTTTTTTTTCCTCTCCTGCTCCCTGAGATGGCAAGTTATTGGTGTCTGGTACTGCACCCGACAGTCGTACAGCTCTTGGCGCCCAGCAGCAGCAGGAGATGCGCGTGTGGTGGTGAACTTCTAATATCGCAGCCTAGATAATACTGGCTAAAAAGTTAACTGTAACTTCACTCGGAGAGATTTTCACTAACCCTTTATATCTTGATATCACGGACACTATATATCTTTATATCTGTTTTATTTATTTAGTGTGGTCTTCTGCATAGTTACCACCAGTACAGAACCTTGAGCTTGCTGTAGCACTCTAGCCACCGTGGATGATGTGATCCGTATCAGGGCCATCCCGGGCGCTGTCGCACCGTCACGTCTGTGAGCGAGAAGGGAATTTCTTTATAAGCCTCTGCTTTCTATTACAATTTCCACATAACCAATTACTTTGGAGCCAAAATGTATCACACTTAGTGCCAGTCGGGGGATGAACATATTTTTTTCAAGTGATCATACTGACGAACAATTTTTTTTTTTCCTTTTCATTTTGTTGGTCTTTGAGAATTAAGAATGCAGTATTTAAGAAGCCTTTTTCAGATGCTTTTTTTTTTCATGCTTAAGTAACTCCACAACAGCATGCATTCTAATTTGTCCTCTGTGTGTGCTTTTCAAAGGAGCTGCTGCTGGAGATCTGTGTACCTCAGTAGTCTTGCCGGGCTATAGAGCACATATGTAGATGGGTATGAGACAGCGTAATATGCATAGGGCATGAGCTGTTGTCATAAGCTTCTGGCCCCATCCTTGCATATAGCTCATCATTCCGTTATTTGCAAAGTCCTTGGGCAACTCAGTTATTTTAAAGTTGCTATCAAGGAGGGCCACTCTGGTCAAGCAGCTTTTTAAAAGACCTCAGATGCTTTCAGTATGAAAATTCACATGCAAGAAAGGGGAAGGACTCTCCAGACTTCACAGCTGGCCTTAGGAGCGTGTGGAATTTGAAATGCCAAACGTGGGGTTGTTTTTCATTAAAAAGTCAGTTTGTTATGGAAATTGGGTATTTTGTGCCGAAATTTTCAGTCGTTCAGTCTCAAAGACTGGATTTATCATGACAAGGAATGAGAGATGCATGTTTAGCAGTGAAGTGGTGGCTGCAGACTCTGACTTTACTGTTGCGCTGGCATTTCCAGAGCAGCTTCCCATGTCTTGCAAATAGGGGATTCATCTGGAACCTTGTAACGCTGCCGAAAAGCAAACAGTAATAATAGGTGCAGCTTGCAGGTGAAAGGAAAGACCAATGCATGCTCAGTAATGAGGGAAAATCGGTGGAGATGGGTCGGTGGCAATTTTCCTCTCTAACTTTCTCGAGTGTGTGACCCTTTTATCAAGTGAAGCCTGCCTTCTGTTACTCACTTGACTTAACTCTTATTCCTGAGCAAAAGGGAGGGTGGCTGCTGCAAAAGAGAGGTGGACGCCGCTCTGAGCTGAACGGAGAGGTGTTGCAGAGCTCTGTGCCCGGTAACGCAGAAGCACGTCTCGTCTGGCTTCAGACCCTGTCGCCGTCGTCTTGTTGGGTGCCCACCCGTTTGACAGAAGTTCCTGTGGTTTCAGGAGTGATGTGATTGCACGTTGCGGAGCACGTTTCAAGAGAGTCTTTTGGCTGAGTATCTTCTGTGGCAGATACCTTGTCGGTGCTGGAGTCAGGACGGAAGGGGGTATCTTATCCGTGCTTTCTGCCCAAAGCCACAGCAGTCGCGGAGGCTGGGATCTGAAGGCTGCTGTTTGGGGGGGGGGGGGTGTGGGGGGGGTGTCTCCCCTCTCTCTGGGGAGGCACCCGCCAAAAGAGTTGGGGTGGGACAGTGCTGCAGGATGGAGGGCAGCTCTCCAAAAGCTGTAGCCTCTGCCTTCTCTTGACTGCGTCATCTGGTGTGCTCGCATGAGGTTTTAATAGCCGTGCATTCACGCAGGGTGTAAGCATACGCTAAGAATAGACGGATGTGAGGTGACCGAGGCGGTGACTCCAGAGAGGGACAGCTCTGCAGAAACGCTCCGCTCTGAGCAGAAGTAAAGGACTGTACCTACGGCTAAATACATTTGTTCTGACGTGCCTTTGCGGCTCATTCATTCAGATAAAGGTACTTCAGTCAGTAATAGGGCATGCGTGCTTATCTGAAACTCTCCGCTGGGCTACGCTGAGACCTGAGTGGGGAAGCCAAATTTGGTCAAAAGCATAGTATACAGCTGTCATTTATCAAGAGTTAAATCGGAAGGAGCTGTTTTTAAAGCTTACAGTAAGATGTCGGAATTATCTGGGCACAGAAAAAGACGTGTAAATGCTTTCTGTAACCACAAGGAAAGGTATTTATCCCAAGCTGGTAGAAGTGCAGAAGGCCCTGAAAATCAAACATTTTTATCAAAGTCATCAAAAAGACGTAACAACTGGCAGATGTAGTTTAAGTGTTTTAGTTTGAAATGAAAGTCTCTATGAAAGGGAAAAGGCATACTTTGTGTTTACAGTCAGCATATGAAATTTGGCACTTACTCTTTTATTACTTAATTTTTATTTTGGAAAGTGTCAAGTACGTAGAAGTTTACGGTAACTTATGTTAGTAGTCCTTCCCCATCTGCTGTGTTATAATGATGCCCTAGTGGTACTTTGACACTCGTTATACAATGGACTACCTAGTCAAGTGATGTAAATTTTGTTGCTCTAAGCTCTTCAATTAAGCTGGATTAGTTTGCACAAGGTGGGTGTTAAGTCCAGCCAACGTATTTGGTAAAACAAATGGAAAAATTCATGTAGACTGTTTTTGAAGAGCACCGTGTTCAATATTGCAAAATGAGTATGATGGCCTTCTGTGGTTTTTATTTTTATTTTTAAATGAGTCACAAGGACAGGATAATTATCAGAGAGTCTGCACTGGCATGCACTCTCAGAAATGATTATGCAAAAAATACTTTTCCGAATGGTAGCTAAAGAGCTCCTAGCTCCATGTTGGGAGACAAGAAACATAGTACTAATTAACGTTAGGCCAGCAAAGAAAGATACTTCGCTTGCCTATTTGAATGAAACGCAGCGTGAACTGTACTGGCCAGTGATGCACGAACTATACGCAGTCGAAGTTAATATTTGCTGTGCTTGTGTTCCCTAGGTCATCACACTATTTACATTGGGGTCCACGTGCCGAAGAGCTATAGGAGAAGGAGGCGTCATAGAAGAAGACCTGGGCACAAAGAAAAGAAAGAAAAGGAGAAAATCTCTGAGAACTACTCCGACAAATCAGACGTAGAAAACGCTGACGAGACAAGCAGCAGCATCCTTAAACCGCTCAGTAAGTACTGGTTTCAGTTGTCGCTCACTACAATGGTCTGTTGTCTAGTGATCTGCTCCTGATCTGATCACAGAGGAGGAAACCGAATCCACGAAAACAGTCATCTCGTGTTGCAGGGTCGGAGTAATCTTAATCAGTTGCTGTCGAATGGTTGCTGTGGCTCGGAAAAGGCACAGGCTGGAGCAGACATTTCGTCCCTCTGTATCACCTGAGTTTGCTCCTGAGCTAATGCCAGGCAGGAACAGGCCAAATTTTAAAAAGCAATTTGACACTGTGTGTAAAGAGATAGCAAGGAAACACAAAGACTGAGTAGATGCCTAGGCAGATCCATTGCAGCTTCTGCCCTGGCTCTCAGGATGCGCACCCTCTCTAGAATTGAAGCGCCTCATGGTTTCGGCTAGAAACAGCCTCGTAGGAGCAGGCTGATGAGAAGCACCAAGACCACTGCTATAGACTGTGAGAAACGTACCCGCTTGGGATTTGGCTTCGTTGTATCAATAACGTGTGGTGCTAGTAAGTCTTTTTCCCTTCAGTAATTGACCAGTTTTAAGTTTTGCAAACAAAGAGAAGAATAAAATGTAGCATTACTGTGTGGCTGAGTATCTGTAGGGGTTGAATATCTGAATTTTGATAGGCAGATGAGGTCCGTTTGGGATGCCCTATACGTCCGTTCGTACTGACATTGTTAACCAAAGGAGAGAGATCTTTATCTAGTGCCATCACTTTCCAGCTCTTCGGTAGCATCATAGGAGACTGTCATAAAGTCCCATTCCTCTTGCTGTCTTCTCTGTTGGCCACAAGCTTGTTCTGAAATCTGGGGGACGGCTGCTTGAATAGAAGTGGGAGAAAGATGGTGACAGCCTGCTAAAATGGGAACATGCTAACAAGGTTTGAGTACAGGAGAACAGCCCGGGATATGATACAGCTCAGATTATTGAGGCGAATTCCAGATGGTTGGAGTTTCATTAAAGAACTTGTCTGTAAGTGGGAAAATGCTTCCTGTGCGAGAGACAGAGAGAGAGGAGCAAGCAGGGGTCATACGACCTGATCTTTGATTGAAGAAATATGTGACTTTTTCATTTCGAAATTCTCTTGCTGGGTAGTTGCTGCATCTAAAGACACTAACATGGGATCAGATCAGCCATGTCTTCGGCGCAGGGCCTGTTACTCTCGGTGGTGCAGATACTTCAGAGAGCAGCGACTGGAAAGGGAGGCAAGTCACAAAGTCCGTTTGCTCTTCGTAGCTGTAGTTCCCTAGTTGTCCCAAGGAAGTTTTCTTGTCAACGCTCAGAAACCAGGAGTTGGTTTTACACTGAAAGACATAACTACCTGTCTTCAATAACACTAGATATTTTAAGTCTAATTTTTTTATTTACATCTCTGTTCTTCTTTGGCGTGCAGGTGGCCAGATCTGTAGAAATTCCTTTTTGACTTTGGATGTAGCGATATCCTAGGGGAATCGTTTCCACAGGCTAATTGTGCCCACAGTTGAAAACCTATTTCTTCCATCAGGTTTTGATTTTTCTGCCTTTCGTTTTGTTCATCATTGTGTCTGTTTTGTGTCATTTCAGAAAGGGTTAATGGTATTTTTTCCTCTATTGTTTGCACAGGTTAGTATGTTCTTGCTTACTCTTTATCTGCCTGTAAAAATGTGCAGTCTTTTCATCTCTCTCTGAGAACTTTCCCGTCGTCTTTTCCACCCTGACCTCTTTGCGCTATGTTTTTTTGGAGTGGGATCACTTAAATATCGCACAATATTCCAGGTGTCCCATGCAATAGCATTAATACTACCTCATCTGTAACGTCTTCTGTATTGTTCACCGTCTCACGTATCCAGATACTTTACGAGGTTCTTGCAGGGACTTGCTGTTTTGCGCTGGTGGCCAGATCTTTTTACGAGCTGGCACAGTTAAGTTAGAACACTGTTAAGGATAGGAGTAGTTCAGATTACTGACTTGAATTTCCAAACATTGAATTACACGTTGCCTCATACCCCCAGGTTTTTTTCCCTTCTGAAACTCTTGTCTTCATAGCTGACCTGAATTATTTGTTTCCTACACTTTTTTTGCTCGCCAACAAGCCTTTCTTCTCTAGTTCTGCATATGTAGTAACGCCAGGCTTCCTTCAGAAATTTCTGCTCCTCCGCTTTTGGCATTCTCCGTCATTTATAAACGGCTCTTTTATTTCCATTTCCTTTTCTGTCTCATAGTTGGTTGCTGATCTGAGACAGTTGTTGGATATTGAGACTGTTCCAGCTTGAGATGTCTCTTAACTGGAACTTTGATGAAGGCTTTTTGAGGGTCTGAATGGCTTACGTGTGCCATGTATCCGGCTGCTGTGTTCACTCTCCGTCATGGCAAGCGTGTCCAAGAGAAGACCAGTTCTCTTCAGATGAAGCTTACCAGCTTAGTCTGATATTCATTACTGGCAATCGTGGCAAGAAATCTCAGTTACAACACTGGTTTTTTTAATCTTCATCTGTTCATAGTCAATGAATGAGGGGTATGTGGCTCAAATTCAGTTTCAAACCATATTATAAGGCTATTAGAAACAAAGAACTGAGGAATTTTGAACAGCAATTTTAATGGAGTTGGGAGAAAACTGCAATGAAATATATTACATGTATTTGAGTCAGCTCTCAGTAGAGAGTATGAGGCATCAGAAACTGAAATATTTGTTAGGGCTGTGTGCTTTAGTAGAGTGGGACAGAAAGAAGCGTTTGCTATGGAGTAGGGATGCCCGTTGGCCGGTGGCTGCATTGTGCCCAGGAAGGAGAGAGTTTTGGATTTTGCTTTTCTTCTTTGAAGCGGGGGAAAAAATAACAGAAGCTGAGCAAGAAGTGAAATGCAGAGCGTGGAGACAACCAGAGAGTGAGCGTTAGTCTAACATGCTTGAGTTTGTTTCACAGGGGTGGTTGATTATAAAGGGACTGCATCTGTCAGAGCTAGGCCAGCTCTGCAGGGGTTGCTGGTTCACAGAACGGTTTGGGTTGGAAGGGACCTTAAAGACCATCTAGTTCCAACCCTCCTGCCATGGGCAGGGACGCCTTCCGCTAGACCAGGGTGCTCAAAGCCCCATCCAGCCTGGCCTTGAACGCTTCCACGGAGGGGGCATCCACAACCTCTCTGGGCAACTGTTCCGGCGCCTCACCACCCTCACAGTGAAAAACTTCCTGACATCTCATCTAAATTGACCCTCTGTCAGGTTAAAGCCATTACCCCTTGTCCTATCGCTACCTGCCCTTGTGAAAAGTCACTCTCCAGCTTTCTTGTAGGCCCCTTTAGGTACTGGCAGGCTGCTCTAAGGTCTCCCCGGAGCCTGCTCTTCTGCAGGCTGAACAACCCCAACTCTCTCAGCCTGTCTTCACAGGAGAGGTGCTCCAGCCCCCTGATCATCTTCATGGCCTCCTCTGGATTTACTCCAACAGGTCCATGTCCTCCTTATGTTGGGGGCCCCAGAGCTGGATGCAGTACTCTGGGCGGGGGGGCTTCATGGGAGCAGAGTAGAGGGGGAGAATCCCCTCCCTCGACCTGCTGGCCACGCTTCTTTTGATGCAGCCCAGGATAGGGTTGGCTTTCTGGGCTGCAGACGCACATTGCTGGGTCGTGCTGAGCTTCTCATCAACCAACGCCCCCAAGTCCTTCTCCTCAGGGCTGCTCTGAATCCATTCTCCGCCCAGCCTGTATTTGTGCTTGGGATTGCCCCGACCCATGTGCAGGACCTTGCACTTGGCCTTGTTGGACTTCATGAGGTTCGCACGGGCCCGCCTCTCAAGCCTGTCCAGGTCCCTCTGGATGGCATCCCTTCCCTCCAGCGTGTCGACCGCACCACGCAGCTCGGTATCGTCGGCAAACTTGCCGAGGGTGCCCTCAATCCCGCTGTCCGTGTCGCCAACAAAGATGTTAAACGGTGCCGGTCCCAACACCGACGCCTGAGGAAAGCCACTCGTCACTGCTCTCCACTTGGACATCGAGCCGTTGACTGCAACTCTTTGAGCGTGACCATCCAGCCAATTCCTTATCCACCGAGTGGTCCATCTGACATCCAATTTAGAGACAAGGATGTTGTGCAGGACAGTGTCAAATGCTTTGCACAACTCCAGGTAGATGTCGTCCGTTGCTCTTCCCTTATCCACCAACGCTGTAACCCTGTTGTAGAAGGCCACCACATTTGTCAGGCACGATTCGCCCTTAGTGAAGCCCTGTTGGCTGTCACCAATCACCTTATTTTCCATGTGCCTTAGCGTATTTTCCAGGAGGATCTGCTCCGTGGTTTTGCCGGGCACAGAGGTGAGACTGACTGGCCTGTAGTTCCCCAGGTCTTCCTTTTTTCCCTTTTTAAAAATGGAGGTTATGTATGTGGGGTACACAGTGTTGCCGTGTCGTCAGAAGAGGAGAAAAAAAAGAAGTGCTGGACACCAAGGAAAGAGGAAATCCTGAGCCCGCTGTGCCGTCTTACGCAGCTCAGCGCCTTTCTCGTGAAGGGACCCAAGAATAGAAGCGCGGGGGTGTTGCGGTTCCCAGGATTAAGGACTGCTGTGTTAATGACCTTTGCATAACACCGCTTTGCGTGATGGCTGGCTGTAACCGGGGACTCTGCTCTCCATTAAAAAACGGGATCGGATTCACGCATGCTTCAGGTACCCGTCAGAGACTGAGGCTCGATGAATACTGGGTTGTGAATATAATGCGTAGGACACTGCCTTCAGAAAGGCTGCGGCGGAGGTGATAGGTGCATGCAAGTTTAATGAGATAATAAAATGAAAGTGCTGTTGATGTAGTTATTGGTGAGATGAAGGGACTGAACTGGAGGATGCCGCAATCTTTTCCTTAGAATTGGAAGATGTTGCGTTCATATATTCTGTTTCGTTCATTATGTTTTAAAACAAACAAAATCCAATTTTACGTGAAGAAAACCCAAACATCTTGAGGAAAGGTACGGTGCATCTCCGTTTATAAAATTCAGAATTTATATAGCTCCTTCTCCTTGCAGTTATTGACTTGGCCAAGTATTAGACGCTGTCAGTTCAGCTTGTATATAATTGGTAGTTTATTTCATCTTCAACTACAAGGACAAGCATATAAAGTTGGATTTGCAAAATCTTTGATAACGTAGTTGTTAAAAGAGTTCCTAGAAGTTTAGGAAACTACTTGATTGTCTCCGTATACGGAGAGCTGTGTTTTTACTGAGTAGAAAGCTTAAGCCAGCTTTGATTTGATACATCACTTCTATTTCTTGACCTGTCCCTGAGGACCGTGAAGCCTTAAACCTAGATATCTTACCTGAAGATGATTTCTCAGCTTCTTTGGTGAAAACTGTGCAATCAGGTTTTGACCAAATCGGGATTTGACTCACCGGGTCAAGCTGCTTGTCCCACAATAAATGAACCTGCTGAAACATGTCTGTGGATACAGGCAAGAGAGTAAACAGATCCAGAAATGCAAACCTTCCCTATAAATGTTTTGTTCCAGTTCAAAACCGGTCTAGCTGTGCTTCTGTATTTGGGAATTGGTGCTGTCTGGAAATGTCAATCCTTTTTTTTTTTTTTTTTTTTAATCTGTGTCCAGTTGGGTTAAACGATCCAAACTCTGGTAGTTTATAAACAACCTTCAGCTCTCCCATCTGGAGAGAGTTAGGGGAATTGAACATGCACAGATACGTTTTATCCTAAGTAAATTATTGCTTGGGAAAGATGCCTCCTTCAAAAATCCAGACAGGGATATTCTCTGATACGCTGAGGAGGAGGCTTGAAGGCGATGTTCCCTCTGCAGAGCCCTTTCAGTATATTCCAGGCCTGGAGGGGCCGTCTCTGCGCTCGGCGAGAAAATCGGAGTTCACACCCTTGTTCTCAGGCAGGAGTGCTGACACGGGTGCTGGCTGAAATGTGGCTTCCTTGAACCGCAGACTATTACCCATCCGTGTTCCAGATGAAGCGTACCAGCACCTCATTTCTAAAAGCACCTCCTTTAACCAGCCTGGCCCTGGTTTCCACTGAATGACCAGTAAGAAGGAAACGCTTTTTTAGCAGTGGTTATTCTGCGCCATCCGGGAAGGTGGCATACAAGTATTTTTGAGGTTAAAAAAAAAAAAAAAAAAAGAAATTATTGCATTAGTAGTAAGTGGGCTTTCAATACCCTCTTCTTACCTGCCTAAAACACACATAAGAGTTGGAAAACAGATGAACATTTATGCTGTCAGAACACTGTGGAAGGGGAAGGATAGCGTATTGAGAGACGATGCGTAAAATGGGGTTTTCGGAGGGAAGGTTTAGTGATTTTTGTAGTGCTAATGGCCGGAGCATCGACCCACTAGTATTTTGGGCCTCTTCAATTGATCCGTGATTAACTGTGGTTAAGGCACTTAGTGGGGTGGAGGAAAGACTCAGCGGGACAGAGAAGAGATGGTGGAAAGCCACAGGAGGCTTGTCAGCTGGCGTGGGTAGAGGTGTCAAGCCCGGTTCTGCCTCCTCAGGTCGGCCGATAGCTGATCTCAGTATGAAGCAGATGGTATGGGTTGCTGTTACTTGCAAGGGACGAGACAAGGGAGGAACAGCAAAGGCAGATACAAGCTGCTGCTTCGGGACAGGCTGCGCTCTGAATCCATTTCCCTCTTCCTCATTCTTTCCTACAGATGTGCGGAGAGTTTCTCGTGAGGAAATGCAGCTCTGCTTGATCTGGGAAGGGGTTTCTTCTCATTGTCTGGTTGCCCTCCAAGTTAATTTGGCTCGCCTCCCTGGCTCAAACCCAATGAAATCATGTCTCTCGGTAAGCCCTGTCGTAGCAGGCAGCGTGTAGACGCCGTGTTTACATACACGGCAGTAAGAGGTGCTCCGCAGAGATGCCCGTGCTTGTGCAGAACTTGCTTGGGTTGTCCTTGGCCTGGCCCAGCTCCGTGCCCCTTAGACACACAGCATGTGCAGAAGGTACATGGTAACAAAGATACGAATCTCTCTATTTTGAAACTCTGATAGAGTTTAGAACAGGAGGGCTTGGAATAGGGGGTACAGACTTGGGCTGATGCGAGTGATTACCGTGTCAGAAGAAACAGAAGTAGAAAAACGTATGGTTCTTTGACAGACTGGAAATTCTCGGCTTTGTTCAGCTGATCTGTGCGTGACCTACGGTTTCTGGAAGGTAAGAAACTGTCTGTGTGTATTCGTGACTCTGAATTCAGCGGCTGGCATAAAAGTCCTTTTATAGGCAAAGGTGATTCCAAGCAAATGGAGAGCAGGAAGCCCAAAATATAAAATACCTGCCCCTTTCCAAAATATCTTGGGGCATTTCATGTGTAGTCAAGGACTAGTATTATAAGCTATAAAGTAATGACTTGCAATACCACACCTCAGTTCAAGCCCTAAGGCATTTTACACAAAGTAATCGCAAACCCGATGCTGGTAACATAGGTAACAAAAGATTGAAAAGTCTCTGTTCTTTGGAGTGATTTTAAAGCTAGCTGGCAATAAACATCCTCAAACCTTGTTCTCGGGAAGTTAACTAGAGGCATCGTTTGCTTCTTAATTTTTCTTGTTCTCAGTTTAAAAAGTAAGGGTGAGAAGGTGCGGGCATGGCACTCCCGTGCCCCGCGTTCACGCGAAGCGATGCTCGCTCCTCTGCTCTGCTCTGTGACGTTTTGCAGCGCTGTTAATGCAGCCTGCGGGCTTGAGGAGGCTGCGAGCCTTCCTTCGCAATTTTAGGGAAAGAAGGCAATAGGCAAGTGGCTTGCAGCAACTTACGTTCTTGAGGTCTTTCTCCTCTGAATCACAAAGTTTCGTTGGCTGCCTGACTTTAGCCTCTTTCCGCTTTCATTTTTAACGTTGTTACGTGGAAAAAGGATAAAGGTGGCGTTTGCTTTGATGGGAGGGTAAGCTGCCTGCTGACGTTTACTCTCCAGTTGTAAACGTGGGACGTCTTCATCCTCGTCCTTAGTACTTCACATGCATATGAACACATATTTGTCCATTCAAATTCCCTACCTTTAAAGACCAAGAGGGAGTCTTCGGGAGTTCCCTTTGCTGAAGGGCTGTAAGGTTAGATTTTTCCTTTAATGATCTGTTATTGGCCAAGGATAAAGGTTTTATCCCACAAGTTGTGGGGTATAGAGCCTTGCTGCAATACCGTATGGTTTACTGTTTCTGTTAAAACCACTTGCAGGTCTGAAAAATTGTTGTTGCCAAAGCGAAAGGTTTGTCTGAACTCAGCGTAACGCTTAAGAAAATGGAGCGGGAGGAAAGGAAATTCAGCGTTCGTAGTTTGCTGGAAATGGGCATTCAGGGCACTCTGCCCCATGCAGTGCTGGGCTTCAGAAATGACTGTGATACTTAGCTCTAGCAGTGGATTCAGCAACGTAGGGGGACCCAAAAGCAACGAGCAATAATGAGGGGCCCACGAAACTAATTGTCGTTGTTGTAATAGACTTTGGGGCGTGTTGTAATAGACTTTTCTTAGCGCTTGCATCCGTGAAGAGAGTAAAACCTGCTTGTTTGGCAGGAGTCAAAATGTTGACAGGTGGATAAATACAACTGCAGAATCTACGTTTTGGAAAACCTTAAAGGGAGGGATAAGTGGTTGTGAGCTGAGGCCGTCTTTCATTTTACGCTGTTGGTTGCAGCTCTCCTGCAGATGGTCGCATGTGGGCTAAGCTTACTGAAGGTTTTCTTTACCGGTTGAAGGGTGTAACTATGATCCTGCTTACAGGACACGAAACCAGAAACAGGGAAAAGAGGTTGAAAATCTGGATCTGTCTGTTGGAGTGGTTTCTAGAAGACCCGTATAGCAAGAGAGAGGGAAGGGATGATAGGTCATCCCATCAAAGGTTTGTAAAGGTTTGCAGTTTGCTCAGAGGAATTCTTCTTCCACCCACCAGCAGTAGTTCTTGAAGGTTTTAGTAAAAAAAACCTCTCTTGAGCCCTCAGATGTGGGTTAGGAGGAGCATTTTGCTGAAAGAGAAAACGTTTGCAGCAGAGTCGTTTCATTAAGGTGCTGTTTGAGGCTTGCGCTGTCATTCTGGATGGAGTGCATCTCTCCCAGCGAAGGTGAAGTTTGGTCCGGACGGATCAGATTTGCTATGTAGGCAACCGCTCTGCCCCTCGGAAATGAGCGCCAAGCGTCATCCCTCACTACCGGTTAACATGCACCTTCTAACAATTCTAATTTAAAATGCAGCCTTCTCTCAAAAGTAAGTTCTGTGTAATCTGGGGCTAGGAAAGCTGGAACTCTGGAGAATCCTCCTTGCTTGAAGCTTGCTGTCAGTTTTGGGTATGTGCGCTAAGACTTTGCTGCTGAATACCTGCATTTAAGGTAGCGCTCGGGAGGATGCCTGACATGGAGAGAGAACTGTAATTATCTCTAATAGATTGTCTGAACCTGACAGATCCTGCAACATCAGTTGGCACCATTGTTTTTGTTTTGTTTTGAAAACTCGTTAATCAATGCTTGGTTTATCGAGATGCCTAGCAATGTGGAAGAAGTTGTGGTGAGCAATCTTCTAGCATGAATTCACCGTGCTGATTTGTGTCAGTGCAGGCTTTTTCATTTCTAACCCAAGTACGACAGTTTGTCTGTTGCTTCTGGTTGCTGTGGGACACCTTGAAGTTGATGGCATTAGTATCCTTAGTTTCCTTTACGTTACGGTTTGCTGCTTGCATAACGAATATGTTTTTTGGCCCTTTCAGGTTCTGGAAGTCTTCTAGTGGTTCTAAGTGCCTAGGTCAGAGAGTGGTGCTCTGTGTGTGTGTATAAATAGTTTTCTAACATCTGTCTGTCGAGTGCAGTACCTCTGAACGGTGCTAGCCAGGTATCCCCAGAGGCCAAGCTACTCTGCTTTTTTGCTGTATTCTCTTACTCGCCAACACGATCTTTAGCAGAAGAAGCGGCCCACCTATGGGGCTGAAGTGCCCATTGATTCCTCTGTGCTCTTGATTCTCCAAGTGCTTCATCACGTCCATAATTCCTGCTGAAATCTCTAAGACCTGAGCATGCATGCGGGTGTTTCTGGATCGCTCGCTGCCCCACCAGTGGCGAAGTTACAATCTGTTCACCTCATGCTGCGCGTTTCTTGAGAACCGTCGTATTTTGACGTACGTCTGCCCCTTTGCTCAGTATCAGTGCTTGCGAACGGTTTGCTTACAGAAGGCTCTGTCCCTGGCACGGCCTCTGCGACAGAGACAAGGCTCTATTTGAAACCGCTCGTGGATAAAGCAATTTGAGCCCCACCGGTGTGGAAACCATCTCTTGTCTAGTTTTAAATGCATCCGCGATGCATTCGGCAGGGGTTTTCCAGGCTTTCTGCGGCAGGCCTCTCCTTACGAAGAGCAAGCTTTGCAGCTCCCCAGCACAAAACTGCCTCTTCTCGGGAGCGCTTCTACACAAAATGGGAAACAAGTTGCATGCAGGGTTACTGAAGCGGTACGGCATTTTGAGGAGAATACAGCGTGCCTGATCTGTAGGTACACCTGCCTGCAGCCCGAGCCGGAGACTGCTTGTCAAAATGCCTGTCAAAGTGCCTGGGACACTTAGAGAATTGCTCCTCTTTGTCTTAAGGTTGAGTGTGAGGTGGTTATTTAATTGTACGTCTCTTAAAAAAATGTGTTTGTGATCTCTTTGGCTGGTCTTAAACGGTCTTCCTACCTCTTGATGTGCAGTCTGGTTTACGATGAAGTAAATTTCTGGTATTGGTTCCCAACTGAGAGCGCCTGCCTTGCAGGAAAAGATCCTGCGTTATGGAGAACGTCCCAGTTGATTTCCAGTGAGGAGTGGAAGTTGCCAGTCCAACTGTGGAACAGTCCATCCATAATGAGATCGAATTAATTCAACAAGGATATTTAAACATCAGTTTAGGATGGTGTCTACTCAGGCTTGGTGTCTACCCTGAAAGTTCATTAAGCTAGCAGCTATAAATAGCAAGAGACAGCTACAGGATTGAAATAAATGTACCTACTTAGCAGAGCAGATGCAGCACAGTCAGGGCTGTGCCAAGAGTCTTCTTTCTGTTAGCGTTGTTGGATTTTTCAGCAATCCAATTTCTTTCCTGGCTCTTCAGGACATGGGGTGGGACTTTCCAAAAGCTTTTCGCTTCAGCTCACCGCAGTAAGAGCAACGGCAGAAGCAGTGTTGAGAGCCTTTGAAAAAACACCGGGCAGGATGGCCAAATAGCTTTATCTTTTTTGATTAACATTTTACGTGGGGAAGGCTTTCCCATAAATGTAAGGGGACCGTTGGGATTTTGGTCTTGAAGAACGGCACAGCCGGCTAGCGGCTTGGTCCAAGGTGGCGGAGTCAGTTGAAGCCTGCCTTTTTCTGCCCCTCCGATCTCTCACGTGGCAAGTCGCCGATTTCGGTCGCGCGCAGTGCGACTGCAGAGGTGAACGCAGAAATAATTATGGCTTGGATTGCAAACGTGCCCTCTGCCTAGCTGGGGGCCCGTCAGAGAGGCTGTTGGGGCCGCAGCTGGCTGAGTAAACGGGAAAGGGCCTGGGAAGGTGCTCGGGGGCAGGCAGGCTGTGGGAAGGGTGCGGGTGAGGAGCTCAGCCGTGCCTGGTGAGCGCAGAGCCCGGCAGTGCTGGGCACGGCACCGTCTGCTGACACAGCCCTCCCGTCTGCTCTCGCCCTGCAAAGGAGAGGTTGCATAACGCAGGGAGAGACCGCTAATTACCTGGGCTGGACATCTGACTATACCTAGGGTAAAGCTGACTGCGTCCCGGCCCCGAGTATTTGGTTAGGGACCTTCTTCTAGCGGGTCAGGCTCCTCTAAGGCAAGGACCCCTTTCGTCCCTGGCAGTCTGCCTCATTTTGTGGGGGTCAGGAAGCTCCCTTGCCTTTCGCTGCAGGGGAGACAAACCTGGAGTGGCTGGAGGTTTCAAGATGGATGATTTGGGGTTTATGGGTGGGTTCAGGGAAGAGGTTGTGACCTCAAAAAATGCAGAGGAAAGATGGGGAGAGGGGGGTGTAAGGAGAGGTTACCTGAAGATGCGGTTGACTGACAGTTAGGAGGACTTCTTGTAGGTGTGGGAGTGACAGAGAAGAGACACATGGAGGAGGGAGGTACTTCAAGCAGCAGCTAAACCCACCTTCCTTTCACCCGTTAATTACTCCAGCTCTCGGCGGTGGGAGATGGCCTGGATGGTATTTCGCTTGTTCCTGTGGCTCTGTTCTAACTGCAAAGGCTCACAGCTCCCCCTGAAGCACTTGGACAGGCTGAAGGCACATGGTGATACGAGGTTGGGTCTAGATGTGAACTGTCACCCTAGGCAAAGGCTTTCTTTTTCTTCTTGGCGAGAGTACAGGGTTTTTCTCAGACAGCTAATTAAAAAAATTGCTTTCTTCGCAACACCTCTTGATTGAAGTGTTGGGTTTTTTTCTTTTTTAACTTGACTTGTGCGTATGCCGATCACATAAGGGCTTCTTACGAACACTTAGGTTTCTTTAAAACGCTTTGCCCTTCCCTTACACGTAACATCCACCTTATTTAGGTAAATGCGTGGCTGAAATGGAGCTTGCAGCGCAGAACGGTGCTCACCTGCCTGGTGCTCTCGGTTTGCCTTTGCTGTGCAGCCGAAGGCTGGCAGTCCTGAGAGCTGATCCGTGCGAGCGAGTTGCTCTCGGGAGGCCGAGAGGAGCAGGCGGCTGCTTTTTGTTCCCTGTTTCCAGGTGAGCAAACGGTGCGGCTTTTTATCGCTGCCAAGTATGCTCCCCTGCTCTTGCCTGCACACACCCCCCCCCATTACGTTTTTGCCCTTTCCCCCTTTCAGTATGTTTTCTAAAATAATTACTGAAGTCTGGTTTTAATATCTCATTCTGACATAGAGCAAAACTCTTGTATTTTTGCCAAGCTTTCATTCCTTGCTTGTGACAGCTGGGAAAGGAGCTACGTTGTTTTTCTTTTTTTTTTTTTTTTTTTTTTTTTTAAATTCCTTTGCAAAGTCCAGATTTTAGGTCGGTGTGATAAAAGGTAGGGCTAAACTCTTCCCCCCTCAGTAGGTGTGTACTGACATGCACAATAACAGAAAGCGATCTTTCCTGGCGGTGCTGGTTGTTAAGGCAAATAGTGAGTGCCTCTGGTGCAGAGGATTAGTTCTTTTTCTGTCCAGAAAGGTATGGTAGATGTGATTTTTTTCCCTTTAGGGTCATTTCTGAAGTTGGTTTTGAGAGTAAAGGTTGGGGAAAAGAAGCAGTTGTCCCTGAATAAGTTAGGCCTGATGAAATTTCGGCATCAGTCGAGTACCCATAGGAAGTACGCGGGCGCATCCCTGTTTGGACGCGGCACGTGGGGTCTGAGCTTCGCCCTGCCGCCAGCTGCCCCGTGTGCCTTTGGCAAGTCCTGAAAGCCTGGTGTTGAAAGTCTTCAAAGGGACGGTTATGTCAGGGATCTCGTGCGAGCGAAAATAAATCTCATCCTGATGTAACAGCATTGCCCCCGTTACCCTCTCTGGTTGGCACTCTTCATAGCCACGGTTTTGCATCTCGCTCTGGCAAGTCCTTTGCTTTGCGAAAGCCCCCTGCTTAAGGGAAGCTCCAAACTCTGCTCCCTGAATTCCACCTTCTCTCTTCCTCTGCTGTGACATCTGAAGCTCTGCGTGCCGGGCTCAGTACCAGCGTCCGAGGACAAGGGGCTGAAAACCAAGGGGATGAAAGCTCCCATCTATTGGGCTTCCTCTTTGTCCTCAACGCTGGAAGCAGTCGGGGTGCTGAGGGCACTGCGCAGGCTGCTGGGAGCCCAAGTGTCTGCGCACCGAGTTCTTTCCCCGGCGGAACATCTCAGCTTGATTCCTTCTCCTTTCCCCAATATCAGTCACTCTCTTTCTTTCCAGCAACGTTCCTGTCAGGTTTTTTTTCCCATGCATTCCCCAGCCTCTAAAGTGCCACAAAAGTGTCCGTAGGAGACGAATGTCTGCTTAGCCACGCAAACAAAACCAGCCCTATCTTTGCGATCGTGCGTGGTTCCTCAAAAGAAATTAGCAGCGTAAACTGAAATTCCGTACTCAAGCTTTACTTACTTCTTGCTTGTGTATTGTGTTTCAGATAGCGGTAACGTCATTCGGTGTTTGTGTTAGTCGCCTCTAACTGCGTCGAGGCTGGTAGGTACTTCAGTGGAGTTTGCTGGCCGACGAAGGTTTATTGAATTGACTTAGGGGTGTGTCGTGTAGGATTTAGAAAGCATCTTGTATTTCTAGGATTTCAGTGTTCCTTTGGTTGTCATGCAGTCAGACTGGTGCTGAGAAGCGATTCCAGTTTGAAAAAGAGTTTAAAAAAAAATAAAAAATCGGCATTGTGACGTGCCCACGTGAAGCCATCGTAAATGCCTGGGCCTGGAATAACGTGAACGTACGGGAGACAATTTTCCACCCGCGCAGAGGCCGGGATAAAATCGTTCAGATCTGAATTCTGCTTTCAGAGATTTCTGGATGTGCCTGAAAGGCGCAGCCACTGCAGCGGAAGAAGCGGGGAATGAATGTGATCATTTTCTTCTCAAGAGAAACGATAATGTGCTTTTGATGAGGATTATTTCTAGGGGCGGTGCATTTAAAGGCACAGCGTCGTCTCTTCAGGTGTTTTTTTTTAAAACCTACCTCCGCTGTTTTCACCGTTAAAAAACAAAACAGAAAAATTGCCGTGGTGGTAACACCAATATGGATGTTAGAGCTGTCGAGCAGTTCCACTTATGTTATTGTCAACTTTAAGCGATCAAAATCCATGACCCTGAAATAACAAAATTAATTTGAATATGAAGTACAAATAACAAAAGTAGCGTTGTTTCAGCTGGCCTTCTGGCTTTGACACCCTAACGCTGTCACACTCCTGCCATACTTCTAAGTTTTCTCTACAATTTGAAGAACCGATACAAATATTTTTTGGTGAAGTGCACGTTAAGATTCTTCTATAGCTTTAACTTCCCCTTGAGAGGGGAGTTAAAATGATAAACCCCATCTGGTTCATATCGAAATAATTGTTGCAAAGTTTGAGATAAAATAATAAGAATTGAGCATTGTGCATTTGATAAATGGGGTCTGGGCAGAACAGAGAAAATCACCTGCAAAACGATGTGATGAATCAGTCTCAAAATACCTTCGTTTTGTGGTAGGTATGAGTGACACAAAGCATTTTCATTTACTGCTCGCTTCTGCCTTAATTAACTGCATGTTTGCTTGCAGCTTTACAAGTAAGCCATTCTTGATTAAGAATGGTCTTTGCTGCTTTTTTCTTTACCGGGCAGTTTTTATTAGAAATCTCCCTTGGCCAAAGGTGACACAATTAGTCGTGCTAGACGTAGAGGAAAAGAATTCAATACAAACTTGACATTGGGTTTAAAGCCACAGGGTGCATAGCTGTCTACTTTGTGGCTTTAAAGCGGTTCTTCAACTTGAAACTTCTTCACTTTTGAAGTACCAGAAAGAGTGCCTCTGGGAAGTGTTTATGGGGTATATATTGCCCCTTTGACATGGTGCACTGTTCATGTTTTAGAGGGACAAAGCAAAAAAGAGGCCAATTCCTTTCGCAGTGTGGGGGAAGACCTCCTTTAGCTGGAAGCTCGCTGTGCTAATCTTCTGTCTTGAACTGATAGCATGTGCCGCTATAATTACCTAAGCCACCTTAATTCTTTGCCTAATTCTGTTCTCTGCATTCACGTGAAACTGCTAAGGGCCAGAAAAGTCCAAGGAATTTACCGGGGGGGGGGGGGGGAGAATCTCATTTAGAAGCATTTTGATTTTAAGCCATAGATATTTCTATAGCTGAGAAGGGCTGAATTGTGTAGGTGATGGTTGGTACTGTAAAGCTGCCCTTTTTGGATTAAACTCTCTGCAAATCCGTTGGACGGTGTGGGAACAAGCCATCCCAAAGCTCCGGGTTTCTCTCTGTGTATACGGAAACAAGAGTTTGAAGCGCTTCAAAGCATACACGCTGGACCTCTCCACTGAGCAGGGTCGCTATTTCAACATTCCCCGTATGTTTCACGCCCGACGTTTCATACAGGGGGGTTTTCTGACTCCTGTTTTACCAGAAAGCATGCCTTTGTTCAAACGAGGCTCAGTCTTACTGATCAACAGGCAAACTGGTCAGCAGCGGCGTCACATCGCTTCTGTATATTTATTTTGTAGGTGTATGTAGCACGGATGCTGTTTGGAGTTGAATGGTGTTGGGTGGCAAGCACTGTACTAACGGAGGAAGAGTAGCTATCGTTGAGATCCTTACTAACTTGGTGGACATGTTAGATGTTCTCGGCTGTCACTGTTCAATCGTTATCGCCCCAGACAGAGAAGCGACTGGCTGGAGTACGAGGTGATCAGGCAAGTTACGAGTTCTCCACTTAGCTTGGTTTCCCGAGAGACTTACAGAAAGAAGAGGGTTCCGATGACTGTAGGTACCGACGTTGAGGTGGGGGGAGGCACGAGGCAGGCTCGGCGCCTGTCGCTACAGGGAACATTGGAAACAGAGCTGAGAGCTGGAAAGATCTTGTTCCCTGTGACAACTGAAAATCATTGCTTCCTTCTTAGGAAGTCTTGATGTAGGCTCTGTGCAAAATCCTCTAATGTGAATGCAACCAACATCTGGATTTTCTTTTCTAAGCCCTACTTTGCGTTTTCTGTTGGCTTTTGTGAATCTCCCTATTGGGACCATTTAAAATGTTGATCCTTAGTCTAGTTATTCTTGAAGCTGGTGTCCTTTTTTTTTTTTTTTTTTTTTAAATTTTTCTTTCCACACTCTGCAATCTGCTTATCCATCAGCAGAGCTATTGTAGACTTGCCTGTCACTCCTTGCGTCTGCCCTAGGAAGAAAGCAGGTTAGCCACTGTTGGAGGGACCGAAACGTAGGTTGCAGCTGAGATCAGCTGGCAGGGGAAGCGTTAGAGGGTAGGGATGGGTAGAAGAGAGGCTCTCCGAGTGCTTCCCGCGGCGTGGAGCCGAGTCTCCTCTCATCCCGGGAGGTGCAAGGATTATGCCCGTGACCTACTAACCTCCTCCAGTTGGGATTGCGGGTTTGGGAAATGAGTGCACAGATGGCTGCTCTCTGGATGGCAGCAGATGCTGCTGATCTAATGAGTAGGATCAATAGACGTTTTAGGAAAATCGTGGTGAGTGGTGTAGGGATGTCTGTAGAACCGCAATGCTGCTCCCTTCTCCCTAACACCGGTCATTTCTGGGCCCTTTCCTTTCTTCTTTTGCCCCCCCCCCCCCCCCCCCTTTTTCTCCTCCTCCAGATAGGGCCGGCACAAAAAGAATGCGGATAATTTTGATTGCACAAGGAAGCTGTTAGGGAATGAGATGATTAAGAAGTGTGTGGAGGGCGAACCAGAGATCTCGAGGCCAAAAACCTGTTTTACTCGGGTGCCAGTAAGTTGGTATGACAAAAAGGGAGTGTTAATAAAAAGTAAATCAATCATATAGAGAATACCCTGCTGATAGCAGAGGTCTTTCTGCCTCCCTACAGAATATCGCTCCAGTGTGTGCTTTGCTGGAGCTCGAGCTTGCATAAGCGTGAACCCTAAAATAAATACATTTCCTGAAAAACAAGCTTCATTTATACCCTCACAAATGCTTTTGAGGAAAGACTTCTGTTCAGGCTGAGTCTTCTGCAGCTGTGGGTCTTGTCCAAGGACCCACTCCCGGGTTTTTCTTTCTGCCAGGGTTATTTTAGGGATGGTGAACTTGCTTTGAAGTTTCTGCGGTGTTGGAGCAGATGCTGTGTTGTGAATGTGTTCATGCCTTGAAGAAACAACAACTTCCCGAGAGGCAAGAACTGCCTTTCTTTTATCTCTTCCGACTCTTTTATCTCTTTGACTTCCCGATAAGCCAGAATGAACTATTTCACCTGTGACCTGAAGGACTGGAAGCCAAAGAACCACCACCAAAGGAAATGGAAATGGAACGACGCTGAAATTTCAATGTCATAAACCTGAAGAATAAACAAGATAGGGTGGAGAAGGCCTCAGCCCTGGTACGTTAATCACTGCAAATGATTTCCTTACTACTTTGTTAGCGTCAGCCGTTTCCCAGAAAAATGGTATAAATCTGTACGATATCTGAAACGAAAGCTTTGAGAGCTGTGGGCTATTCTGCTCAGCTTTGAATCCTGATCCAACATCTGTTCAAGCAGGGGAGAGTCTTTGTTTGGATTTGTTTGCTGACTTCTTACCCACTGAGCGAACTTTAAAACAGTGATATTAAGTACATCAAAATTAGGTGTAGGGAAGAGCTTGGTCATCTGAAAGCTGAAGAGGAAAGCAGATGTTAACTGAAATGTAAGCGATTCTTTATAGATGTGTTTGTACTTGTACCGCCAGATTTATGTCTATAAAAAGGCAGATCCCTTTTGGTGCGTTTTGCCTTATGGTTTGTGTACTCAGTGGAAGAGTAGTGTAGACCTCAGCAGTTAAATGGAAATAAAAGTATGCATAAATCAGCAGAGCCTTTCCTTCTGTTTGTAAAGAAACATATGAATGGACTAGTCTCAACCTGAATGTGGTTTTGGGCTTGTGTTCAAGTCTCGCTTCCAACTGGAGACCTTGATATTTAAATATAGTAATGGGAACTGAGTTCATCCAACTGAGGAGGGGTGTTTGATTTAGCTCTGAGCTATGGGTATGTAATACCCTGTGAATTGCACGGCTGTGCATGAAAGGAGAGGTATTTCGAGCATCCTGATCTGTGGAGACCTCCAGCAGTTACTCTCTGTTGTGTTCATGCTCCAAGAGCGGTTTCATAACGACATGACTTACTAGGCTTGGGTTTCAGGCTCTGATTAGTAACTTGGCTCCTCTGTGTTGAAGCTACGTGGGAGTTTTTTTCGCTAGGTGAGGTGTGTGTCCTTATTTTGTACTTGCGCTTCTGCTTGGGGAACCCGGGATCGGCAGCAGAAGGCTGCGGCTGTTAAATCCGCACTTGCGCTTCCTTGGAACCAAACGATTTTCCTGATTTTTTTTAAAGCAGTGACAAGTGGAAGGATGCTGGAAGGTCGAAACGAAGCAGAAAGCATAGGTGTCAAAACCTGTTTGCTCACAAAAGGGAAGAGCCGGGCTCCACCGTGAGTCAGCTGTACGTTCAGCCTCAGAGAGCCACCCATCGTGATAGAAGTATGTCTCGGAGTGCCTGGCCCTGTGGGAGCCGGGCAAATATGGTCCGACAAGGGGATAAATGATAGAGATAATAGATCGACTTGATGTACACGATACAGGAAATAATTACAAAAGTTTACAGTGCTACGGTGACAATTTGGTCCTTGGCTGTAGAGCACTGATAGCATTGTGGGTTTGGGGGGATGCTTTTATTTTTGTTTTTAAAACGGATAAGTAGCTCTTACGACGTGAATCATCAGTCAGGAAAAAAAGAAGGACACGCACTAAATAACACCGCTCACAGGAAAGAGCGATCGGGAAGAGTGCGCTGTAGGCAGTGAAACTCTGTGTGCTTGGCTTTTTGTGCAGAGAGGTCAGAAAAGCTGTATTGAAAACAGACAACTTCGGTACCAAGACACTTAGCAAGTGTCCGGCCCCAAATCTGGGCAGAGATAGGTGTCACGCAGACTGGGAGAAGCTAGTTTAAGGTTTTGCCATGGCCTGCAGTCCGGATGAGCGAGTCTCTCTCCACGAACTGTACGGGAGCGATGGGTGATGAGCCTCTGTGAATTCCCTGTCTGAAATAAAAGATGGGCTTGAAAAGCTCCGGACGGGCAGCCCTGTAGCACGCGTCCTTGCAGTGACGTTGCACCTTAATTCACGCTAAAAGGGTTGAATGCGGTGTGTGCGAGGTGACTGGTAGCGTCTCTAGTAAGAGCGTGGTAACCCTGTCCGGTGGGAGCCGTTGTATTTCAGAGTCAAACACTTCATGGTTCCTGTGGTCTGTGGGCGATGGTGAGACTGGCTCGCCACCGCTGTGCGGAAAGAATAAACTTGGGAGATGGCGCATGATAGCTCCACAAAGTTTTGGGAGCCATTGGGGGCGCGGGGGGGGGACAGTTACGTGGGTGGGGTAGATCTGCTCCCGACGACGAGATGCGCTTATAGAAATTGCACAAAACCGCGTGGTTTCAAGTCCGTGAAGGCAATGGAAACTTGGAGGCTAGGAAAGAGTTTCAGGGACGTGGGAGGATTTCAATGCGTGACTTTGGCCGTTGGGTCCTTGGGCCTCTCAAAGCTTTCTGGGGCATCTTGCAAATCCGTCGGGCTCCGGACGCTGAAGAGAAGGGCAAGTCTGCTTCCCGTTCCTTGCTTGCAGGCGGAGTGCTGACTTGAATATTCGGCTGGGCACTGACTCTTCCTTGCGCTTTGGGTATTCCTAGAGAACATGTCTGACCCCGTTTCGTCGGACTTGCTCTTACTTGGGTTTCCCTTTATCTGTCTGGGACTCGTTCTGCCTACTTTGTATATCATGGTTTTCTTGTTCCAGCCTGTTTCTATGTAAATTGCCTAGGATGGGAAACTTCAGAAGGATGAGTCTATAGAAAAAAGAAATGTAGTCAAGTGACTTCATTCCAGCATGCATTTCATCGTGGGAATAAGAGCTCACTCTGCAGAAAGAAAATGCTCACCACCAAACAGTATAAACTTATTTAATGGCAGCAATTGTTCCTCTGGCAAAGTCGAACTAAAGCTTTCTAGGGGGATTAGTCTAGGCTTTGCATTAAAGCTGGGCTGAAACATACTCCGCATTCCTAGTGGCAGAGAAGTAGTGCCATCCAGAACAGTTGTTTCATGTCTGCTTCAAGAAACGGGGATTATTTGGGGATGAACGGTTTCAGATAAATGAGCGTTATGCCTTGTAGAATCACATTTGCTAATTGGAGGCAAAAGAAACAGCTACGTAACCACAGAATATGCTGATTTAAATTATTCACGTGGGGTTTTTTTAGAGTTAAATTTTGTCAGCTATGTAGTTGAGATACCAAGCCCACGCTCTAAACTCCTCATTTAGAGCAATCACTGAAACGTCCCCGTTTCAGCGGGACGTTTCAGTGACTTTTTTTTTTCCTTTGGCCTGGCCGCGAGGGTTTGGCAGCTTCTCGCGGCTCCCGCAAGCGATGCACGTCGTGCGTGGGTAGCCTTAGAGCCGGTGTATGAGAAGGAGGTAACAGGGTAACTGCTACAGATCTAGGGGATGAATGGCATGCCTTGGGAGCTGTAGAAATAAATGGTGCTGTAGTCTTTTTCCTAATCTGAATCTGGTTTTCATTCCAGCTGGGTCAGTGTGACTTCTCTTCAGTGGTGAAAAGGGAAGATTTCCCATTCTTTTACCTGGTCTACTTAAAATATATATGCATGTATATGTAAAGCAGGCAGTATTTTTTTAATTAATTGTTTGCCTTCGAAATGAGATTGATCTCTGTCTTGTGGGTTCCTTTAATCCTTTGGCAAGAAATGAGAAGCTTCCAACTGCAGACAAAACCACGTTTGGGGTTAAATGTGAGCGTTTTTGGATCGTTGGACCTTCCGTTACGGAAAGAGGGCTAACATCCCAGCATCGTCTTCTCCTAGGGTTTGGTCGTGCTTTGCTGTAACGATCGGAGGGACTTCAGCGGTACAGGGACAGGCTGCCAGTCCCTCTCCTGTCAGCGCCTGTAGGAACAGTGCAGGCAGAGAGCGAGCTGCGATTCAGGACAGCACCGAGGAACAAATTTAACCTAAAGCATATATTTAGCCTGGCTGTTTTCAAGAAGGTTTAAACCCATATTTAAAGCTGAGCATCTGTTGAAGCGCCGTGCAGATTGCCGATATAAATAGTTCGCCGAACTGGAGCTGCTCTGTCTACGTGGGGAAACCTAGGAGCGGGCTCGATTTCAGGGAGCGCTTTCAGCTGCTGTGCTGCGCTGGGATGATGCAAGCAGCGCGGCTTTGCCAGATGACTATTTCTGGTATAGATTCTCGCTGTCCTTGCGCCTTTTCTTTAGCTCACTTTTGAATGACCGCAGGGTTTTAGAACCAAAGAAGAAGATATCCTTTGTCACAAGTGGGAGAAATGGAGCACAAATGGGACCGGCGTTGGACTGTCAGTTCCCTGCCTCCTGCCCACCACCCTGGATGACCCTGGAGTTGTGCGGGTTTCCAGAAGCGTGGCTCTGCCGAGAGCTTTCCCTCCCCCCAGCCCTCGCCGGAGTTTACTGTAAACTGATCCTGGGAGGATGAGCAGGGCTCTCTCTTCACTGGAAAGTTGCCAGCGTGCTCTATATAGCTCGCCCCGGTCTCCCTTTGTAGGTAGAGTAATGTACAAGGGCTTTCTTCTCCCAGCATTACTTAGGAGGAGCATTCTCATTTTCCCTATTATTTTTTACTTGTCTTAATGCCAGGTAAGCTGTCACTAAATTGAGTGCCAAGCGTTTTCATAGTTTCTCTCTGTTGTTGTAAAAAAGGGAAGCGTAGTGGCCGGATCCCCGTGGGCTGGGATCTTTCTCCAGTCGGACGAAGTTAGGGCGACGAGCAGCTCCGAGTTCCCCTTGGGAGCGGTGATGCAGTTGCTGACCTTCTCCCGGAGTCACGAGCGACTGTTGTCGCTTGTTGTCACTCCCTGTTGCTGGGAGGTCGCGCGCTGACTCTTATCTTACGTGGGAAAACGTCCGGCAAGAGCCTGGTGGTGGTGGTGGTGGTGGTGGTGGTCAACCGCCACCCTGCTCATCCTTTTGGCTCGAGCTGCCTCGGACAGCTGTGTTCACGCTGCTCCGACGAACGTTTCCTTTGCATTTCGTTTTCATTTCCAATCTCAAAATACGCTCTTTTTTTTTTCCCCCCGTGTGAAAGTGGTAACACATGTGGATTTTTGTCGGAACCCTGTGCCCGCAGAATATAAAGCGTTTTACGCGCTTACGGAGTGAAAGGTGCTTCTTAATTATCGGAGGGTTAAATATTAAGAAGCTGATAAAGACACCAACTGGGTAAGGTTTGCCAATGAAGAAGGTTGTGTTATACCCGGCTTTTGCGTAATGTCAGTAGAGCAAAGCAGATTTTAGCAAACTGTATCCTCGTTAATTCCTTCGGGAGAAGCCAAGTCCTGCGGAGGACTTGAACGCTGTTAACAGCTTGCAGGTGGTACCGTCCGTGGCAAGTGTTGGCTTTCAGGACATCCCATATTTCACAACAGTTGGAGCTGGAGGCTCATAACTGAAACTTGGCAGTGTTTGGGAAGCTGTGGATGTGTTTTCTTTCCCTTCGTTTTCTGAAAGTGGCTATAATGCCTATTAACAAACTAAGGGGTTTTTCTTTGCCCTTCTGGAGAAGAGGATATCGATTGTTTGCAGTAAAAAATAGTCTGGTGGATCCATTTCTTAGCTTTTCCGAAACTGCCATTCTGCACCAGAAGCAGACCTTCCTTTAGGCGACTTAATTCTCTCTCCGTGGCTAATTCTGAACGCTTTGGAAGACCGTAGATATCCCTCAAGTGCAGTTGAACGTTATTTTGGGGTTGGGAGAATAATTAGTTTGACTTCTTTAGATCTACAGCTAATCTAAGGTTTGTGACTTGACTCTTTTCAATACTGTCCTGTGCCTAACCTCAGAGTTCTGTCATTTGTTAACATACTGGTGTACTTTTTAAAAAATGGAAAAATACTAGGGTATTTGCTTCATCATTCCGCAGCGGTTATTGCGTACTTTTAATGGCTAAAAACCTATCGATCAAAGTTCCTATGTTTATAGCCATTTTTGCCAAGGAATTTGGAACAGAAGTGAGCAGGGCAGCGAAATGGAAGGTGTAATGCTTTGGGGAAGAACCTGTTCATTCCTGTTGTCAAAAGGGAATGTGGCTGCTTTCATCAAATTGAAGGGCTTTGAAGATAGAAAGAACTATCAAAAGATGAAGTAATATTAATATGCACATGTAATGAGGTATAGACAAGATTGCTTTCTGGGAGAGAAGAGGGATTGTGTGTTTATAAATTGCAGGAATGCTGTGTAGTACTTCATCTAACAGATGTGTAAACGCTCCGTTGATACGTATTCATATTGGCCCTTTATTTTTGAACCCTTGGTAATGATTATTTTACAACAACTTTTGGATTGTGAGGCTGAGACTGACCAGAAAAGGCATTTGTATTTCTTTTCACCCGTTTTCTTTCAGCGGAGAAGTACAGCATTTACTCTTGGGTTACTTCGAAGTTTGGAGACTTAAGAAGTTGATTTCCTTGTTGGCTGAAGCCTGCTGGTCTTCGGCACGTTTTGGAAGTGTTTTGATTTGCTCTGAGGTTTCATCTGGAAGCGAGGTCTCAGGGGGGAGAGCTTTGGAAGCCCTGAGGGTTGGGGTTACCTCTGTTCTCCGTGAAGGCGGTGGTGAGAGTCGGAGCGACTGCAGAAATCAAGTCACCTGCTCAATGACTTCACTCGAGACTTGCGCTTATCGTCATCGCTTTCTTGCTTGAACCGCTGGGATGAAACTCAGTACGTTTTTGCCTTTCACCAGCGTTAACAGATGTTGCATTTTAATGACCTAAGTTTTCCTATTTGTGAAATATTTATTAGCAAATGCAGCTTTTTAGGAGTGTTTAAAGCTCCTTCTGGTTTTCACGGCAAGCAGGTTTTTTTTTTTTTAGGTCCTTTTTGGTGAGAATAACATTTATGAACTGTTTTGTGCATTTAAAAATGGCGATTGTGTGAGTCTGAGATCACAGCGTGTGTAGCCACAGGCCTCGCCTTTGATTATCTTCTGTAATTTTACATCTTTTTTGACTGTGGGTCTGTGTGGGTCAGGCTTACCGTATGAATTGCAAGCGGTTTCCCTCGCTGCCTGTACTTGTCTGGAGCGTTTGGAAGTGGTGGCGACGCCGTGCTTTTTTGCAAGCATTTTCACTCGGTGCTTTGTAAGAAATGGAAAGACAGAAGGTTTTGGCCTGGTCAGCTTTCATTTGGACGTGGCATCTGTAGGAGCCGCTGCTGTCAATGACTCGTTTCTGGCAGGGGTCAATCATTTGGACGCTGCTACCGCCGTAGCTTCAGGTTGTAAGAGGAGAGGCCCTAGGTACGAGTTTTAAGAGCGCTTGAGACCTTTGTATGGGTGTAGGACGGCGTTAGGTGGTATTCTGTGCGCTGTCAAATGCCCTTGCTGTAGAAGTGGTGGTATCCATGAAAGAACATCCTCCTGAGAGATTTGTGCAAGAAGGGGTGCCGGTAGCTCCTGCCTTTCATTCCATCATAAACGTGGATACTGGGGGTGATTCATCTGCTGCGGACGTCGGCGTGTGCCTTCGGAGAAAGAGCGGAGAAGTAGTGCACCTACTGAGGGTCTCAGGAGGGACTTCTGGTCTCTCTTGGGTTAGTCTGTGGGAGGAACAAAGAGGAGCCAGCCGTTCTGTGGGGGTGTCCAAAGCCCTGCCTTGTTGGCAAGGGAGATACGGTGTTTTAGCGGAGAGCGAGCGACGCTTTGTTTGACAAATGGTATCTTGGAGACAAAATCCGCCAGTATTTCTGAACTTGGGAAAGATCCCAGAAGTAAGCCAGCATGCATACTTGTTTATGTGCTTATCTAAGGGGGTTATCTGCCTGCTTCAGGTTTTCCACCGAGAAGGGTGTTATTTCTTAAAAAACCATTTAAACCCAGGATGTATCTATGCCATGAAAAGCAAGGAAATTGGAATGGCAAGTCTTCTTTCGTAACTTCTCTGAAGACCAGAGCACACTTACGATGACCTGGGGGGGGAGCGGTGCTCTGTTTCAGCTGGCACATGGAGTCAGAGTGGTCCCAGGTTTTCCAAGACCTGCACGTGGATTTAGCTGTAGGCACACAGAAATTAAACAGCTTTACGTATACACCTTCCAGGCAGTGCGCTTGCAATTCATTTTCAGGCTGCTACGATCTATGTATGGGTTTTTTCATTAATCTGTTTTCTGCTGTTAGGCAGTCATTTGCCGAGTGCAGTTCTGGGCTTTATTTTTTTTCTTCCTTTTTTCCTTTGTGGTGGTCGTGGTGTTTTGTTTTGTTTTTTTTTTAATCTCTCTGCAGTCCCTTCTGGTGGGGAAAAGTATTCATTGCAGGAAAAAAAGGGAAAGATGTTTCCTAGAGTGTACCAACTGTGTTCTTAGGCAGGGGCTGGAGGTGAGATCGGTTTTCTAGCTCATAGCAGAGCAGCTTCACGTGGGTCTCCTGTGTTGGGCCGTTGAAGCCTTTAGCTCTAGCTGAGTTCGTTTCGAGCCGAACATGGTGTTGCTGTAGGTACGTTGCTCTTGCAGTCAACGACAGCTTCATTCTTAAGCTGACTGGGATGAGCTAGGACTGTAGCAGGGGTATCTGGTGGCCTCCCCGAGGTCCTAGGGCCGTGGCTGACAACGGTGAGGGTCCCTTGCACATCTGGCTGGTGATTCTGAACTGTCCTCGTCCGACAAGGGGAGAGCGCAGTGGAGCTTGTCCAAGTCGAACTGCAGTGGTGCCTTTCTCTGTCCTGACACTGGAAAGGGAGCGCCTGTTAAAAGCCCACATAGCCAAGAGAGCACTTGGTGCAGAAGAGAAGATGCTCTGTTCTTGGAAGGCCACGGCTTCAGAAACATAAGGTCAGCGCTTAACTTGTTGTAAAAACATCCTCCTCCGATTAAATCCGGTGTGACATTTTTTTCGAGTAATGTAGGTTTGGTGTCCTTCATTTAGGGAGAACAGACAGATTTTACATAGCAAGAGGAAGAGTAAATGTTTTGCAAGAAATATTTTGCTGCCTATCAAGGTCACGTATTTTCTTGCAGTTATGCAAAGCATGTGCTTAAAATGGGAATCTCTAGTTGAGGACGGCTTTCAAATGCAGTAATCTTAGAAAAGAAATCCTTGAGGTTTATTGCTCACAATTTCCTGTCTCTTTGGGGGATAAAAAACAAACGTGTTTTGAAGAAAAGCTTTTTTTATCTAGGCCAGGTCCTCCTTTGCCTCTGAACCCGCAGTGAGTTGAACCATTCCCATCTTTGACGTGATGTTGTTGGCAGACACTTTAACTTCATCTCGAAATCAAGCAGAAGAACCTGGGTTGTGGTTGAGGGAACAGGTATGTGAGAGAGCTGTCCGCTTCTCTGTGGCTTCTCGACTGCCACAAAGTTGAGGAACACCTGGAAAACAGCTTCTGACTTATTTTTTTCTACATGTTCTTTTCTTTAATGCGTTTGATGGAAACACGTAGCAAATAGTCCCTGCCTGTCTCCTCTGAAGTTACTTTTCCATGTGATGGAGTTGCCCTTAGGATGTTCGGTAAGGCTGGGATATTGAGAAGTGCACAGCGTTCATATTGCAGCCCATGGGTGGAAGAGGTGCTGGTGTAGTCCGAGTACAGCGGTTAATGCACAGCAGATTGCTGGCAGGTTTATTTTATTATCTCTTTTTTTAATTTATTTTTTTATTTTATTTTATTTTCCTGAGTTTGCTGCTGCCTGAAATCCATGTACTAAAAAACTCAGGGGAAGAAAACAGATTGATGTTAATGTATGAGCACATGTGCTGTCCTCAGTTTGACTCCACATATGCTACTGCATCAGTCAAGGTTTCAAAATTCTTTGAACTCTTCTTTTAAAAACAGAAGGCAGCGAAGGCTGGGTAACGTTTCCTCTGTACAGAGGAGCGCGTCCCTTCGCAGGAGATGATTTTCAAGTTAACAGCCTAGGCTTCTTTTTCAGCAACTGCTGTAGCGAGGGTCTATCAGTTTGTTTGTGGCACCCAACTGCTGTTCTGTGCTCACTCTGAAATAAATGAAGCCCCCAAAGAGTTCATTTTCCTTCTTCGAAACTTCTTTGGCATAAGTGACGTAGCAAGGTACGATGGCTCCTGGGAAGGGGATTTCAGTGACACGTGTTCCCGTTGCTCTTAGCTCGATCCCTGGCAAGGTTTGCCCGGCGCTTTGTTGTAGAGGACTGGGGAAATGAGGCGATTCCTCTCTCTCTGCAGCGGCTTGCTTTTACATACAGCTTTAAGCAAATACTTTGAACTGAGGGGCAGGGGGAGGTGGGGAATTTCATTTCCCTGAAAATCAACTGCGTATTTCTTAACATAATTTTCCTGTCTCTTTTTAAAAGTTCAATAGGCTTTAAGCCAAACTTTACAAAAAAAAAAGAAAAGAAATTCCCTTCTCTGTGTGTGTATTTGCATACACAAATAAAACTGTTAAAATTCCGCAATCCGAAATGGCTGAGATGGATCCCCGTGTGTCTTGGCATGGGTGTTACACATTCTCGATGAGTTCCTTTTCACTCTGCAGCTTCACTGCTGCCGCTCGCTTGCGGACCGCTCCTTCCCTTGTTGGTTGGGGTAGAGTTTCTTTTATCCTGGAGCCATGAAAATGTGCATCTCGCTCTGCAGAACTGAAGTCAGTAGCTGAAGTAATGTATGAGACAGTTCATCAGGGAGCCTGGTTTGCCATAAAAAATGGGGGGGGGGGGGGGGGGGGAATTTTCTTGGTGTCATCAGTGATTTGATTCAGCGAGTAGGAAACTTTAATTTAAATAAAGGATTTTAATCTGGCTATATAATTTTCATGATTTCCTAAAGGGAAGCTGACTCTCAGTGATTGATTTGCTGTTAATATTTCTTTCACGCTGAATCTATCATTCCATTTTGGTAGCCAAGTCACACTTACAAATACTTGTTTTAATTCGATAATGTAATCTACAGGTATTCAGCATCTTTATTTTTGCGCGTTGGAAAGTAGTAACCAAGGCATTTTTTTTACTTACTGGAGGCGGAAGAACACAAACACCTAAATTTAGGCATCTCTGTGTGGGTGTCGGCATACAGTATCGGCATTTTTAAATTGCCGTTATGGTCACTGGAGATGCAGGTAACTTGCACAGTCAGGTCTGGGGAGTGATTCAGCAGACCCTGAAGCAGATACCTTCTGGCTGCTCAGACGAATTGCTCCCTCAACTCTGCTGCTTAACCTGGCTTTGGCTCTCCTAGGAGCTTGCGCACTCCGCTTGCGTGCAAACGCTACCGGTAGATGTCCAAGTGGAGGTGTTCGTGCTGGTATCCGGCTGGAGATTGAGAGGGCTACCTTTTTATATAATCTTTGTCAAATTCGGTGTGGATGGAAATCGAAATTTGGTTAAAAACATACAAGGGGAAGGCTGCCTTTATTTGTGTTGGTGCAACTGCTTGAGAGTTTTGGTGTTAGGTTTTTTTTCCCCCAGTTGAAATCGCTTTAGGAATCAAGGGAAGTATTAGCTGAGCTAATGAGCTAGTGGAGTTCCCCGTTCTCCTCAGATCGCATCTTCCTACCCCTTCTTTTTAGCTCGGAATTTAGAAGAAATAAACAACCTCTCCTGTTCTGTCACCTCCCATTTGATTTCTTTAATGAGTTGAATAATTTAATAAAGTAAACTGACAGTAATATTCTTTCCGCACTACAGAAGATACCGCTGTCAAAAACTGGTGGTTTTGACACCAGCAAAAGCACATTTGCATAGTCTCGTCCGAGACGATTAGTTAGTGATTCTCACCTGGATTAAGCAATTTGACTTGCCCTAGTCTTTGGAATCAAACACGTACTTTCTGCTCTTTATTCAGTACTGTGTTATTAGTTTTCATGTTCTTGGTAGCTTACGGTACGCTTCGGGCCTTACTTTCATTTGTTAGTTTTTAAATCAGTTTATAAGAAAGTATTTAAAAGCAAATGATTGGACAAAAACGCGAACAGATTTTGTATCGCTGTCTTGAAGAAGTAACGATTCGGTGCTCTAGCCCTGTGGTATCACAAGTGACTTTCCAAAATAACTGAAGGGTACGTAGCGGCTGGGAAGTCAGCGGAGAAACGCCTGGCCTCTGTAGGGAAAGCAGGAGCGCTTTGTGGCCGCAGAGGTCCCCCCCTTCCTTTGGGCTTGACAGCAGTCCCCAGAGTTGGGATCTGGTGGTCTGATCATGCAGCCCTTGTAATGGGCCTTGAAGGGAAGCTTCACTTTGTGATGCCTCTTTTGCGTCCACGCGAGAAGAAAATAATGCTCCAACTTGCTGGAGTTGAATTCTTGTCGTGTGAGGGTCCACTGCGTTTATCGCTTCCAAGGTGCAGTTCTTCTTGCCTACCCTGTCGCCGAATGGAATATGAAAAGGAAGAACCTGCCTTGCCTGTCTTCAGAAGAGGAGATCCCGTATGAAGACTGTTGTCATTCTCCAGGGGTTTCCTACAGTTCTTTGAAACGAAAGGGAAAGGTCAGAAGTCCAGCAAGCATTTCAATGCTGCGAAAACCACTTCTGTTTTTCATACCTGTCCCTGAAATCGCATGCTCCACTTAAAAAATATAATTAACTTCCAAGAAAAGGATACAAACAGATAAATAACGAGTTGCTTTCTTGCCAACGTTCTCTAGGACATTGACAAACAAGTGAAAAAAAGAGTTAAAAAATTGCAACTTCTTCTCCCTCCCCCCGTACGTTCTGCTTTTGCTCATCCTTAACTCAATAGGAGATGAATTCACTTTGTGCTAAACCGTATTCCAGGCAAGAGAGGAGGATCAGCGTACCATGGCTCTGGAACAGGCAATATAAACTAATGGGGAGGACACCGCAGTGGATTCGGGCAAGCCAAGTCGCATTTCTGGCTCCCTGTCACTAACGCTCTGGGTGATCTTGGCTGGTTTACCTCTCCCGTTGTCCGCTTCCTTCCAAAATTGTGTGTTAATCACAAATCTATGAAAGAACAGACTGGCCTTCTCCAGAGCTTTGCCAGCATCTCCCTTTTTTCCCAGCCCTCCGGTTGATTTGACTATATGCGTTAAGTGGCCATGATGTAAAGATACTTGAAAAAGTTAGTTGGTTTTTGCATATATATATTATTTTTTTTAAATGCAGGGCTTATAAGCGTATGCTGAGACTTGCACTGTAGAATTTGCACTGCTGCAGTTAGCAAATGCTACGTCAGCTCCAGGGAAATGAGAAAGAAACGGTGAACATCGTGAGTAGGGGCCTGAAGAAAATAGGAACCGTCTGGTTGTCATGCAGGTAGCTGATGGATGAGCAGCTACGGGCAAGAGCTAAGGGAAGATAACTATGCTAAAGTATAAGATGAATGGGTAAGATTGAGATCATTTGAAGCTTAAAAATTAGCCAGTATGCAAATTAGATATGTTTTAAAAGCGTGTTCTGTTTAGGCAAGTTAAGACCAACGTGTGGAGTTGTCACCCATACAAAACCACAACTGTGTTGAAGGCGGTGACTGGGGTTGGAAGGAACTGACAGCGTAATTGTGTTTGGTATGAGGGATAGTCACCCCTGCATTTGAAAACAGGAGCTGGTTTTGCTTCCTTTCATCTGCCCGTATATATCAACAGTGTAATTACTGCAGAAAAGAACCAAGTCTCTGTACTTTTCCCGCAAGAGATAGCTGATGACTTCAGTTATTCTCGCTTGAGAAGCAGTGGGTGCTGACAATGTTGTGCGGGCTCCTGGGATGCTGCAGTTGCTGGCTTGTGCTGGCCAGGCGGGAGCAGGAGTCCCCACGTCACGCTCCGGAGAGAGCAAACACGCACAGTGTTATGTGACCCGGCCACGGTCACTGTCTACAGGCAGAGCTTCTATTAATAGAGCTGAGAACCAGATGATTCCTGGTGTTACGTGAGTGCTGACTCCGGAGATTACGGGCGGGAGGTGTTTTGAGGTATCGGGAAATCAACTCTACGGGATGTGCGTGTCTGCAAGAGGGCTGGGATTTCGTCTTGAAACCGAAAGATGCATTAACGTGAAAACATACATGAATATGATGGAGAGAGTTCGGTTTTTGATGTACAAGCTAATTAAACTCATTTCTGGGCAGCGCGGAGCTTATGTGTGCACTTGGTGTGTAGTTGCTACTTCTCAGTGTTTTGTTACGCTCCTGGTTTGGGGGACATGCTGATGTTAGTCAGGCACATGAAACACAAACCCAGCACATCAGAACTTGTTTCCCGTGGAGGTCGGTAGTGCGTGCTGTCAGTACCGATGTGTTTGTAGCTGTGGTATGAGTTGTTGGCTCAGCGTCTCACCTAGTCTACGCTCTTAGGGATGCTGTAATGCCAAAAAAGTCCAATGGAAGGGTTGTCAGAGGTCTGTTTTTAAGCATCGACTTCTGATAAGGCTTTATTGCTGCTGTAGGATAGAAAAAGGGCGTGCTGGCAGTCTCATCTATGAGACTCTGACTTTTAAAGCCGTTACTGATGACTTTTCCAAAAACTCTGTCATAAGTTCACTGAGCGCTTCGCTTTTGGTAGTGCAAATTTCAGGGCAACATGAAAAGAATTTTTGAAGGGCACGGTTTGCTGTTTCCTTCCCCGCAAGTTACGTGATGTATGGTTTTAGAATTGTAAAGCAAGCTGAATGAAAGCAGCCAGTTTTAAGCTATTCGGGACTCAGGCAATTGAAGAAATTACCGCACAGAGAGCAGAACATAAATGCTATATGTAATTACAAGTAGGTGCATCCGTACTTGCTACTGCATTTTTTTCCTTGCTGCCCAAATCATATTCTGATAGATCCAGGAGATTCTCCAAATTCATGGCATCCAGTGAACTATGAATTGCTAGTGCAATACTCTTCTCTGTGAGCAGGGAAACCTTGCGCTCAGATACTTGTAGGGCCATTGAGGATAAACTCAACAGGACCATAAAGTCATAGCAAAGGCAATCTGAATATTGAAGCATTTGGGTGGTAGATTACTCGCATCTTAGCCACCTGTACATTAAACATAACACTAAAACCGTTTCTTAACTCTCTTCTTATAGTTGTGCGATACCACGTAGACAGTTAAAACGGAGAATCTAAGGTCCTTGCTTGTGTCTTTGCCAAAATGTCATCGTTAGGACTTGCATTTTTCATTTAGGTATCTACCTTGAGCTCATATTTCTTCTGGGGAAGAGGAGGAAGGCAAGCAGGGATAAATTTCTGCTTAAAATTCTAGAAAAGGTTTCAGAGAACCTAACAAAAAAAAAAAGTTTCTAGTGATCCTCATCTCTGGAAACTAGATCCCACTTGTCTTTTACATCAGATGCTTGAAATGAAAGCAGTTGGCTCTGTCTACCAGTCGCTGCCCAGGTGAAAATTTGTCCAAACTACCCAAAAGTCTAAGCTTTGTGAAAGCCTGCTTGCTCACGTGCAGTGGAAAGGCCTTTGAATTTCGTAGCTGAAGCCTCTCGAGCCCTTTGATCTTCCCCGGGAGCGATTCAGCCTGCATCCGAAGTCCTGATCCATGTTAGGGACTCGCCTCAACGTTTCCTGCCCCCGGCCTGGGCATGAGGAGCAGGGCTTGAATAGAACTTGCACTTGGACGTAGGACAACCACGTCATTGTGATCTTCCTGCACGCCACTGGGATATGAAGAAGGAAGTAATGAACCAAGCAATAAAGCGGAATTAAGTTTTGGCTGGGCAGGAAAGGGCAGTCCTGAAACTTAGCCTGAATTGGCTGTGTCGGTGGGGTTGTAGTGCTCTTAGGAGAGCTGCAAGTGAAGCCCGTTGTCTCTCTCCGATATACAGAGATCCTCAGAAGGTTGTACAGTGATGGGACCGGAGGGAACGAGCATGAGCTGCTCCAGGGGAAATTCCGTCTGGATATGAGAAATATATTCTTCACCGTGAGAGCAAACATTGGAGTGGGAAGTGGTGCGATTTCCTTCGCTGGAAATGTTCGAGATTTGGCTTGATGGGGCCCTGGGTACCTAATCGAAGGCCCTGCTTTCAGCACCAGGTTGGAGCAGATGGTTTCCAGAGGTTTCTTCCAATCTAGGCTCGTCTACAATTCTGTGGTCTGCAGGTGAAAATCTGGAAGAGAAGGATTTGACTAGTGATTTATGACAGAGATGCTGTTGTGATGAGCAATGAAAGCTGTTTCCTTGTTACAGTATCTGTGCTGGGTTTGAGGGTTTTTTTTTTCCTTCCCCCCCCCCAAGATCTTAGCCTTTTAATTTTGTCCTATAAGGAGGTTTCTCTGCAATGTATACTTTCCCTTCAGTCTCACATTGTATTCCTGTAGTAGGGTTCGGAGGTCTAGTTTCTGGGTGTCTGCTTTGTCACAAAGTGTAAGTATTTCCAGTTTAGAAACTCTATTCTGTGCAAAGGAAGGTGTGGATAGATAGGCTAGTTGTACTATTCCTCGATTGATTTAAAAGGTTGAGGTTTGGTATCTCTGACAGCATTTTTGTCCAGGGGAACGTTATCACTTCTAGCAAAAGGGGGGATTTTCACACACTTGGCTTTGACTCTTGGAAATTTGGAAAAGACGACAAGCTTTTGGGCGTGCAGGCAGTCCCATAGGTCTCTCGGATCATCACGCAACACGACAGCTTGCTAACCGAGGAGCTGTCGTTCTAGACAGCGGGCGGTCTGACAGACTCCTCTCCTCTGACGATGGCCGCTGCCAAGCGGTTTAGCTTTGTCCAGCCTGGGTAGTTTTGTTCCTTGAGCCAAACCAGTTCTTACTGCCAAAGAATTGCCCTTACTTATGGGAGGAGACTGTTTACGTGAATGTAACGTATCCTATATGTTAGGGGCATCAATGGAAACTCGTATAAAGCATTTTTTGGAGAGCTTTTCGCTTTCCAGCAGCACCATTTTTGTAAAAACCGATCGCCTCACTAGCCGAAATGGCTCGTCAGCGGCTCTGTACTTGAGAAACAGGCCTTGGGAACGGTATTGAAAGCAGTGATATGGTGCCTTGGTCTTGACGATGAGAATTCCTTCCTGACTGGGCTGTGACCTGAGGGTTTTATCTGGAACTCGGCCTTCTGGGGGACATCCCTCCCCTGCTCTTGCAGAAGTGTCTCCTTCACTTCGTGCTCTCCAGCAGTACTTGCTGGACTGACGTTCCTGAGCTGAGCCGGCAGTGCGGGGAGTGTCAGGAGCAGTGTTTGGTCCAGCGTTTTCATAAACCAGGGTAGAAAAGTCGCCTGGGTGCTTGCATTTCCATGTCCTCAAGAGGGTATAGGTAGCTGGATGTTGTCTTTTAATGATACCCTATCCATTCAAATCGTTTGCAGTCGTAGGTATTACGTGTCGGAGCAATGTGCTGTTTATCGCCGTTATTCCAGCACCTTCAACTTTTCCCTCTGCCACCATCTGATCTTGAACGTAAAGCTTCTACGCCTGCTATTCCTGGAGATTCCTTCTGGAAAGGCCAGCGTAGCCTATTAGGGAAAACTTCAAATTGTTTTAGGGTCACATTTCACTGGGAGTAACTTAGCAAGCACGACTTTGTCTCCCCTTATTGCCATCTAGCTGAAAAGTTTGTCCAGTGCCGCGTTAGCTTAGCTTTACAGCAGTCTTGTGCTTTGTTTGACTCCTGTGGGAAGGGAGATCGCGGGTCCGGGCATAGGTAAATGGCTGGTGGGATAGTTCAGCACGTCTTTGGCCATAATGTTGTTTTCTTCACCGTCGTCGCGGATATAATCTGTTGTTAATCCCCCAAGTCTAAACCTGTGACTCCCCAGAGGACCTGAAGCCTTTCGTTGATTTTGATTTGCAGCCTTATTATAGACAAATTAATGTACATGAGTGACAGCACGCCAACGAGAGACGAGAAGAAAATGAGTAATTAACATATATTGGGTATTACTGATTGCTTTTATGATTATCTGGATTTTAAGGTATTAGCTGGAAAAATAACTCCTAATCCCTTATTAAAGATAAAAGGCAAGTCATTAAAAGTAGAAGGTTGTTTTCAGTCCTGAGAAGCACTGGAAATATGTCTTGGCTCCGGCACCAAACTAACCTTGAAAGCCTGTAATTCCAAGTTACTCAGCTTAGTTGTTCTCCTCGGCAAGGGAATTTCTGAAGTTTCCCATGTGCGGGGAGGTGGAGGGGGACGTGAGACAAAGCGACCCTTGTCGTACGAACTGCGTGCTTGGCACCGGGACAGGGTCCTTTGAATATCGGTATTAACTGAGCCCTGCCCAGCTGCCGGGCTGTGAACTTTCGACAGCGGGGCCCAAGGTCGCTTAACTGCGGGGCGCGCTTCCCATGGGCATTTCGGAACTCGTAACGTCACGTTTCTCTTGGGGCACGTCTCCTGTACGGAGCTCCCGTCGCACCTCGACTCCTTTCTACCTTCCCGACAGCAGCGCCTGCCCTCGCCGTCGCGGCCATCTCGCCGGTTTCGTGGCCATCTCGCCGGTTTCGTGGCCATCTCGCCGGTTTCGTGGCCGTGCGCTAAGCTGAATCTGCGAAACGGACTGGTCCAAGCACAGACCGCTGATCCCAGCGGGGAAGGGGGAACGAGTGGCTGAAGCACTGGGAGCAAAGAAGCGTTTAAAAGCTCGGGAAGGGTGACGTTTCCGTGTTGCTGTTCTTAAACCCACCCGGAGTGTGTGCGTGTTCCTGGGGTCAGAAGGAAAGCACCAGCACCCCTTGCTGAGTTATAATAATTAATCATTTGCAGAACCTTGCCACACACTAAGACTTTCTTAATAATCGAGTATTTTTTTAAAAAAAACAAGTACATTCCTTATTTCTGGGTAATGAAATTTGAGCAACAGTAAAACCACAGAGTTCTTAAGTTTAAGTCTCGTATTTTAACAGTTCGGTGTTTCAACACACCATGTTTATATACTTTTACTATACTTTCAAAAAGCAATGTAAAATGCAGTGGGACCAATTAAAAAGAAATAAAGATAGCATTTAACGACTCGAAGGAGATCAGTACTTGTAAAGCAACTTATATTTGAGGAGATGCTGTTTTGATGGAATACATTTTGGAAAACACTGCTCATTTCTGGTTTGCCCTTTCCATCCCAAGTTGTTTAAAAGACTATTACTAGTACCTGGCTGATTTGTTCTCCTTTTTTTTTCTTTTTTTCCCCCTCTTTTTTTTTTTTTTTAAAGTCCTGGACACTGCTTAAGGCCGGCTGTGCTGCTGGGTGCTCAGTGCTTTTGCAGATGAGGCCACTTTATTGTGCTTGAGGAGGGATTTAGGAAGGACAGGGAGAGTTTGACTCCATGTTGAGTTGGTCAAGGTCGATTCCCTGAACGCAGAGGAAGCAGCGGTGTTTTGGGGTTGTTTTGCCATTTTCCTCTGGCTGGTCTTGAGGGATGGCACGTGGAGTCAGACCGGTTGCGCTGGGGCAGCCCTTGATGTTTCCAAAGAGTTAGTTAGCGTAGAGGGTCCTGGAAAAAAAAACCTTTTGTGGAGTTAAGTACGTCATAACTCCAGTCAAGATGTATCTGATAAAGGTCACTTCGATTCTGAAGGAGAATGTCCATGCAAGAAACTTAGGTGATTTCTCTAATGCGTTTGAAACCCAAGCCTCCAGTCAGTTTGGTTTAAAGGCTTCTGGTGTCTCCGTTGAGCCGACTTGAGCACATCTGTGCAGCACCCAGAGTGATTTGGGTGTGGGCTCCTGAATGAAACGTTTTGGGCTGCCACAGGACACGTGGTTGGTAATAGCTCCGTCTTGCTAAAAGCCAAAGGAGTTGGACTTGGGGCACTTGGTGAGAAGAAGCCATGGGAACGCTTCGCACGGAAAAGACAGCACAGAAATTTTTCAAGTTGGATACGGTTTTTTTTGCAAACGCTTCTAATATACAGAGTTGGCTTTTTGTTACTTCAGTTTCTGGTCTCAACTTCCAGACCATGATGCCAAGCAGATCATTAAAACCAGCACGGTTTTTTTTCCAGTCTCTCTTCATTACTAAAAGTTGTTCTGAAAACCTGGCAAAGCGCTCACGTTTGGGCAGCAGATGTGATAACTGGAGTGGAGATTAGCTGTATGTGGAGTTCACTAATGGAATAGACTAAATTAGGTTGGAAGGCACCTATGGAGGTCATCTGGTCCAAACCTCTGCTCAAAGCAGGGCCAACTTGGTAATTAAGTTATTAATGTTGGTTTCTAAGGTATGATACCATGTCCAAAGCACTCTTTCGTTAGATAGACGTGCAGGTGGAATAGAGCCCCAAGGAGGCACGCCGATTTTTCTTTTTTTTTCTCTCTCAAATTGTTCTGATGTCTTTGGATGCGTCTGGGCTGACAGCGCGCAGAGCAGAGAATACTTCGATGTCCTGGGGCTCCCTTTTAGCACAGGGGGTACAAAATTGTTCCCGCCACAATGTGGTACTGAGATGCGGCCTGGGTGTGCTCTAATCAAGAAACTGGGAAATGTGGGTGCTTGATTTTGGTCGTCTAGGGATGGCCCAGGGAAACATCCCTCTGGATCCTCCTTGCATTCCTTGTTCCACCCGTTTTGTCTGAAGCATGTTTAAAAATGTCAGTCTTCCCTGTTACGTTCTTCATGCCAAGCAGAAGGAATTGCGTCGTGTCTCTCTCTTCTCCTGTGGTTTCATCTTCACCTCACGTGCACGTGCTGTAAGCAACGAAGTCAGTAAATGAGTCCTGTTGTATCCTCCTTCTGATACAAAGACGACAAAGGGGAGTAGAACAAGGGAGACGACGTGATCCTGTAAAATATACCATTCACTCATGGCTTGCCTGCTTTGGGGCTAAACGTGGGGTTGACCATTAGGAAGGTCAATGCTTATGCAAAAATCACCCCCGTGCATTTTGCTAATTACAAGCAGCCATTCTGTTCAGTCCAAGCCATCCTCAAACTGGCCTCCTACTTGTTTTTTCCTCCCAACTGTCTAATAATTAACAAGCTACTTAATGCACGACAAAAGGCCAATTAACCCTAAAGCATTTAGTGAACTACATGTAAATGAGTTGTAAAATGTTGCTGTAAACATTAAATGTTTGGCAATTACATAAACCAATAATTGCTACAGTTGCATTTAGGGGCTTAAAAGAAAGAAAAAAAAATCTGCTTAAGTAGCGCTTTGGTTCCGAGAACTCTGCTAATGGTTTTGTTTTTAACTACAGCAACCCCGGTCTGTGTAAGTCCGAACAGGCTGTGGCAGCTCAGATTCGCTGTGTTTTTTAGTAGTGGAAGAAAAATAAAGGCATGCTAACCTTGTGCGCTTTTTGAAACCGCAACGTGGTTGAACAGCGGTAGCAAGCCTCCAAAGGGCAGTACCCGGAGTCTAGAAAGAAGTGGAAATCAGCTAAAATAACTTGTTTCTTTCTGCTGCGATAGGTGGTATCTCGTGGTAAAGTCTGTTAAATTAGTTGGGTACCAATTGGCGGTGATTTCATGGATTGATTATTGTTTGCTTCGGTTTCAGGCTGTACGAAACGTTCCAGACCTCGCTAAAACCTCGGGGCTGGACAGGGTCTTGTGAGGTGTGAGCGCAGGGGGTCTGGGCCACTTACTGCTGTCGAGTTCATCTCTGTCTTTTCTTCCTCCTTCTGCAGACACCTTCGTGTCCGAGCTGCCCTCACATGTTAGCCTTTGAAAAAGGTGAAGTGTCTTTCCACCCACCTCTGTGGTGAAGTTTCACACGAAAAAGCTGGGTTGCTTTTTCTGCAAAATCTTTAATCCTCTTAATTGGCTGTCTCACTCCGAGGTGGTCCAGTTCACCCACCGGTTCTCAAGCTCCTGCTGCTAATGTTCTTAAATAATTTATTTGCCTTGTACGCCTTGTGTACTTATTCTCCGGTTTTTGGTTGAATCTTCCTTACGTTTCATGTTTGTGAGTTTTGGTTTGACCTAGGCTTGTGTTGGACCAAGATGTTCCTAAATGGTACAGTGAAGTGGGGCTTTGCCTCCTTATTCTGTATATTTGTGCTTCCTTGCTGCTTTCCAGCCTCTTTGTTGTTTCAGTAACAGTATATCTCTGTGTGGCTCACTTGGCATTCCATAAGTAGTCCCCAAATGCGTCTCTAGATACCAAATTTCTCAGTTTTCAGTGAAAAAAAAGTTGGGTTTGTTTGAACTAGCTTTCTTCCTTCCTCAGTTTTGGCAGTATCCTTTTCCTGAGTATATTGATCTTAATTACAGTACAGTCACTTACTGAAAGCTAGCCTATGCTTAGTTTTACTGTATAAATACATTGGACAATGGGCTATTACTTTTCTGGCACACAATTTTACTAGTATAGATCCTGGTTGTATTCCTTTCCCAAAAGTGGAAATATTTTATACTTATATTTGGTTGATTGAATTACAGAAATTTGCTTAAAGCAGTAAAACTGCTTTCCAGTATAGGTGAGTCCTTAGCAAAGGCACTGAAGCCGTTGCCTTGCCCGACTCAATTTTCCTTCTTGTACTTTGGGATCTGATGAGAATAGCTCTTTCCTCTTCTGCACAGTAGACACCAAGGTCAACCACAAAATCTGGCCAGTTGACTTGCAGCCAAGGAAGGGTGTACATTGCGAGCCTGACATAGCTTTTCATGAACATTTCATTGGCCTTCTCTTGTTTTTGGGGGTTTTTTAAAATTTTTTTTTACGAGCTTCTTTTATCTCAACTTGTTTTCCTTTCTCCAACGTTTGTTTTTGCTGTTGACATTTGCTAAAATGCCTGCTGTGTGACACGCTGACAGTTTACCTCCCTTCCTCTCGCTAACGAGAGCTCATCGACCATTTGGGAGCTTATATAAAACGCCTCAAAATACGTACCGATGCGCACCTCTTGTCAGCAGTTGATCTAATGGTGCAACCTTCCAAGTTCACGGTGCGAGGGATAGCGAGCAACTGAGTTGTTCTTACACGGAGGGATGGGTTTGCAGGTCTTGGTCTGTCTGGGTTCTGCCTCAGAGTAGCGGGGCACGTCTGAAGGCGCAGACCTTGTCTGTGAACCAACGAGCCTGGTTTTTTTTTCCAGCATAATCATGTTCTGTGGAGGTTTAGCGCTCGTGTAGGAGGTGGGGGCTGAGTCTGTGACGCTAAGAGTAAAAAGGAGGCAGAAGCTTGAACTCTACTCGCTGTTGCAAGGGGAAACCGGTGAAGAGCAAGAGCTGCAGAAATGTCACCAGGCTTTTGAGAACAAGTTGAATCAGGAGTTTCTTTCTGGGAAGCCAGTTGGAAGGAGTGTGCTGCTGGCAGCCTGGAGCCACTCCGAACCTGAAGTTAATGGTGGTTAATTTTTAAAGGCAGGAACGAAACTGGTTATTGTGTCTGTATCTCAATAGGGTCTTTCTGCTACTGAAAGGCCATTGCAAGAGCCCTTTTCTGAGTTGCTTTGACTCGGAGAGGAAAAGAAAATGCCTTCAGAGAAGTGATTTATCCACCAAAAGCTTTGCTTTGCCACACTCCTAACAGACAGTGACAGTTTCATCAGGATGATCGTAACATGTCCAGGGATGCCAAGTGAGGGAAGTGCTGAGGACGGGCTTTTATCAGGAGTTAAAATACGGAATAAATGCGGTCACCCAAAGTGCAGGTCTGAAGAGATGGATCTACTTGATCAAACTTGCTGTCCTGCAGCAGGGAAGTACGAGGAAAACCAACATCCAAACATGAAACTAACTGGTTTTGTAACCGCTCTGTCAGGCCGAATCCTGCTGCTCTCCAAGTCAATGGAAGCATTGTCTGAATTCTCATGCTGGCTTTGCAGCTTTTTAGATAAGTGGCTGTTAACCTTTAAGAGCCAAAAGGGCGGTTTGTCACTGAATGAAGCTTTTCAGAAGGTGAGGGGGGGAAAAAAAGGAAAGCTGAGCTTTTTCAAAGCATCTCAAAGGAGGCTGGCGCCTTACTCCTGCTGATATGCAGGATGAGGTGGTCTCCGAAGCTCCAAATGGATTGAGGCTACCGAACTCACACATTAATGCTGCTAGCGTGGAGATGGGCGTTTGTCAGAACAGCCAAGGCATATCCCTCGTCTCCATCAAGTGGAGGAAGGGAGTGCCGTCCACATCCACCACCGACTCTGGGGAAGACCGGTTCTAGTTAGATCAGTGACAGACACCTCGTCGTGTTTCCTTGTGTCTTCATTTTCCCTCTGTCGACCGCTGCAGTGCCCCTTTGCTGTGCTTTATTCAACCCAAGCAGGAGAGCTGCGTTCAGTGCGGTTCAAAACGATGCCTGGTAACGAACGCTGCCTTGGGTAATTTTACACTCGGCAGTGAAAAGAAGAGGGCACGTTACGGATGCTGAAGAAGTATTTGTCAGCCTTGAAAATGAGGTTCAGCTTGAACCAGGGCCTTCTCTTGTCAGTTGTTCTGCCAGGTTTGCGGTACCCAGCTTCGGTCTCCGACCCTTGGCCCTTCATCCTGCCGCTTAGACCCGTGCCAAATGAAACCACTCGGGTGGGACCCAGCCATCGATACCCATTTCGTAAATAAGGGTCCTGCGTGCGAGGCAATGGGAAAATCAGACCTGATTTTATTTGGCTCTCCCCCAGCGGTAATTTGTGCTTTTGAGGCTCGTGGCTGATGGGAGCCTGTGGCATCTCTCTCCTACACGGTGTTTGAAGCGGGGCAGGTGATGATGAAGAACTGACAACCTACAGAACCCTCTCAGTGGGTGTATTTTGCTCTCGTACGCCGGTCGGTCTCCTGCAACGACGGTAAGGAATAATAACGCGCTTTGCTCTCCGTGCCTGAAGTGGACGAGGTATTTGGCAACGTTTAAAACGGAGGAGGCAGAATGAAAAGAGTTGAAAGCAAAAAGCGTTGGATGCCAGAGACATTCAGTACTCCTTGAAATACTGCCTGGCAACAGAGATGGGCTCCATTTCGGCCGGAGACACTGGCTGAAAAGCACACGGGACAAAGGGCTCGGCGCGCACTGAAGCTGCAGGAATAAACCAGGAAAATCCTCGCACGCTTGCACTTGGCTTCCTTCCTCTGCGGGTCGGTCCTCTTCTGTCGAGCCCTCGCTGAAGAAGGCTTCTCGAAGCGCTGAAACGGTCGGAGCTGGTGCGGAGATTGATTGAACGGGACAAATAGACGATGATGAAACCCTGCTTGTGAGAAGAGCTTAACAGGCATAAAATTGTCTATTGCAGCCGGAGGGCTGGTTTTAAAGCGCAGAGAGGGAAGGGAAGTTTCTTCTTGTCACTGCATAGAAGCTTAAATTGAGAAAAAGAGCCCAGTGTTGTTATAGCTGTGTCCTTAAAAATGCCACTGTACCCACTCCGTTACCTAAGAAAGGGGGCACAGGTAGATAGATGATCAGTGGTAAACTGAATTAATAGTTTGGCAGCAGGGCTTGCAGCTGATGCAAGGAAATGACAAGACTTATTCAGGGACTGCATCACATCAAAACAGCTTGAAAATTGAGGGAGCCGCGTTACGGTGTTGGAAAAGAAAACGGTATCTTTTTTCGCTCACCAGAGGAAGAGGAATTTTCTCTTGGGCTAGCTTATGTTGAACGGTGGCTTTGTGCCCGTGTTGTGCTGTTGATGCCGGTGGAAGTACGGGGGGAGTTGTGCACGATCACTAACGGGATTGAGATGTTTAAGATACTAGAATAGGACCCCAGCAGGATTCCAGAGAGGTAAACGGCACACGTCTCTGCAAGAGACTGGGAAAGCCATACTGCTTTAAAAAGGAAAATGGAGAAAAACCAAAGGGGGGAAAAAAACCCCCAACCCCACTGAGAATTAGGGAGCAATTTTTGAACTTCGTTATAGATGGCAGCCACTGTGCTGCTAAACGGTTTAACTGGCGACTTGACTGTTACTCAAGTCCCAGGGAGGTGTGATGCCAGAGAGCATCCCGTATCTGTGTGACAGTGGGGAATGTTGCAAAGCTCAGAAATAAGCCAGGCTCGCTCTAGATGCTGCGTTTTCTTTATTAAAGTCTTGTTGGCAGCTGCTCAGTAATAGCTCCTTAAAAATGTGCTGCTGTAGCAGTTTCACGCAACGTGAAGTAAGATGGCTGACCTCCAGGAGTAGTCAAAAAATATCGTTGTTATCCATATTTTGTAATGAATTGCTTGTTACGTAGTTTGTATCGTGCCAGGGCTTATGAACAGTGTGGTTTGTTACAGGGCACAGGCTACGGTACAGAAGCATGGGCTAGTTGTTTAGTAAAAATAAGTGTCAGAGGCATCGCTGCCTTTGATGTAACTAAAAATGGCACTCGGTGAATCTAGAAAATAAAAAAAAAAAAAGGGATAGAGAAGGAGAAATTTCCTGGTTTTCTAGCAGTTTGGAAGCTAGTCGCTGCTGATTAGCATCTAGCTATAGCATACCCGTGGAGAATTGCGTGCTCCACGTACACCCGGCTCCGCACCCTTGAAATCAGTGGAACCTTGCGGTGATTTGAGCAGGCAGAGACTCGCGCTGCTGATATATTAAATATTCAGTCTGGCTCAACTTGCTGATCGTGTATCTGTGGGAGGCTATCAATAATGCGTTTCATTTGGAATACGCAAGAACAATATAGATATTATTGTTCTTGCCTGCAGCTGAAAAAAAGAGACAATTTTTGAAGACCGTTATTGACAGTCTCTCTTGAGTGGAACAATGTTGGGAGAAGTTCGTAATTAGACTTGAGGTATAACATGCAATGATCTCTCTATCGTAACTGTGTGGTTGGAATTAGCAGTCTTTCTTCTTCTATAGGCAGTGCCTTTTATGTTAAGGCTGACCGACTTTTTTTCATTAGATGATGCTGGTTTTGTTTACAAGGTCGCCAGACCGATTGTCCGCATTGCACACCTCGTCCACGTGAGCCGTCTGCTATAGATGAGTTGATTTGAGACGTTTTTGGAAGAAGGGTCTTTTTTTCTGTCCCTGTATCTCCGAGGAATGTTTCAATAAGATATCTGTAGACGAAACTTTTGTACGTGATCTCGACAGCACTGAAGACAAAGAGAGCTGAGAATGCTCAGCAACTCGTTACGTAAAAGCTGCTGTTCTTCTGGCACTTGAGAGGATATGTCATGAGTAAGCATTTGTCTAATACTGAAGATTTTTTGCAGATCAAAGACTTAATATATGCCACATGCTGCAGAGGAGCTTACAGTAGAACGTGTACAATCATGCAGTACAAGAGTCCAGCAAAAAATGGATTATTCAAGAGGCCGTCAATGCTGTTCATTATGTGCTGGAAAGGGTCACGATCAAGGGATGGGGGATGTTTGCTTCAAGATGGATCAAGCAGCTTGAATAGCGTTCTCCGCTTCTGCACCCAGTAGTCGTGAAAGAAATGGCCCAGGGTGGGGATCTGGGTAGCGTGGTGAGTGTTCCCTGCAGGCTGCCAAGTTCTGCCTGTGGACGAGTCTAATCTGCCTTGCGACCAGCCAGCGCCGAGTGCAGGGTCGAAAAGTAATCGGTTTTCTCTCTAAGAAAAGAAACAAAATAAGAAGAAAAAGAAAAAAGAAATTCTCACGCTTGCTTAGAGCGATTAGCTGGAGAGTTGATCAGCCAGAGGTGGGTTCTGCGAGACCCTGGGGAAGGCCCGATGTGCGGTCACTGAGCAACGTTTTCAGGTGCCGGCATTCCTGTGAAGCAGGCGTCACGCATAAATCTCCGTGCCGTTGACTTCTTCAGTGGCGCTGAAGGATGCTTTCGCTTGACAGAGCACTGGGGGAATCAGGAAATCCGTTCTCCCCCGGGTTGTTCTGCAGAAAGTGGTATTAACCTAATTTGACCGTTGTCTCTTCCGTAATGGGAATAACGGTTCTTACCTGTAAAGGCACAAGAATAGCACGGAGCGTCTCTGCGCCGTGCTCTAACGGGAGCAGCGCTCCAGAAATGCTGAACGGTGTTGCTAGTAAGCTGAGAGAGTGTCCTTCGCCTTACCCTGTGGCCTTGGCTCAGCGTGTCGGATGCCGTACACGAACCGGGGAAGATGTCCACGATGATGATTTTTAGTGACTCCTGGTTTTAGGTGTGACTCTGCTTGGGTTAGTCTTTCAAGGAAGCTGGTAAAGCTGTGAGCCATAAAAGCCTTCCCTGCTTGCTTTTAGATGGTGCTCTTAAGTCTCATGTCCCGTTCTCACTGTCAAATCTTACCCTGGTCTTGAATCAGAAGCTTTCCTCCGCAATTTTTGCCAAACTGAGTAACTGAACTAGCTCTTGCCTATATTAATCAAGCCAGGTAGATGCAGAGCAAGAATCTCCCTGCGAAATCAAGGTAGCGTGAATTCTGGCCTTATCAGCGGTGTGTAATCAGCGCTGGTCCAGGTTACTGCTGCTTCTGATGACATCCCTGTTGTGAAAGGGGATCAAGGGGAGATAGTAAGCGTCCGTAGTCTGCCCTGCAGCTGGCAGTTGTACGAAGGGAGAATGAAAATTGAAGTAAGATACAATTCCCTGGGCCCCCCCCCTCAAGTCTCTGTAGTCCGCAGAGCTCTGTGCTTGTGTTTCACTCTTTGCTATCACCAAGGCCCGAAGCCTAGATAGAGAAGGGGTTGCTGCTATCAGGAGGATTGGAATAGTAAAACTGCCTGGCTTGCTGCTCTCGGTAATGCTGACTGGAGCATGGGGTTTTGTCATCGGTTAGCCTTAGCAGAAACTTACCCCGAGATAGTGCCTTGAATTGCGTCTAAAAACGCTCAAACTCCGGGGCTTGCCTATGCAAGAACGGTCAGGAACATGAATGGCAGTTGATCAAAGGTATAAATCATAAGGGAAATGATTAAACTGCGTAAGGTCTTGTATCGACATTAAGACACAATTAAAATTGTTTTGGGCGATGGATTAATTTTGGAAGTGAAGTCAGCTAAACTAGAAAGAAAACGACTTGAAATCTGATAAAAGTGTCTGCACAGGTATTTCACTTAACTAGCTCACTCTGACTTCAGATGGATTTGAACTGAGTTTTGGCTGAGTGAGGGCAACTCCAGAAATTAATGGGAGTATAATCATGTCCTATTTTAATAAGCGTATTTGGAAAGCACGTTTGACAGATAGCCTTCCTCGATAATGTTACCGCAGGCTTTCAGGAAGGATTTACACCGGGTCTCTTGGAGATTTTTGTAGCTGCCGACGTACTTCAAAGGAACGGAGAACTTCATGTTAGATGGTCTCTTTGGCCTTGAATGGAGGAAGCAGTTGGCTGAGGTGCAGGTCCCAAGGGTATTTAGAAGCATCACTGCTAACAGCAAGCTGAAAAAAACAGGAGAAGTGTTGGTTGACTGGAGAAGAGGCTGTTTTACTCGTACATCAACACAAATGCGTTCCCCCCTCCGTCTCCCCATCCCAAGGCAGCATCGTACACCTGGAGAGCCAGGCTGTAAGCATCTTCCACCCACGACAAGCGAGGCACTCGTGACTTGGCACTGAAGCGGGAGGTGACTTCAGGATACTGGCCGATACCACGAAGCCCCCCGGCATTTCGGTGCGCGGCACCGCGCCTCGCTCTTCCATCGCGCCGGGCAGCGAGGGAGGGCTCCCCACCAGAGCCAGCGATTGCAGGGGTGGGACGGACGTCGGGCTGGGAAGTTCAGCTCCGGCTGATGTGAGGTTGTCGCGCTAGAATGTGTCTCTCTCTATTTCTGAGCTCCCTGAGATTTCTCTCCGTTGATGGAAATTGATTTTTGCCTTTGGGAACCCGAGGGTATAAATTGTACTCGTAATTGGCCTGAACTGAACTAGGAGAAACTGCTGATGTGTTCATTCTCTTCTGCAAGTGATGTATTTTCTAAGCTGCCTCATGGACCGCTTGTGACTGAAGGCAAGAGCAGGAAAGGGAAAAGGGAGAGGTAAGAAGTGTCACTTACGGATGGCAATACTTCTGTTTAAATGTTGCAATGGAGCGTTTTACCATCTGCAATTAATACCTTAATTCCTCTCCCATTCAGGAGAAAATATAATCCTAGCCATCTAAATCCATGGATTAGCGTTTTATCTGCTACATATGTCTGTCGATCATCAGGTTGTTTCTTGAATGAGACAGCAAGGAAAATAACATTAAAAAGACTTAGCAGCAGCGGCAGCCGATCCCGCCGTTAACGGTGCTGGTTCCAGCAGCTCCTAAACTGGACGGATTAGGTAGAAGCGAAGGTGATGGTCAAGGCTGGGGCGGGCTGGCGGGGTTGGCGCTCAAAGGTCGGGCAGGGGGAGGTCTGCAGGGTTCACCCCCCAGGTTAATTGCTCTCCGGTTCTTAAGCCTGCGACTCAGCTGTCCGCCCCGCGCTGAGCACACAGTGTTCGCTCCGGAGATTAAGATGAAAATATGTTCTCCTTGCTAAAGAGAGCACATAAACAACCCATAAACGGCCCATTAACCTACAAAATCGCAATAAAGAACATGTGGTAAAGCACGCCATAGGAGACCTGTGACCCAGCAAATTCCTTAATTGGATTTTGACCCTTATCGTCTGGGCTAAATGCAGCTAATAGGAAATTAGCAAAAGCAAAAGAAAGAAGAAAAGAAAGAAGGGGTGACGTACGATGCGTGCCCAGGTTTGGTGGGAGCGTTTCTGTAATTCCTCTCATGATGCAGTTCAGTGAGGAAAATGTTGTGGGTGATTGTGGAATTATCGTGTTATGGGATTGAGTATCGGGGTAACACTTCCATGTAATAAAACCACTTCAAAATGACTGAAAAGAGATAATTTTCCCGTCGACTGCAACCGATGCCTTCAGCAGCTCTAGAAGCTCTCCAGTCTCTTGCAGGCTGTTCCACGCACCAGCCGCTTGCTGTGCTCCACGTTGCTTTTGGAAGCGATAGGATGTAAATGTATTTTATTGCTTTTCTAGCTGTGACGTTTAAATTCTGTTCAGAACATCAAAGTATATTGAGAGTCATTAGTGGAGACTGAGAGGGGAGATGATGGAACGTGCACGTTACGGGTACTCTGCCAGCAGGTCTTGCTCTTCATCTGGAGGATGACAGCGGAGTTCGGACACCATCAACCACGAGCTGTAGTCGCCCAGCTTAAGTTCCGCGGGCCCTTTCCGCCGCCGTGAAACCACCGAACGGCTGGAGAGCGGCAACCACTTGATGGTGGTGTTCTTCGGCTAAATTCAAACCAATTAAGAGAAAGATGAGAGAGTAGATCACGGAAGTCTGTGGGCTCATGCAACGAGCTGTTTTGTGTTCTTTTGGCCAGGCATCATCTTTTAATTCTCTGTATTTACAGGCCTTAGCTGAATCTTTGGCCTGTATTTGAACAGGTATTTCTTCCTATGTACACCTAGTGAGAGATCTCTGCCCTGAAGCGTGTGCGAGAAATCGAACCCTGCCTACTGATGCTCGGCTGCATTGGTTTCAGCACAAGCTTCTGGCACCAGCGGTTGATTTGGGGCTGGCTGTATAAAGATGAGCTCAAGTGTTATGCCTAATTGCATTTTTAGAATAAGATAATCTCAATTATTTATACTAATGTTTGTTTTAAACGTGTTTTAGGTGCAGATTTGTAGTCCAAATTGCTTTTATAACTGCAAGGACAATTTTCATGCGTAAGGTTATGCGTTTGCAGATAGATTTTGGAACTGTTGCGCGAAGTGCGTCGGTTACGTCCAAGTCAAATAATCAAGTACTCGTTATACACCTCACAGATTCTGAGAAATACACCTGAGAAAAAGGATAAATTCTGTAGGGACTAGTAGTTATTTAAGAGTGCTAATTACCAAGAGGTTTAAGGTGTATTTTTCTATAACTAAATGTCTGTAAATTTAGCTTAGCCATATTTTTCTCTCCTGCTAAGGAGCCTGTCAAAGGAAAGCTTTTGTTTTTGTGGGAAGTGATGGATTTTCTCAAAGGAAGGACTGATGGGAAATGCAAAAGCCTTTGTGTAGCCAGCCTGGGAAAAGACTGGTTAGGTGCTAGGGAGCCCAACAACCTACGCTCTCCATACCATCGTGGCCCGAGTGCTGCAGGGGTTTCCAGACGCGTGGCTCTGTGCGTTGTTATCCCTCGTACCTGAGGTGCAGAGCCAACGCGGGGCAAGGTACTTGGATGCCCAGGGAATTGCAAGGGCATTTATGACCGCAAATATACTTTCAATGGAAAAGAAATGTGTTATGAAAGCGTCGTCACCCTAACTGATAAAGAAGTGAATTTGCATCAACCTTTGCTGAGTAATTGAAGAAGAAAGCTATGAAAGTTTCTTTTTAAAAGAAAAAAAAAATGAGGAGGAAAGGGCATGTTTCTTGCTGGTTTCTTTTTTCACATTACAAATTGAGACTTTGTTTACCCTGGAAAAATCAATGGTGATTGGACACTTGGTGTAATTAATTATTTTGCAACAGCCAGCCAGCTGATCTTTTGAAAAGAAAGGAGTTTTTAGCAGAACCGTTCAAAGTTCATAGTCTGCTGTTTAACTCTAATGCTAATAAACATTCAGCAGAAAGGATGTCTGTCTTAAAATTTCACATGATCGCACCTTCGTTTTAAGGTGATACGATCGGGGAAAAAACCGTAGACCCCACGAAGTCCTCCAGCGAGGCGCCTCTTGTGGCATGAGCTCCAGTTGCCTTTGGGAGATGCCCTTAGGCCTTGGGATGTGGACAGCGACGTTCTCGGGTTTTAATTCTGAATGGCGCACGTTTCTTAACCAGGAGGGGGTTTCTGCTGATTTTTCTTGAGCTAATAATGCAAATGAACTTTGCTTGAGCTATCAAAAGAGCGTGTGTTGAACATAGTTTCTTTTACCTAAATGGGCAGTCTTTTCCCAATGGGAACGGTGGGTTTTTTTTTCGGTGCATTGGTGCCTGACTAAATGCGTTGGGTCGCATTCTTCATGTATAGATGAGACAACCTTTCTGTTAAATATTCCCGTGTTTTCCAGCAGTAGGTCTGGGGAGGTTACAGCCTGCCTTGCGGGCCAATGGGAGCCCGAGCCTTGTTGGCAGGCGGGGGGGGGGAAAAAGCCGGCTACGGGATGCTGTCACAGCAAGCCCCAAAATAGTTTGGCTGAAACTGGTTTTACCTTATATAAAAAAGGGGGTGAAGGATCTCAGCTGATCAGAGTACGAAAGGTCCTTGGGCACGCACCATAGAGCATATTGGTTTTGAGCTCGATTAGCGCTTTTTTTTTTTACAAGGGCTGCAAATTGCTGTAACATAGTTAAGGACTGTAGGAAGAGGCAAGTTTTCCTGAACTTTACTCCCAGCTTGAACTTTTCAGAAGTTAAGTGAGAGGCAAGGAAGGGGAGAGAGGGAGATAGACGTCCTCACGCCCCTCCGTCCGCAGCGACTAGGATGTCAAATGGAAAAGACAGCCTGGAGAAACAGCTGAATGGCTTTGGGGAGAAGGGGAAGGAGAGGAGCCGCACGTCCCTGGTCATCTCTCAGGCTGTTAACCGCAGTATTTTCACCTCTGCAGTCTCCCCCGCTGCCGAACGCATCCGCTTCATCCTCGGAGAGGAAGATGACAGCCCCGCGCCCCCGCAGCTCTTCACGGAGCTGGATGAACTCCTGGCCGTCGACGGACAAGAGATGGAATGGAAGGAGACTGCGAGGTGGGTTGCTTTTCCTTTACCCTGAAAGGGCAGGGCAGCTGCACAGGACCCCCGTGGGAAATTCCTTGTTTAACGTTCAATTGGGGTAGTACCTGTGCTACAGGGTCGCTTGGGGAATCCACAGAAAGAAGCCTGGATAGTTCAAATTGCCTTTCTTTGAGAAATGAGAGAATTCGAGGCTTTGTTTAAATATTCCTTTCAAACAAAAACTAGGAAAAAATAGAGTGCCGGATTTATTTCAATAGTTTGCCTGTGGAGAGCCAACAGAGGTATGGGCTTATCAGTGCTTTGCAAAGAATGACAGTGGCTTGGCCAGAGTTGTCAGAAATCGGTGCCTGAGTAAAGTTTCTGCAAGTCTGTCAAAACTACTTCGATTCTGTTGCCCAAAAGTAGATTTGAGCCTGACCCCGCCGCACACCGCAAGTTGGGAAAGTTTGACTGTGTCCCTCTCCTAGCCAGTCACTGATGAAATTCATTTTAAACAGGCAAAAAACCCCCCAAACCCTAAAGGTTTTTTCTTTTGAGGAAATTATTCAAGGTATGTGTTAAATGCTGTATTGGGTTGCCTGCTTTGAGTTTCTTCGTTAGGTTCTCTGCCTGTTTCTTTGATGCTGCTGTTGGTTTGGTCAAAAAACCATGCCAAAACCATGGTCAAAAAACCATGCCAAAACCATGGTCAAAAACCCATGCTAAAACCATGGTCAAAAAAAGGTGCCAAAAAACTGGCATGTTTTTTTGATCTGGTTGACACAAGTTACATAGAGGTTATTTCTGAACACCACCGAAAGAGCCATTGGATTGGATTCGTGATCTAAAGGCTGCTGTTTTGCCTCTAGCCTTAGAAAGTTTTGATTTTTTTTTTTTTTTTTTTTTTTAATACCGTAAAAATATTTTTCTTGGGTTTGCCTTAAAAGATAAACCCCTAATTGCAGTCTGGTTGCTGTGAAGGCCTGAAACGTCCCACTAGAAAGAGCTGTTCACCCAGCTGGAGAGCGGTCCGGGGCTTTACCTTCCCTGTTCCCAATCCCCCTCGCTTAACTTGGGGCTTTTCATTTTCCTTTATTGTGGCTGGGCTAAGCTCTTTCCCCACCTTCCAGTCTTAAGGGCACCTACTGTGTTCGTAGTTAGCCCATGTTGTTTGGTTACCTTAATCTTCTTTACCTGCGATTTAATGAACCGCTCCACCACCTATCCCTTTGTCCCCTTATCTTTCTTTATTTTTACTTCTCGGTCACTTGGAGAACCTATTTAAAGACTTTTCACCTTTTACTCTTTAACTTCTTACTTGTTGGTCATCCTTTTCTCCCTTTATTGCTTTTCTTCCATCTTATCATTAGTTCACTACTTGCATTTTGTCATCTGTACCGCCCACCTCTGCTTTTTACGGCAAATTATGCTTTCCTCTGTCCGTGCGTCGGTCTTTGGGAAGGGGTTTTAATGACAACTTGTTAAAGCTTTTTCACGATTCAGACTTCACTGTGGTATTTCTTATCGAGCCGTCTCTTCGGTCTCGCCTTTATAGTATGAATAGCGGGAAGCTCTGTTTTCCTTGAGTCCACGAATGTCAGCCGTCAGAAGAAAGATGCCCTGTGTCCTGCACGAGAGATCACAAAGCACTGGTGTTTCTGGAGGGACGTTTGTCGGGAGCCCTCCGCTCTTCCCTTCAAAGGACCTTACAGCGGATATGCCCGCACTCTTCGTGCTGTCAGGTGGCTGTAGAGGAAGAGGGAGGTTTTCTTCGTCTCTGGCAAACGATTCCTGGTTTTAGGCGTTTTCACACGTCTTTGGTAGAAGTGCTAGATGGAGCTGTATATATGATTCTCTCTCTTTAAAGATACATGTATACATCACATGCTTTAAGCACCCCGTTGAGGCGCTGTGTAATTCCTGAACTTGGCCCAACCTCCTGACTTGCGTGCTGTTTTGTCGATAGTGATCTTGCATAGTGTTTGATTGTTCAGGATTTTTCAGTATCGTCCTGAAATGACTTAATCTTGCACAACAAAACCCGCTGTGAGCTACGGAGCGGCCCCCACTGCAGGACGTACCAGCTAGAGCTGGCTAGCTCTGCGCTTCAGCGGGCAGAGGAGCTGCCAGCTACGCAGCTCGCTGCAGCTCTTTGGTCGAAGACTTGAAAGAGCGTGGAAGCTGTCAGGAAAGGGTTTAGCAAATGATACCGTCCCTTCCAGAACTGTTCTGGTCAATAGAAAAATAACTGGTACACGTCACAGGAAAATTTCTAGCCAGAACCTTAAAACGACTGATTAAAAAGATGTTTCCGGAAGGGGACCTTTAGTTGCCCGTCCTGGTTCTTGATCCATGTGAGTTCAGCTGTCTGTGTTGCAACCCCACGATAAAGGGGCTGTGCTTGTCCCCCTGCCCATGGTGACGTTTCTGACAGTAGGTAAGATCAGCCCGTGACCGGGGCTTGAGGATGTCATGTTCTTTTGCGCGGTCCTCTTGCCTGTTAGCACGTCATGGCGTTGGGCCACGGTTCGCAATAAAGGGCCATTTTGGAAAAGACGTCCTTAGCGTAAACCGGGTTTCACAACAAAGCCCTGTTAAGTGCATTAGAAATAGAGCAGTAAAAGGGAAGGTTTATTGCTGCTAAAAGGTAACCTGAAGATTTGGGTCGCTGGGTGCTCCTTGTTCGTTTTGTTGGCGCTCGTGATCGATTTACGTGGCGCGGAGGGACAAGTTCTCGCGCTAACACGTGAATGTTTTTGCATTTCAGCGGTAGTTGCAGGATGCAGAGCGAGCTAGGAAAAGGCAAAGGCCTGAAGCAGCTGGAGGCCACCAGTCTATTTTGAGGCTCAGTACAGTGCCTTTGGGGACCATGATGTGTCCACCGTAGCGTGGGGATTGCCATTCTACACGGCAGGGAGATGGTAGAAAGATCATGAGATGACTGAGAAAAAGAATGAAAGGACTGTGGGATGGCGGATAGGTTGTTTTTTTTAATCTTCTGTTAGGGTCTTTTTTAATGGTGAAAGCTCTGTCAGGCAGTGTATTTATATCCTTCACCCTTTTACACATGATAACATTAACACACCTTTTACGCAATCCTTTTTGAAGCTCTAAAAATAAATAAAAAGAAGATGGCTCCTGCGTCTTGGTTAGCAGCGACACGAGCTATTTTCACACTGCGCGTACACTGACTACGCCATCGGCTCCCAGACACGCGTTTGAGGTGCAGGGTGTTATTCTGGAGGCAACCAAGTGCGCTGGTGGCAGATTTTTCTGACGAGTCTCAGCCCTTCGGAGCCAACGATGCTGATAGGTACCTGAATTCCGAAGTCCCCGGTGCCAGGAGAGCCTTGCCGGAGCCGTCGGCGTAGTTTCCAGGGCCAGAGGCATAACAGTACACGGGTGTTTTATGTCATGCCTTGCTGCTTCTCTGATGTGGTCAGGGGAATGTTTACTAGCTATTGCAAGTGAAGTACAGCTGGCAGGCAGGAAGAATATGTAGATGTCAGGAACAGAGCGGGATAGAGATGAGGAAGGTAATTTGATTGTTTGTTTTCTCGGATAACAGTGAAGATAATCTTTTGCCCTGAAAGAGTATGTTGCTGCGAGGCTGCAGACAGCGTTGCTTTCAACGCTCGGGCAACACTCCTGAGAGCTGTACGATTCTATATTCACGCAGTAGGAAGCATTAACCCTGCGGCTGTCTCTTGTGCCCCCTCCGCTCTCCTGCACCCGGAGAGTCCGACACTTTTTTCCCTGTGCTCAGCGGCCGCCCATGCAACTTTCTAGTTGGGAGCGAGCTGTTCTGCAGAAGCAGACTTCTTTAAAAAAAAAACCCAACAAACCCAAACCAAAAAAAAACCCATAAAGAACAAGGCGTTTGTTAAATGTATGGAAAGCCACGCGGATAGCTTTGCTTAACTAAGTAGTGGCGTTGGTTTGCGTAGGAGATGGTGTGCGCCGGGAGGGGACTTAAGAACCAAGCGTCTAAAGCTGCCGCAGGGTGTTCGGAAGGCACCTCGCTGTCAACGAATTCCCGTTGAAATGGACGGGCGTGAACGCTCCCTGGGAAAAGAGTTCTTCTAGGGAGCGCGCTGAATAGAGCGGGCGATAGTTCCAACAGGTTTGCAAGTTAGTGTTTGTATCGTGGATTATAGTGAGGAAAGTAAATGGAAAGCAAGTATCGGTAGTCGTGAATAATACGCTTTCACTGAAAAGACAACCACTTTGTAATTTGCAGCCTTTATGCTGTTGCAGGGTAAACTGCGTCTCGGTCACCCATGATATATGCCTTTGAAATCTGCAGATTTGCAGCTGCCCAAGTCCCTTCGCTGTCCTCGGAAGTACCTAGATTTTGTGAACTAAATGGAACCTTATGAATTTGAGATCAAATTCAGTCTTTTGGCTTGAGTTTTAAAAAAAAAAAAGTCTCAAAAAGAGATTATTGCAATTGAAGAGCATAATTGATTAATCCTCAAGTAATACGTTTTTCAGGATTAAATATTATTTCACTTGGTGTTAAGAATTTTCTTTTGAACCAATTTATGAGCTTCCTTACCTTTACGTGTGTGTTTTTTGTCTTCATAATCCCCTTATATTAGTCAGTGGAATTTTCGTTTTCCACAGATATTAAAAAAGTCTCTCAAGGCAGGCCTAAAAAGCACTACTGCTTTGCAACTAGATGATATTCCAACGCCTTCCTTTTCCTGCCCTCCCAGCTCATAGCGAAGCCATCGCTGGGTGCCGTAATGAAGGCAAAGCCGGCGTTCCTGTTCCTTTTCCCTTTTCCTGGCGCAGGAAAGGTACGAGCCAGGTGAAATCTCCTCCCCGAGCCCCGCAGCAGGAGCTCTGTGCTCCCACCCTGCAGAGCCCTGGCTGGCTGCAGCGGAGCCAAGGTCAGGGTCAAGCCTGGAGGTGGAGGTGGGCTGCAGCCCGGCGCTCGGGGAGGTGAAACCTCCTGCCTGCCTGCTCTTAGGACGTGGTTTTAGGGGTGTTAAAGAGTATTTTGCACAGAACGGGATTTAACCTTTGCTCTAATCTTCCACTAGAGATGAGCTTTCTGGGTGGTTTGGTTTTTTTTTTTTTGTCCAGACCTGCTTTGTTAAATCATTAAACAACGGCTAGAGAGCGGAGGGAAAGACCGAGCCCCTTAATTTGTGTCTTTTCCTTTGGTGGCTCGCTTGCTCTGCTAAGAACGTCTTCAGATTTGGTTGGGATGTGCTCCTCTCCTCCACCCTTTGCCTCGTGCCAGCTTGTGGGTATGGGGCAGTATTATTCGGTCCTGCGGAGTTTTGGCAGTGGCTGAAGTTTTCAGATTTTATTGTCTGGATTTCAATACTCAAATACAAGTCACTTTATTTCCAGAAATGCTGATTATTTTTCTCCCCCCCCCCTCCTCCCCATCCTTTTTGTGGAGCTGTGGTGCTCAGCCCTTCTCACGTGAGATTATTTAAGTGTGAATGTACTTACCTGAGTTTCTCTCCGTTGGGTCTGGCGAAGCGGCCGTCGAGTTGTTGCGGTTGGTTTTGAGGCAGCGTCGGGTTAGGGACTGGGTGTGCAAACTGGGGAGGGAATGACCGGGTCTCAGCTGAGTTGCTGAAGCTGCCGGTGTACTCTCGGCCTGGAGCAAACATCAGCTAAAGGGTGTTAGTTTAAGTCTCGGTGAAAGCTATTGAAGATAACATGTTTTACCTCGCATTTGCAATAGTTTACAAGCAGGCAGAGCATTATCGCCGCTCAGCTGACACGTAGCGATTCATTAAGCTTTTGCAACTTGATCGTGGATTTGCGGCCTCGGAGATGCGTGGGAAGACGCGTGTGCTGGAACTCGTCGGTATGCCGTGATGGTTCAGCCGTCTCGCTGCTTTCAGAGACGCGTGCCTGCAAGGAGCCAGCAGCTTTAACACAGTCTCGTTGCTCTGCCCTCTCGTAGGTGGATCAAGTTTGAGGAGAAGGTAGAACAAGGTGGGGAGCGATGGAGCAAACCTCACGTGGCCACCTTGTCCCTGCACAGCTTGTTTGAGTTAAGGACGTGTATAGAGAAAGGCTCGATAATCCTGGATATGGAGGCCTCTTCTCTCCCGCAGGTGGTGGGTAAGTAAAGCTGCCTTGGCTCTTTCCCTCAACTCTTCCCTACAAATTTTTATCAACCCTGATGATGGTTTCACTGATGGTTTTAATGAAAAAGCACTGCTTTTTCAATAAAAGAGGAAAATAAAGAAATAATCCTCCAAGGAATAACAGGGAAAACGAGATAGTACGTGGAGAAGGATAACGGATAAATGAAAGGGGTTATTCTCAATTCGGGAAGAAGAGTAAAAGAATCGACTACGGTGATAATTAGTGCTTACCTTGCACTGTTTTTTGGTGACCATTTGGATCCTGAAGTACATATCCTAAGTTATATCCTAAAGATACCGCTACGTGTGTGTGTGAAAGAAATAGCATACACTGACTTAATTTATGTTCCCCACCAGAAACGTAACACGTAAAAGGCCAGCTCTCTCAAGACGGAGATAGCTGGCAAGTGCTGCTTTGTGCAGAACGTTGGCCCGCACGGTCACGCCGTAGACCGCTTTCGGATGAGGTCCCGGGGTGGGCCGCTGAAGGCGGGTGAGGCTCTGTTGAGGATGGGGTGCTCCCCCCCCAGGAAAAAGGGAGCGAAGAGCAGCCCCGGTACCAACTGGTGCTTCGCTCTGCTGAATGGGACGGCAATTTTTTGGCAGTCAAAATAGCCGTGGCCTGTGGGATGACACTTAGTGACGTTGCTGAGAGCTATACCATGTTCCCGATGATGTGCGAGAAGACATACGAAAATAAATTTTGAAAGCGAGCCAGCCAGTGGAGGTACATTTAACCAAATCACCGAGTTTAGAAGCCGTTGTGTGAAGTGGTGTAGAAGACCAAAATGAAGTCAAACCCCCACAAACCTCAGTGCTTTGATTATCATCTCAGGCAGCAGGCTCAAAACTCTCCTGGCATGAAAGGTCAGGTGTTGCACTAGTTTGTAAGACATGGAATTACAAAAGCTGCCTCTGATGCTGTCTACAGAGTTTTGAGCTTAGTTTTATGCCACGTGCTTATGGTGGCACTTATCTTCCTTGATTTTTGATTCTGTGTATCCAAATGCACAGCTTTGCAAAGTTTAAAAAAAAAAAAACCCAAACCAACCAAAAACCTCTGCAGTTTTATGCTGAAGCTGAACGTGCTTCAGAAGATAGCAGCTGATGTCAGCGGTCCAAAACTTCAACCCTCAACCTGAAATTTCTTTTTGAAGTCACGTCGAGTTGTCACCTTCAATATCCTTCTTCAACACCCAAATTAAATCTAATTCCTGGGAGATTAAATTACAAATCAGTGGCTGCTGTTGCTGTAACACTGTCCTGAGTGGGGTGTTGTTGCTGGTCCAGATCCTTAATCAGATAGATAGGGATGTCCGAGAAGCCTGCAGACTTGGTTTCCAGAATTATTTAATCATGATCACTTGGTTGGTGTCTAGTAGTGACACGCAGGAAAGAAAAACTCAGAGAGCTCTCTCTGTTGATTTGTGTTATATCAGAAACACGGAAGGGCAGAAATACTTGCCAGATGGAGAGCGATAAACTTGATGAAGACAGACGTGTTCTGAAGGAAGTATTCCAAACATCGCTAACAAAAAATACAAACAACAAAAGCTTACTTTACAGAAATAAACCTTTTGACAAACATTTTGTGTAACCGTACCTACATGTATATAATCATCCCTTTCTGCGTTTGGGTGGAAGAACGAGGCTTTTTTCCCTAGTGATTTGAAGAGGCATTAATTCTTGGGCAGCCTATAGAGGGTGACTTTCTGACTGACTGAGTTAGCAAATGTGATGCATGTTCTGCCTCCCCTTTTATATATAACTTTTATTATTAGCACAAATAAAAGTTACCGGTAGACAAATAAGAGCTGCCACTTTCCCTTGGGGGACAGCACGTTAACTGAAGTGATCAAGGGAACAACGTAATGTGAGATTTAATGCGCAGCAGAGATTCTTAATAAATCTGGCTGCCTTATTTTTTTTTTTCCTTTCTCCTCTGGGATAGGGGAGCGGAAAGGAGAGAATTGATGGGAAGTGAGCAGTCTTTGCAGTGGGCTGGGAACCTTTTTTTTTTTTCCTGGTGATTCAGTTAAAGGCAAAGACAAATAATACGTCCTGTGACAACTGGAGCAAGTTCTGCCTTTTGTAGTTGCCGTCATTTCACTTCAGTTCTGAGAGGGAGTGATTTAATTAGCTACTCATCTCCAGGACTTTTTCCTGTCGTTAGATTAGGTTTTATTGGGGGCCTGCGAGGTGAACTCAGGCCTTGTAGAATCTGATAGAAGTTTTACCGTGTTACTTCTGGGAGCGCGCTGGAACTTGCAATGTAGTTGTAGCTTCTTCACAGAAATACAGGGTCAGAGCAGATTCCCTTTCTGAACAAAGAACCATCTTGTCCTGGGTACAGTTGATTTGAAGTAAGCTGAGTGGCATGTATGAAAATAACAGCAGGGAGTCTGGGTGCAATAGGTACGTGTCGGTGACGGACGGGTTTTGCTGGATGGAAACGCTTATGTTCCGTTTCAAAAGAAATGTCTAAAAGAGACTCCCATTAAAAAGAAAAGGGCGAAATTTGGTGGTGGTTTTGAGATGGGAAGGAAAGCCTTCAAAAAGGTAGGGTGAAAATGATCCGTCTCTCTCCCCCTGCTCTCCCTTGATGCAGCTGAGTTTTGTGATTAATTGTCCTCTCCTCTCCCTCACCCCTTTCTCTGCGTGCGACAGAAATGATCGTTGACAATCAGATCGAGACGGGGCTGTTGAAATCAGAACTGAAGGACAAAGTCACCTACACGCTGCTCAGGAAGCACCGGCACCAGACCAAGAAATCCAACCTGCGCTCTCTGGCTGACATTGGAAAGACCGTCTCCAGTGCAAGTAGGATGTTTACCAACCCCGATAATGGTAATGCAGAGGCTAACTGGCTATAGCCTTCCCTTTTAAAGCAACCCACCAAACTTGCCCGCCGAAAACTAACTGCGTTGCCTTGACAATGCTTTTCTAACCCACGATGAGCGTAGCGAGACCCGTACTGATAACACGTCAGTGGTGGGCTCTGAAGGCTGCTTTGGCTGTGGCACGTCGCTCTAACCCTATCTTCACTGGACGGAGCGGGAGAGGAGGGGAGGTGGCAGGCGGGCGGGCAGGCAGGTGGGTGCAGGAGGCACAGGGAAAGGCAGAGAGATGCTCTTGTTGGAGCTGGCGTGTAGGAGATGACGTAGGAACGACGATAGGAAAGAGAGATTGGCAAAAAAACTCCAACCGTGCCTGAACCAAAAAGGCCGATCCTCTGAAACGTTTGGGCCGAGACGAAGCTTTCACGCGCGTTCGATTTCTGTAACAGATGGTGTCGATGGCGCTTTTAATCAAAAATTACGTGATAGTAACATCTAGCTTGCATTTTATTGCCATACAATCATTGTCCAGTGTGGGTAAAGCTGATTTCCATCTTGCTTTATTCAGCCTAAAATTGTTTTGTGGTGTATGTTGTGAATATGTCTCTCCTTCTCTCTAAAAATGGCCTAATAGATAGTGCCGTGTTTATAGCGATGTCTGTAAATGTGTGCGTGCGCGTGGATGCAGACAGCTATAGAGGCCTTGGCAGTGACTCTCTACTTACCCATACATCGAGATTTGCAGTCTTCTTACTGGTGGTAATCAAAAAAGAGGAGTTTTAAGCCTATCGTTGTGTCTTCTGTCACCTGCCTCCTGTTGCAGTCTGGAAATTGGTCTAAAAGTTGCCATTTTAAAATACCCACAAATGAAAGCAAGCGAAGAAATGATTTTCTTCTTGCTACATTTAAGGCCTCTTAGCTTTCTGCATTCTGCTTCTAAAACTCACCCTAACATTTCTCCCTAACCTATTATCGTACTTTATTAATATTTCCTACTTCTTATCATCCTTTGCTTTTGCAACAGGTGTGTATGTGCATGTGAAGAATATTTATTGCTCTTTGATGATGCGTCTCGTCGTGTACGAGTGCCTCGATAATGCAGTGATTAAGTGAATAACACAAAGGCGCGATAACGTGAATCGAGGGAATGTCCTGGGCCTGCAGCTTTTCGGTGAATATCCCTGCAGGAGTCCAATGGAGCAAAGAGAGGGACTGTGCTTTGGAGAGCACTGTAAAGAAATTCCCGTTCTGGGGAAGGAGCTCAGCGTGGGCAGATGAGGTGGTTGGCGCATGCTAAAGATACGGGAGCCTCTTGCAGAGCGCACTGCAGCGAGGGGAAAGGTTCTTCTGGGCATCACCAAGCTTTGCTTTTGGCCTGCAAACTCCTGCAAGCCTTGAGCAGACGCCTTGCTAATCGGGTAACGTACACGGGTAGGAGTGCCTGTGGAGGGCCAGATCCGAGAGAGGTGTTGTTCGGGAGCTCTAGCTAAGCTGTGGCTCCTCAAGCCTCCCCCCGCTCATTCCCCGTTACCCTCAGGCATAAAATTTGTAGGTGCCTCAGGTTTTTTGCCCTTAAATTCAGCCAGGCGCTTCAGATCCCTCCGTCATGTCAGGACTGGGCACCCAGCGAGTAACTCGTGTTGGTTTTCAGCTGGGATTAAGAAATGACGTGCTTTCCAGCACGTGCTCCAGGGCTTTCCATTGTGTCCTCCCCACTGTTCGTATGGGAGGCATCTGCTTTCTCTTAAAAGAAGGAAACGGCTGTTGCGGGTAAAACGCACAAGCGTTATTTGCGGTGGTGTCTATAGATATCAGTTACCACCTCCGTGACTACTACTCTTTCTGGACCTTTGGAAAGACGAACAGGTTTGCTTTGAGGAGAAGGATCCTGGACTGTAGCCATGCTGTACGGGAGGCCAAACGTAAGACGGACGGGTCTTCAGCACGCATCGCTCGGGTGCTTCGGTCGCCTTGTGCGTGGTGTAGGGGATGCCCTCAATTCTCGGCTCCAGCCCCAAACCCCTTTCCTCCAGGTAGGCACTGCGACACCGAGGGTTATGGTAACACGGAGAGATGTTTCCAGGCGGTACGCTTGTGATTCCGCAGCCAGACCTAACGCTCTCATATTGCGTGGGAGACGAGCAGGTAGACTCCTGACTGTTGGGAGTGCCTCTGTGTTTGGGCAATGATACGCTTTTTTCCTGTGTGACAGTTGAACAGGTAATCAAGTTTAGTGTTTTATTCCGAGTTCCTGTCTCAGTGAGTTCCTAAGGCATAAAAATGTAAAGAAACCTTTAGGATCGACTGTATGGCATTGCTATGATTAGTGCCTCCTTCGGACACAGCAGGAGTCTTGACTGAAGGGGTTACAGTGGGCTCTGTTCACAGCGTACATCCACCTTCCACCTCTGTATGGCATCTATTTTTACTGCACCGTATGCTTGTAACAGCCGCCTCCTTTTTCGGCGGCTGGTGAATGTCAAATTCTTCCTTTCTGCAGTTAAAGTCATTCCTTGAGGAGCCATCAAAACCTCAGGGTGTTAAAGGCAAATTAAAACTTACTTAAGGGGTCCGAGGGTAAATCATGCTCAGTGTATTGTATTGAACTATGCCTTGGAACGGTAAGCCTGGTCTCTTTGCTGTTCGGAGCTAGACTTTCAGGGCTGGTTAAAGAGAAAATAATAGCATGCTTATCCTGGGAAGGATGATGCTGACAAAGGGCGTTCGGCCAACTTCTCGCTCCAGCCCCTGCTTATTTTTCATGGCTAAGGCCATCCTTTAGTCGGATCTTAGGTGACTTCGTTTTTCATTCATTTCTTTTTCTTGTTCGAAGGGGCTGTGCAGGCCCTGTCTCAGTTGGACTGATTCTCCAGACATTCTTTCCTGGCTCTGCTTAGCCCGCTGTCTGACCTTCAGCCACTCCTTTCGTGTTGTTTTGCCTCTTTTTCCCCACCTGGGATGTTTACGTGGTACAAGAGTATATAATGCATTATGTTCCCTGACAGTTCAAGTGCTTTGAGACTTAGGGAGGGAGAGACTTGCATACAAAGGGAAATACTTCGTGAATAGTTGTTACTGTTATTTATTATTTAGACTTTAATGAAAAAGTAGCTCCAGAATGTATTTGATCGAGTTCTACCACGCTCCCTGGAATTCAATGAGTGCCTCTCATGTGCTTCTAAAGGCAGAATTTGTCCTTTAGACAGATAAAAATTTAATGAGGCCAACAGGAGTGCAGCTGTCTCTCAACGCGGCTAATCTCGATAATGAAAGTGCCGTCAGCCCCAAGCGCTCATAAATTTCCCAAGAGTTTCTTTCCGGGTAGGTATTTCCTTTCAGCGTCTACCTTTCATTTCGGCGTCAGTGAAGCCGTCATCCAATATTCATGCTGCCGCCAGGTTCGCGAGAGCGGCATCCCCTCCGCGCATCGCTTGCTTCTCACCTCGGCACAATAGGTTTACGGGCTGGTGTATTTGGGAAGCAGCTTGGCTTTCCGCTCGACTGACGTTTACCGCCGTTGTTAAAAGGGGGAACGTCTCATCTCTCGTTTACCCGTAAAACGCGTTGATGTAAATGACAAAGCACCCTGCTCATTTAATGGACGCCGTTACTGTGTGTTCATTAAGGGTTGTTCATGAGACGATCTCTGCTGAAGGTGAACCAGACCCTGCTGTAGGTTATGTGTAAAAATGTTATGCAACTTCCTGGCTCTTACCGGGCAATCACAGTTGATTTGGGACCTATGATTTTGATAGGTACCTAATTGTATGAAATTACTTTCAAAAACATTTATTGAGGAAACACTTTAGCATAAAGTCATTAGCGTGCATTCTCCCCATGATTTTCCTTCTTTTTTTTTTTTTTTTCTTTTTTCCCCCCAGGGCAGTCAGGCTTAAAACCCAAATTAAATCATGACAAATTTCTTCAAGGGCATTTGTTAGGTCTGAAACCTGGAAATATCCCCTGGGCCGTGGTTCTCAAAGATATTGAGGTGCCTGTATCTCACTTATTTCAGAGCGCTTAAATAACTAAGTCTTAGAGGCTCTAAAATTTCTATGCCTTCATGATAAGCTTGTATAAACTCCTGTTCTGGTATTATGTTCAATCATAATTAAGACTTCTGAATGTCTCCTAAGATGTTCTTTATGCATAAAGCAGGAGAAAAGGTAAATAAGCAGAAGCTGCTAAGACTTTGCCTGTGAAAATGAGCGTATTTTCACTCCGTTGTGTATTGTTGGGGATTTCTCTATAAAGCACCCCAGTCTGTGGCTACTGCCACATCCTTATTTCCATCTTCTGAGATGACTGAGCCCCATGCACTCACATGAAATCCACATAGAAATTCCGCAATCTAAGAAACGGTGATTTACCTCCTGCCCCCCCGCGCTGCCGTGACTGATCCCTGAGCATCTCCAGCTACTCCCTCTGCCTTCGCAAACCTCGCCGGGGATGACTGTGGCTCCGCGGTCCCCGATAGCGGAGTCATCCTCCGCCTTCTTCTTTCATTTCCCTCCTCTTTTTGAAGATAAGGCTCGGTAGCAATCAGATTGGCAGAACCACGGAACGTTTGAGCGGCAAAGGTGCGCACTGAAGAACGCCTTTTATTCATAGCCGTGTCATAAAGATGGATATTTGGATCACGCTTGTGGGAGGATGTCTTCTTAGAAATCCTTTTGCTCTTGGGAAAGCAATTGGGCAAAAGATGGTAATTTCTTGCGTGACATCGGATGGAGGAGGATAAATCAAAGCACTCCTTTGCTGTCCGTTCAGCAGGAAAAAGATGATTATCAAAAAGCCGAGCAGGCAAAGCTGTACCAAGTAATTACTCAAAGTTACCTTACAACGACACCGCCCTTTTCGTTTCTTTTGTTGGTAGAAGGTTGAGCTGTATGAAGTGTTCAACAAAGACGTTTCGACTTTACATTTCAGTTGAACTCCTGCAGGGTTTTTTGACAGGGTTTTTTTTTTGTGTGTGTGTGTGTGTGTCTCGTTTTGTTGACTGGCTTTCTAAGAGTTCTTTGTGTCCTTTCCTGGCACAGGGTACAGCACTTGACGTGAAGCCCTGCAATAAATAACGTATACGCTCGCGGCTCTCCAGCAGCCCTTGCCCAGCTGGCACGCCTTGGGGTTGTAACGCAGGTCTGCCGTGGGTTTGCCACTCTATAAAATGAGAACCGTGGTCACCGCTCCTTATGCAGGTGCCTGAGGACTGTCGAATCCCTGCTTACCGGTGCTGCGGTGGTGACATTCGCTATGCGTTTCTGACAATTTTTGTCTAAAAGCTTCCTGCCTGCCAGCATTTTGTATAATTTAACACCTGCCCGAGCCTTTGGCAAAAGCGTTGGAGAGAAGCGGTCGAACCGTACTAAAACCGAGCCGGCAGAGGCTGTAGAAAACTGTGATGTGTTTAAGTGCGAGTCTTTAACCACCGTAAATAACGGCATGCTACCCATCACCACATGGATGGTGTCTGTGCGGCCCAAACACCTCATTGAACGTTATTTATTTTCGCCGCGCTGACAGCGTAGTTCGGAAACAGTCGAGTTAAAATAACACTTAGGCTGTCTGCAACGCGTCGGCTGATGCGCTGAGAGAAGGATAGCTAGCAGCAGATGAAAACTTTTCTCCTCTAAAGTTTCCATTCTACGTTAGAGTTCAGCTTTACTCACTTAAGTGGTTTTCATACAAACTGCATCCTCAGTCCCTTGAGAGGGTTGAATGATGGCATCAGCTGAATAATACCAGCACAGGAGGAGAGAAGTTTAAGTCAGAAGTGAGATATTTTTCAAGGAATGCTTGGAAAAAAACCCACCGATGTATTTAGCTGTTTGCGTTGTTTGAACCATTGCAGGCTAAGGTAGGCATTTCCAAGCCCAAATTGGTGTGCCTGGGTACGTACATGGCCAGGATGCTCAAAGTTGGCTCCTACAGGGACGTGACCTGATTTTGGTTTGGTTTTTTTACCCAAAAGTGCTGTGTCTGCCATTCTTACTGACCGCACCGCAGCTTGGGACCGCTCAGCGCAACTAGCACTGCAGCTGCCTCGCTCAGTTGCTTGAAAATCCGCTTCTAAGATGCCTGAGTTTTAGACACCAGAGATGGGAAACTGGCCCCAGACCTGCCAACTGAACACTCAAAGGTGGACCTACGGAGGAGATGTCATGCTCCAAATGAGTGGGCTTTGCACTTTGGTCACCGAACTATGCAGAAAGGTGCACTCGTGTGTAACCGCGACTGTTCAAACACTCCGTCTCCTACCTGGCTTGCTTGTGCAATTGCTTGAGCGTTTCTTTCTTGCATTTTACGTTGTTTTTTTATTTTTTTCCTTTGACTTTTCAACTTTGCTCTCTTCCTCCTCTCTGCTCCTGCTGCTACTGTCTCCTGCTTTGCACCGTACAAGCACGCAGCCCACTCGAGAGCTCCGTGCCCTGCCTAGCAACCCGCACGTTGGACGATGAAATGGGAGTGCAGCGCAGCCCCAGCGTGGGATGGCTCAGTAAGTCACGGGCGGGTTGGGGGAGACGAGGTAAGGGCGGGCGGGTTGGGGGAGATGAGAGGAAGAGGAAGGGGTAACTCGCACCAGCCCGTCTCCCGACGCTTGCCGATAACAGTGGGAAGGCTGCAGACGCGTTCCTTGCGGAACGGCTGCTGCCCTGGCTGTCCGTGTTACCCCCGCTATCCCCTCCCGCTGCTCGGTTTCACTCTGTTTGCCCGTTTTTTTTTCCTCATCTGGGATGAAAACAGGTAGGTCAGCCTGTGCTCCCCTTCAGGCGGCGGTCTCCCTCCGAAGCCATCTAGTGACATTTCTCTCATCTGTTGAAGTATCCTTTGCCTGTTAAAAGGGCTTCATGAATTTTGCCGCCAATGCCGGCTTATAAATGCAACGAGCTTAAATTTTTCAATTTCCATATAAACTAAATAGAAAAATAGGCTCCTTTCGTCACACAGCTCACAGGCCCCGCCAGCTTTCTCTCTCAGTGATGAGCTGGACTCTTCTGAGGCCCCTCTTCCCTCTGATAATCCTTTGTCAAACCTGACTCATCAGGAGCCTTGCTGAGCACGGAGGAGCGTGCTGTTCCCCCAGGAAGGCACAGCTTATTGCACTGATGGCAGAGAGACGTGCTTTATAGGCCATAGCAATCTACAGAAGTCTGAATTTCAGGGTATTCCCCGTGAAAGGTTACTATCGAGCCTATTAGTAGAATGAGATGATAACATGGAGGGGTTTGGACTGCCTGCCTTACTTCTTGCACCGGTACTTGACTGAGCACAGCTGAGGAGAGGCTCACATCGCCTTTGCCGGAGAGACAGGAACGTAAATTAGGCCTGAATCAGGAAATTATCCTTAGTATAGCAAACCACATAAGGGTGAACATCAAGTGCCGAAGTCTTTGGCAGAGGTCTCAGCAGCAGAAACCTTTTCCTCCGCCATTTTGTTCAGGGCTTTGAGAGTCTGTAGGCTGCGAGGCTTGTTGCTTCCTTCTGCTCCCGTATTTCCTCTCGATTCAGAGAAGCTGCTCACCCGAGGACTCCCAAGTTTTTAAGGTTGGGTTTTTTTCCTCTCTCTCAGGTCCTTCTCAGAAGCGGTACGGCTAGGCTTACCCCAGAGACTGAGATTACCTTGTGTCACGGTAGCCTCCAAATGGTTGAGGCTGCCGCAGAGGGTTGCTCTTCTGAGCAGGCTTGTTATACAAACATAAAAAAAAAGAAAAAAAAGAGTATTGGACATGTCCTTCCTGGCTTTGGGTCTTCAAAGGTGCACAACCATTAGGAACCTGAGTCAGAAGGGATTTAGGCTGTACAGATTTGGGCCACAGCGTCCGCAAAGCCAAATGGCTTTTGGGCCACCGTTGCACATGTTGCATCTTGCATTTCTAGCGGCGTTTTTCTGCTGGGGACTTTTGCTTGGCAGTCAAGATAAAGTCAGGGATTTGGGAGAAACTTCTAAATGCAGGCTGGGATACTGTCAAGCTCCTTAGGTCAGCAAAGCTGGTAAAAGGTGAAGCTTGTGGTTTCCAGTCTGTGTTCTAGAGATCGTCAAAGTCAGTACTGAGTAGGACTAGTCTGAACTTGAGGACCTTGTAAGGCATCTTCAAAAGACGATATGCGCAGACACCAGACTTGAGGGGAGAACAGTCATATTACATGCTCAAGAGGTTTTAGCTGTCAGCATTAAGTGTAAAATTTCTTGCAAGGAGATGGAGATGCGAATCATCTTAGCCTGTGAGAGCCCTATTTATAATTGGGATTATGAGACGCTTTCTACCTCCAAAGAACAAAGAGTACGTTGTAAAGTTTTGGTGCTCAGATCTCTTAATGCAAGGCCAGTCTGATGACGGAAAAAGGGAGTGAGTAAGGTCTGCGTGTTGTGCCAAGAAGTTGGAGCTACGGCCAACGTGCTCACAGCTCTTTGTGGGGATAACTCGCAGAAACGAGTGCAGGTGCAGGCTTGCTTTCTTCTCGGGCTCAGGTCCTCCTTCCTGGCAGGAGCTCTGTCACCGACTGAAATAGGAGTGCTATCACACAAGCAGTTTCTTTAGAGAAAATATCACAGCGGTGCTGAATTGCCAGCGAGGGATTTACGGGCAGGAGGGGGACGTTCCTCATCCGAAGCTCTCTAAGTGTGACAGAAGGAGTTTCCTGAGAGCCCTCTGCCCGGAGGTTCGTGCTTCTTGTTGTACGGGGTTTTGTCCGATGTCCCTCACTTCTAGGCTCCATGCGCTTGTCCTTGTTCAGCCTTGTAGTGGTAGTGCTGCTGTAGCTGTGATGGTTTTAGAGGATAGCCGAGGTCGTGTTTGTAGGGAAGCGTGGTGTTTATTAAATCAAGGGGTAAAACTGGAAAAGGCAGATGAGTGTTTTGGCACATGGGTCTGTCCAGGTCTGGTGTAAGTATGGGAAGCCTTGAGAAGAGCTGCCGTGAGTTTGAGGCGGTTATGTTGATCACGGTGGGAGAAAAAGGCTGCTAGCAAGAGAAGATAAAGTCATGAGCCGCTTCCTCTAGAAAGAAGGGTAATTATCTCCCTAGAAAGAAGGGTAATTATCTCCTAAGAAACATTCAGCCTTGGACATCTAATAAACAAAGCAAACAAATGTTGTAATCTGGAAAAATATCGGCTGTGAAAGCTGTGGGCCCTGACTGTAGTCTCTTTACTCCAGAACTGGACCTAGAAATTTGGAAAACCACCAAAGCAGTCAGCAGAAAATGAAGGGATACCTTCAGCAGATGCCTTTCTCCACAGCTACGTAGGGCAGCTCTTCCGAATAAAATGCATGGAAACAGCATTAAACAACTGTATCAAATAAAATCATTAGTATTTCCTACCCTTGCTCAAAGCTTTTTGGAAGCCATACTTAGTTCCTTCTCAGTTGGAGTCGTTAGCCATGCCAGGACTTGAAGGTCTCATGGTAAGGCTTGAACAAGAGGAAATGCAATCTCTGCGATGCTGTCTCACGGTCCGCAGCAGAACAGCAGCTCTCCCAAACCCGTGAGCTGGCCTTGGGCAGGAGGGCGGTGTGGGATACCCAGCTCTGAGAGCAGCCCACCAGTATTCCCATCTCTGCAGGTCTTCGAACTTCCCCAGATCCGTTTAACTCTGCCGAAGACTTGCTTGTTTAGTTTCTCTCACTGGGTAGCACTCGGATGATAGAAACTTTGCTTTGACTCACCGAGCTGCGTGACACCGATTATCAGCGCGAACAAGCGTCACATTTTGCAAGAAAGTGCTTCTCTGGTTCTTTATTTGATATTGTGGGCTCAGATTTGCAAAGCAGCCCTGTGTATCTCTGCATCGAGCTTCAATCTTTCTTTTTAATTTATGGCTACGTTACGTACTTGTCAAAGATTTCCCAGAATTGGCAGTGCCTGCGCTACCTTTAAAAAATAATTGCACCATACAAGAAGAAGGAGCCCTGGGTTTCATTAATGGCCTTCAGGATTACAATAACCTGGGTTTATTTGGGGTTTTTTTTTTGTCCAGCTTTGCTTTTTACCAAATAGAAATATTTATTAAGTGTTCATATCACAGAAGATGTTACTAACAAAGTAATGTCTACGCCATGTAACAGACACAGCATACGTGAGCAAGTTGGATCACTTTTTTCCCTGTTCTGTTTATGTGTTTATCTCCTACCTACAGATTCATATCAAACATTCAATCAAAATTTGTAGACATTTCTAACTCTGGCTTGCTAATAATTAATTAAGAGGATGGTTACTAATATATGTAGCTTAAACCAGTCTTCCAGGTGGCATTTCTCACTCTGTGAGTAAACATACTTGTAAAGGCTTTGTAGAGGTAGGTGGGGTCTTAAATCTGGCTCGCAATAGCAGCAGGAGGAGGAAGAGCTGGGGATCCCCCTTTTATAATACCTAATTTTATTTATCTAAATTGTGCTTGACTTTTGCTGTGGTGACATTCCTGGAAGTGACAGTAACACACAGCAGGTATATTGTGATTCCGAGCGGCTCATAAGAAAGAACGCTTTAAGTCTGTCTCCACACGCGTTGAATACGTTGTAAAGAAAACCCGACGCTGGGAGTGCAGATCTTTTTCTTCCTGCTCCTGTTTGGTTTTTTTTTTGCTCGGCATGCTGATTTATTAGAGAGCTTGTTTGCACTGGGAGCTGATGGACACTGAAAACTTGGACTTTCATTTTGGTATGAATATCAAAGCATAAGTTTAATCAATATTGACTCGAAACATAGCCCAAGTTGGGAAATGCCTCAGTGCCATTTCTTTTCGCATATTTTCTGTCTTGCCAGTCAGGTTCATGGTCAGAAACTGTGATAACAGTGGCTGTTGCTGTGCTTCTGGTTCCTGCGAGTGTGGGTGAGAAAGGATGGGAAAATTTCAGAATAATTAAAAAAATGCATACTGACTGCTGTGGTTTATGATACTGTGTCCATCCCAGAAGTCTTTTTTTTTTTTTTTTTTAATTAAATTATTTTTCTTCTTGTACAATTATGGCTATTTCTGGGTTTCTTCAGTTTTAACTACAAATGCTTTTAGTGGGATTGTAGAACTGAATTCTGAAATCATGGGGCTTTTTTCCAACTTCTTTAGAACTATTTCCATATGTTCCGCTAGTCTCTGAGAACACGAGGATAAGTAGGATAAGTAGTCCATGAGGGAGCAAGCAGCTCCTTCCTAGCTGTTTTGCAGTGCTCGAATGCCAGCGTGTCAGGTTGACAGACGAGCGGTTGGTCTTTGAAGAAGAAATGGAGGTGAACTGCTTCAGCTCTTCGTCTCTGGGGGCTTTCCTCATCGCTCTGGGGTATCTGGTGTCAGGAATTGGTGACTTTTGGCCTATCAATGTGGTGCACACGTTGTTTTAAGCAGTAAAACACTTAACGTTCATGAGCTTAGTTAATGAGCTTACTTGAAGAAAGGTAGATGTTTATTATTGGCTGTTTCGAAGGACCACGAGCTGCCAACCTCCCTCGCCGCGTGAGCTGCGTGCCAAAGGCTGGGACGCTGAGGAGCGTAGGGCAGATGCCACCGACGTGGGAGAGCTAAGGCGAGGGGTTTGCGGGTTGGAGAGACCACGAGGGTCCCAGCCCCGTTGAGGGATGGGTTTGTGACTGGGTCCTGGGTGACCCAGCAGCATCAGTGTCAGCAGCTTGTCGCCGCTTCGGTTTTTCTCCCGCAGGCAGGGATTATGGAAAGTCCTTAGGCTCTTCTGCTGTCCTAAGAGTCATGGGTCAGAGATGACGACGCGTTAGCGTCTTAATATCCCATGTGCCACCTAAAGTCACAGAAAGCAGCCTGTCAGGGTCTTAAATTCCCCACGTCAAACCTCCCTTGTGCAAGGAAAGGTGTTGCTGTAGCCTGAGCCTCTGTGTTCTTCTGACTGGCTTGCTTGAAGCAGATGCTTTAACTGGTGTCGACATTGTTCTTGCAGGCAGCCCAGCCATGGCTCACAGAAACCTGACTTCCACCAGTCTGAACGACATCTCTGACAAGCCTGAGAAAGACCAGGTAAGCTTCAGATTCGGACGTCGCTTGGTGATGCGTATGGTTAGGAGCTGGATGGCGGGGGAGAGGCTCTGTACCATCCAACTGAAGCAGAAGAAAAGGGTGAGCAAGGTGAGTAGAGCATTTCCGAGTCCTGTGACTGGATCCTCCGCTTTTTAAGCACCAGCCCTTGATAACAGCAGGTGACACCACGTACGGCCCTACTACAGCGGCTGGTGGAATCGCAGATCCTACCTCACCCTGTGCAACTGTGCGTGCCTTCGGAAAGGCAACCGTGCTGACAGGTAACCGTGGAGGAACAGCTCCAAAACGGAGATGAGCAATTGGCCTTTAGTGGCAAGTCTCCGCGGGTTTGACCGATTTCTTAGACTAGGGCGGTGTTTGCGGTGTATCGTATGGGCTGTCTTTGTGCGTGTTCTCCTCCTTTCTGAGAGTTGAGGGGTAAGAGTGAGTGGATTTCAACTCTTAGAAAACTGGTGTCTGAATAAGGTCTCTGTGCAAATTTCAAAAAAGCTTTGTCTTGGTTCAAAAAGCGGGTTATTCTCAAAGCGGGACTGTTTTTTTCAGAGAATCTTTTTTTTTTTTTCTTTCCCCTCCCCGATGTCTTTCAGCGTTCTCTAGTGCCGTGGTTATTCTGAATGCAAATGAGAGTTACTTTGGAAAATTATTTGGGTACCGCAGTAATGCTGGCCAGCTCAGAATGACTGTAGTCCTTCAAATGGTGGCTGGTTGCAATCTTCTGTGAGCGCAGCTCGGCCTTAAAGGGACACAGCAACATAATCAATGTAGAAAAGTGAGTTCAGAGTAATTCAGTATTGAAAAAATAAATAGATAGATAGTTACATAAATAAATACAGTTTCACAGAAAGAGAAGGGGGGCAACGTGTTTCACATTGACCTGAGTGTCATTCAAAGTTGGAGCATACATCTACAGTGGTTGGTTGGTTTTGCAAAATATCTGTTTCCTTTAACATATGCAGCCACACCTGGGGAAAGAGTAGGATTGTAAAATAGGGTTTTTTTCCATTGGAAACACTGCTATGTTTTATATTTTTAATCCCATTATAAATGGGGTCTTATAGGCAGACTGGCAGAAAACTAGGTCTGAATGTCGCGGCAGGCTTCGCAGATCTCAGCAGTGCAAACAGTCTCAATTGCCCCTCCTGCTGAAATGTCTCTGGACGCATACAGATAATAGACTTTTTGTGTAGAATCGGGTATAAAAATAGATGTTTCGGTAGTGGTAATAGCGAAATCTGTTAATAAATCCAGTTTGGAATTGCACTCCAAAGTTTTTAACTTTCAGTGTAGATAATGCCTGACTGTTTGTAGTGACAACCGTTACTTGAAAACTAACTAGTTCCAAAAAGCCGCTCAGTTAATTGGCCCGTGTCCTGCTGATGAACTTTGCACAATGGAACCCTTGTACTGTACGCCTTTCGAAGCTGGCCTGAGAAATCACCTTAGATCTCAGTTTTCGTTACTGATTGACTGCAACTCCCGTCTTGATAAAGTTCGTGAAATTGTGGTGATGCCTGGCAACTTTCTGGAGCAGAACTTAGCATGCCATACAGGAGGCAAGGGAATTAATCCATCACGTTACGACAACGGGAGCTGGAAAGGGAACAGATTTTCTTGCCTTGACAGCAGAGTGATGGGCTTCCATTATCTCGGTATCCCATCTGGGAGCTTGACAGTTAATGAGGCCGTATAGTGAGGTATGAGTCTGCTGGAGAAAGAGGCTATTCCAGTTTTTATTTATTTGTGTGTGTAAGAGCTGCGACGGGCTGAAGTCAGTTTATAACAGTTGCTTGGAGCAGGACTGGGACCTAGGCTCTTTCATCGATCACTGTTTTTGCAAAGATAAAGGCGAGGATTGTGTGCCCGTGTTTTAAAGGAAGAAAGGCTTTGAACAAACTTCTGTGTACCTTCGATAACTTTCCTGCCTGCCTACATCCTTAATTTTCAGTTCTTACGTCCTATGGTCTGGGATATCCCTTTGGGCAGTTGGGGTCAGCTGTCCCGGCTGTGTCCCCTCCCAGCTCCTTGTGCACCCCCAGCCTCCTCGCTGGTGGGCTGGGGTGAGGAGCAGGAAAGGCCTTGACGCTGTGCGAGCGCTGCTCAGCAATAATGACAACATCCCTGTATTATCAACACTGTTTTCAGCAGAAATCCAAAACATAGCCCCATACTAGCTGCTGTGAACAAAATTAACTCTACCCCAGCCAAAACCAGCACACCTCCAAGCACAGGCACTTCTTTGAGGTGCCTGTTATCGAGCCCGGTCTCCTGAGCTTCTTTTTCAGTCCCTGCGGAGAGCTGGAATTGCAGAGTCAGTTCACGTTCCAGGTGGGCTTGTTGCCTCCGGGACAATTGCCTCGCTAGCTGCAGAAGCAGCCCTGCTGACGTAAACAACTCTGTGAAGAGGCTTAAGCTAGGGCAGATGCGTTTATGCTTTCATACATCTGTGCCGTGGCAGCACCTGGGTGAGGTGGGTGCTTCTGTCACAGCAGGGCGGAGAGGTGTTAAAATTGCTTGGGATCTAGCCGAGGGCATGGTGGTGGAGCGTACTGGAGAGCAGTTGGACATGGTTAGGTTTTGCCTGAAGATCTGTCAGAGAATCCTCCCGGAGGATGCTCTCCCTGAAGTTTGCAAGGGCCTGTTTGGTCCTGCCCTGCAGAGAAACCGGGAAAGACGCCGGCGTTCAAAGGTGAGCCAACGATGGAGGTGGTGGCAATTGGATTAGCCTCCTCCAGGGACAGAGGAACAGTAAGCGATCAAGAGGAGCGAGAGAAGACAAGAACCTTCAGCTTTCCCGTGACTGTGAAATCTCTGTATAACGAGGAGCCGGGCTTTGCTTCGCTACACAGATGCTGAACCTGGTTAGATGTCCCGTTCAGCTCAGTGGCTTTCTCGCAGGTTGCAAAGATGAGTTAGAAGACAGACAGCACTGAGGATAAGGGACAGTATTTGCAGTGGTCCCAAGACGCACTGACACAAGTACAGCCAGTAGTAATAACAAGAGATATGGTTTTATTTAAATCTTTGCTAGCGCTCAGATTTACCTGTATTAAGCGTTGTGAGGTCAGTTCCTCTACCCTTAGGGAAGAGATGGTTTTATGCTTACTTTGGATTTACATTGATCTTGCTTTTTTTTTTGTTTTTCTCATACTCTTTGCCTTCTTAATACGCTTTTTAGTCTTCTTACTAGGTAACCATTAAGCTCTTTCACAAAGAAAATGAACTTAGGATCCCTCTTGGAAAAGGCTGGAGTCAGGAAAGGACAGAGGACGCTCGGGCTCTTTCCAAAGGACCAGCCGAAAAAGTGCCGCCCGTTCCCCTCGCTGCCAGGGCAACGAGCCATCAGCTAGCGGCGAAGGGGAAGAGGCTTGCCGCCGGAAAGGCAAGGAAGGAGCCGAGACACGCAGGCGATGCTCACGGGTGGGGGTTTTCCACAAGGTTCTCCGTTGGCCTTGCTCTCTGCATATGACCGGCCCTGGCACTAGTAATTTTATGACAGCATTTGTATCTATGTATCTATATATTTAATATATGACTTTCGTCTGGATCTGCTCCCTGCCCTCCCTGACAGGACGGCTGCACGAGGGCTGGGGCAAGCGCTGCTTGGAGCTGGGGCCGGAGGTGCAAACCCAGTGCTCTGCAGCCAACCTGCGGCAGTATTTAAGAGCTATGTGGTTGGCTTGTTCTTTGATATTTTTAAGATCATTGCACTCACTTTTACCGTTGTCCTCTGAAAACAATTTCAGCGTACTGCTATTCACTAAAAAAACCCAAACAAACCTTGCCAGAGCTTAAATGTCTGTTTCTTTATTCTCTCTTTCCCCTCTGACATGAAGTGTTTACGGGCGTGTGATAAGCGGTTAGATTAGCAGCTTTAGCAAAGGAGAGATTGCTTCATGGAAAATGGTGGAGTTGGAGCGTCTTTCTTGGCTGTGTGTAATTCTTTTCTTTATATTTGAGACTGGATGAAATCATTTTGCCATCAGAATAAGACTGCGTGAAATCATAAAACGATGCGGAAACCAGAAAGTAATGAAGTCTTGGGTTACTTGTAAGGTTGGGATGTCTGCTAAATTAAAAATGTCGTGTTACTCTTTTTTCCCCCCTTTAATTTACGGAAAGCAAATGATTGTAAAGCCGAAACAACGAGAGGAAGGGCCAATTACCGAAATGTGGAGTTCGCAGAAAATCTTTAACTGCGTATTACTCATCACAAAATTTGCATCAATAATATTGATTCGGGTCTCCTGTGCCTGCGGTAGACAAAACACAGTGTGTCCCCCCCACCTCGGCTGCATATAGCGGCCGCTCTTGGGAGGCTGGTTGTCACGCCCGGTGGTCTGTGGCAAGGGAAATTAATGAGACGGTGGTTTATTGTTGATTTTGATAGTGCGGAGTCGGTTACAGTCAGTGGCAACACAGCGTGTGGACGCCAAAGCTTTGCCCAAGTGGCAAAGTGTTGGCCTGCGTAGAACAGATTGCGGAGAGCATCCGCAGGCAGCAGCCAGCCAGAATTTCTGGTTGAGCAAAAGTACGTGTGTTTTCTCCGAGAGACGCTCAGCTCTGATTTACTCTTACGTTGTTATTTCGGGGCATTGGGATCTGCTGACGATCGCCGAAGTGTTGCAAAGCTTTTTGGCTGTCCGGTTCCCAGCTGAGCTCGCGGGATAAAAAGCCAATAACAGGGTATTTAATGATGTCTACAAGAGGCGAAGGTTTGTGGGGGAAGAAGTGAAGGGGGGCAGAGGGGGGAGAAAGCTTTTATTCCTGCTTTCACTGCCACGCTCGATAAACGTGCTGTCTTGCAGGAGGTGTAACAACTGAAAAACGAAAAGGGGCTCTCCGAAGGAAGTCTTCCCTTTCCACCTCCAGCCTGTGTGGGAAGCTTGCCCCGTAGCTAAACGAAAGCCTTTTGATTTGTTCCTCCTGCCACTCTCGTATCTGTCAGCAGTGCTGAGCACCCAAACAGCTATGCGTGGTTAAGAGCGTGTTATTGATGAATATTGGAGTCGGGTAGTTTGCACGAACCGGCTCCGCTCTGCCATGGGAGTGGCGGCTTGCTTCGTTGTCCTGTGTTACGCTGAGATTGCCGAAGAGGCTGGTTCAGCATCCTGAGTGTCTTGCAGAAGGCGCCAAGGCCCTGACTCAAACCGCTCTGATGATAAATAGCTTCAATAAAGGCCACCGAATTTTGATTTTGCTGTTTTATCATGTTTTTGCTTTGGGCTTGTTTGACGTTTTGGCAGTTGATAAGGATAATCGGGGAAGAGGAGGTGTGTTCCCTTTCATTGTATTTGCGTTGGCAGAACGCTGCTTCTGAGGTAGCAGTGCGGAGAAGTGATTTGCCTTCATTTGTCTTATTTTATGAGGTGTTGGCTGCAGTTAATGTCCTGGTCATTTGCAGCTAGATAGAGAAGCAGAGGCAGCGACGCTTTTGGACAATTTATTTTTCTTTTCTTTTTTCCAATTAATAAATCGGCGTCTAGGCTTCCTGCACTCTCCTGGGCTCTGAGCTCTCTATTGCCAGCTACATCAGTGGTACCGGAGCAGTGTCTGAAAGACCAGGACTTCTCACGGGAGGAGAATTCCTCCAGCTCTTGAAGGTTGAGCTGTTTGCTCAAGTTTTTCTCTAACACCATGTTGAATAACACCAAACTGAAAGACCTAATGAAGGTTTCTTGAGCTGTCAAAAAAGGCAACCTTGTGGTTTACCCTAATCTGGTCCACAGCAGCGATGGGTCTAGAAAAAGCAGATGCTTCTGGTGGGCTATCCGGCAAACCTGGGGCAGGTGAGGGGGACGTACACGTGCATGTATACGTAGATACACGTTCAACCAGATACGGTTCGAAAAGATCTAACGCTTCTGCTGGTTTAGGTGCATCTTCGCCAAGTTATACATCTTCTATATATTTAACGCAAATAAGCTTTTCTGGTATATTTATGTCTCTCGGCCACTTCCTAATTTGGATCGCTCTTGTCTGAAGTCCTCCCGGCTTGCAAGTAGCCTTTTGTCAAAGAGGGTGCCCAGAACAGGGGGATGGATGGTCAACCTACCTGGGTGACCTGCGCTGACGAGAAGCGATCCTTTTGCTGGTATGAGCTGTGTACGCCAAGAGATCGGGGGGGTTTTCCACACAGCCGACTGATGTGGCGACGCTGGCGAGACTTCTACGTGTGCGTTATGCCTACATCTAGAAGGTTGGCTTTGTGCTCCTGGTCGCCCGGCTCTTCACCAGATAGCAACGGCTGCTTGCCCGGCGCTGCCTGGGCGTTTCGCTAGTGTTGTTTTTCCATTCTCTCTTTATTTTCGGTGCACATCAAGACAGGATTTTCCGCGCGGTTTCCAGCTTTCTAGCCAGTTTCAAGCTACGCTGCCGCGCACCGGCCTGTAGTCGCAGTGTCCGAGTCACAAGTGCTTCAGGAGAATGTTTATAAAAGCGTCCCCGCAATGATTAATCTGTGGAAATATTAGTGGCCTTGCTTAGACTTAGCATTGCTTAAGCCGTGTTTGGGCTGAGCTCTCCTTTGGCAACGCACCTTGGAGTTTCACTCTGCCTGTGCCGTGCCAGACGTCTCAAACCGCACCGTGCCTGCAGCCGCATCCCTTCTCCCTTTGAGCACCTCTCGGGGAGGACAAGGTTTTAATCCTCTTCGCAATGCCCAGGGGACAGCTGGTCATTTATGGTGTTAGAGCCGGGAGTGTAAGGTAGCTCCTGATTCATGTAGTCTTAATAATTTGAAAATATTTCAAATTATTTTTTCAGCTTTATCTGTGAACGAAAGCGATTGAGAAGAGTCCAGTACAGCGTTTATCAGCCCCTTTGTTGGCCGTAGTGCAAGCGGACCGTAGGAAGCTGGGGAAGTTCCCACTTCTGTCCCTCCTCCCGTGAGAAATCCTTTGGTCATGCTCTGTTAAAATGTCCTTGGCAGCTCCGAATGGCTGAATCACTAGGACTTCTTTACTGCTCAAGATGTAAAACAAAGGGGACATTTAAAGAAAGCCCGTTTTATCAGGGACCTGTTATTACTGAGCTGATGCAATAGCGTGTAGAAAATGAATATATGTTGATACAAGGGGAGTTTACTGACCCGGCGTTATCTCCACTTTCGAAAGGCTTCTATATGGGACAAAAACCGGCTCTGAATGAATATGGTCAGTCAGAGAGAGGCACAAAACCCTTCTTATTTGTTGTGGTGTGTGCACTGTTTATTCAAACCAGTGTTTCCATATCAACAGGGAATCCGTGCCAAAGCCAGCTCTCAAGTTAAAAAAGAAGTTGGCCTCTTTGAGAGAAACCCTCCTGCCTTTCCTGGGGGACTGATGGACGGGAAGGGTGCTGATGGGATCCCACTGTTTGGAATGAAGTCCCGTGATTAATGGTGGGAGCGATTCGCTGCTTTCCCTGTTTGAACGTCTCCTCATCTCCGCAGTCACCAGCAGACATTCCTAATTTTGGGGTCTGTCAGCCTGGATGACCTACTTTCACTCCAGGGAGCTCAAATGACGATGACTGTCTTCCAGCGCAGATCACTGCCACCTTTCTGAAGGAAAGGAAAAGTTTCCAGGAAGTTTAGTTAACTGGAATTTCATTTCCTTTGGCCTTTTTTCTTGATGCAGAGACAGTTTTGCTTGCATCGTTTCTCCCCGCAGTGTCTCAGCAGCGCACCTCTAAAGCATTCCTGGGTAATGGAGTTCTGTGCATAGGCAAAACACAGAGCGTTGAAGGTATCCCTTGAGGTGAGCATTCCTGGGATGATTTAGGGGAAGGTAGTCTTAAACGTATACGTGAACAGATACAGAAAAACAGAGAGACAGAGGCAGATTCAAATTCCTGGGGGAGTTAAACTTCCTGAAGTACAAAAGCTCTGTGTGCCTGCGCTCGAGTGCGGGAACCCCATGGCGAAATACGACGCTGCGAGGTGGTGAGCGCACGTAGCCCTGCGCAGAGTAAACAGAAGGTAGAGTGAATTTTTAAATGGCCTCTGTTAGATAATGCAGCCCTCACCTTTTCTTCCCTCCCCGTACCTGCGGAGGGGTTTCTTCCCCCCGAGGCAGGCTGGAAGATCCCCCCCCGTGTTGCGCTTGGCTTTGCTGTAACAGGAATTTGGGGAACTGGATCCCTTTTCCCCGTGATCAGAGACTGTTAAGCCTTCCTTTAGTTACACAAAGCACCACGTATGCGGTTAGGCTTGCGATGGTAATCTGTACGATCAGCGTTTATCTCGAGTGCTCAGGTTTTGCCGTGCTTTGAGGGGGTGGGAAGAGCTGCATTTAGCGGGTTTGAGTTTTGCGGCACCGCGAGCTAAGCGGGAGCTGGGGCCTGCAGCCAAATCGTACCCTAACCTTCACGTGGATTCCTCCCCTCCTTGTCGTCCCCACATCAAGCACCGGCTATTTTTAATAGTGCAGTGCTGGAGGTTGTTGAATGTGGCGAACTTAGAAATGGTATGTGGTAGAGCGAAAAAGAGCAGGTTGGAATGGACTCTCTGCTGGAGACGCTAAATCTACATCTTCAGCCTGCAAAAGTGTGGCTCGGGGAAGAGGAGGGAGATTTGTAAAATGATGAAGGGCATAAAGAAGAAGAAAAGGGCTGGAATATTTTCCCCAAAGCATGGGATAGCCCCAGCAGCTTTGCTTTCCCAGAGCGGGACTGCCAAAAGCTGCCTTCCTGGGCTTTTAAGCAAAAGCCTGGGAACTGTATTTTTTATATTTGCCAGATAGATAACCACCTCAATTTCTGATGCCGGTAGCGTTTGCTTTGGTTGCTCAGTTCCACTGAGGATAGCAACTAAATGCTGCGAACGGGAAGGGGAATTCAAGCTTGCACTTCAGATCCTGCATGGCTGGAGGAAGGCGGGTTGTGAAGTTAGTATCTGTTGATAGCTTCCTTGGTGAAGTCAGCGGATGGCCCTTTCATTCTGATTTTGTTTTATTGTTATTGTAAGGATGGGGCAGGGATTCTTAGTTATCTACTGTCTCTATGTCATGGCATTAGACCTGAATAGCATTTTTCTTTTATTTTCCCTTTTGCTGTAAGCATGTGGGGGCTTCCCGGCTGCAAACTCGGCAGGCGCTATCGGGTGAGGACAGCGGCGATAGCCCCTCAAGGCAGCCGCTCTGCCTGTGGCAGAAAAGCTCAAACGAGTCATGGCCTCACACTTTGCTAACAGGTTTTCTTTTGTCCCAGCCCTCCTTTCACTTAGGGCTGATTTTTCAAACGCGACCGTGACACATGAGGGCACAGATTCTTCCAAAGATCAGTGCCTACGTGTTCCTTGCAGGCTGTTCTGCAAAGACCGTTACAGTAATGTGACTAGCTAAAGGGCTTCCCTAGTTATAATTCTAGTGCTGTATCATGGGGTTTTCGGTTCGCTTTGTGCTTCTGATGCTTCAGCTAATGACTCATGTAACGGAGTTTCCACTTGCCTTGGGTATTCTCTTGCCTTGGACGAGCCTGCAAACGCCTTTGCAGAGCGTGCCGGGGGTCACAGGCAGGAGCCGTGCGTTTGCTCAGCCAAGCGCTCCTTTTCATCTTCTCTTGCCCTGGGTTGTTGGGCGGCTATGCTCTTGCTTGTGCGAGGTGCTCCCAAAAGAAAGGAAGAAGCTTTCCATCCTTTACAAAATATTTGATGTTGAACGATTTAGGAAAATCAGTCTGACTTGGTCCCTTAAATTGTTTTTTTTTTTTTTTAATACCTTACCAGGAGGTCTAGGGGAGCATCACTAACCTGGGCGCTCTCTTGGCCCTGGTGACTGCAGTTGCTCCTTCCCGCTTCCCGGGCCTGCGAGCTGGCCTCTTGCCTTTCCTTTACACCTGCATTTCAGGCTGGAAACTGGGAGCTGCTCCGGTTGGGAGCTGCCTCACCGGCTGTGCCGCAGCCTCCTCTGCAGGGGAGGCAGCAGCCGTGCGAGGGCAAGGCAGGCAGGCCTGCAAGCCCAGCAGCGTGCCTGAGGGCAAAGGAACAGATGCAATAAAAGCCGTGTGTACTCAGGAATGGCTTTCATTCCCCGTAAATCTTAAGTGGTGCTGATGATAACGGCGTGTTAAAATACATTTTAGGGGAAACGGTGATTTGCAGGTTGCCGTGCCTTTTTGCAAGGGCAGCGTTGGAGATCTGTGCCTTTAACGTAACATTAGTGGTTGGGTTGGAGCGATGCTCGATTTAGCAGGGTGCAGGGCAAGTGAATATAGTGCTTCCAGCCGCGTGGCCTCCCTCTCTCCCTCCCTCCTCCCCTGCTCTCGGGTGCTGCTGAAGACTCGAACCTTTCCGAAGCTTTTTCGGGGAATGGTTCCAAATGGATTGTAAGTGCTGACTGCACCCTTCCCATCGCCTATCCGATAAATGATTTAAGAAAGCGGCGAGTGGTGCTGCAAAACTTGTTTGGAGAAAAAAAAAAAACCAAACCAAAAAACCACAAACACTCTAATGATAGCTCTTCAAAATTAGTCATGCTGTTTTGACTTGAGAGCCTGCTTGTCGGTTCTGGTTCAGAAAGGCACCTGGGTTTGGGCCAACACCGTGCTCGTTCAGCAACACGCGCCAGCGCACGACCAACCTGTTCGGCAAAGCTGAACGTTTATTGTGGATTTGCCACCTTCCCGTTATTTTTTTTTATCTCCGGTTTCCTCCAAAACACCGTTCATGGAAGAACTGGTAGCACTTCTCCAGGCTTCCCCCACAGAGCTCCTTGATGCTCATTTAATATTTCCTCTGGTGGTAATCCTGACTGAAGGATGCAGGAGCAGGATTGTTCCAGCAGTTTTCTTCCTGCCAAATCAATAAGTCGTGCCTTTTCATGAGACTTTTTCCATTTTTCTACTTCCTTGAGTCGCCTGGCAAAGCTTTTTACGGATTTGTAGCCCGATTGAGCGTTACCCGCCGCCCCGGCTGGTGTTTCTGGCAGTACATCCTCCCTCGCCATTCAGCCAGGTGAACCCAGAGCATCTCCAAAGATCACCCGGGGCCGGGCTGGGCTGGGGAACCAACTAAGGGCAGGATTTTTCAAAAGCCTTCAACTTCGAATTTCATTCTGCCGCTGCCGAGGTTAAAAACAAAGCCGCCTCGGATCTGAGGACACTCGGAAATCTCTCCCTGGGCTCCAAGGACGCAGCCCGAGTGCGAAGCCAGACAGAGGGGTGCATATAAGATGGGGGGTAGCTGTGCCCCCCCCCTACCCAGCGTGGCCAAAGCTGCAGGAGCTTTGCTGGTGCTACGGGGAAGGCTGGGGGGGTAAGAGCAGCGCTGCTCCGATCGCCCTGCCCTGCAGCAGGCCTGCTTGAGCTAATTCACTAACCTAGCAGAAAGGCAATCCTGTGCCAGGCTAAAGAGATTTCAAGTGCCGGGAAGATACCAGAAAAGAGCCGGGAGAGGCTGATTTTTAAAACTCAGCTGCCGCTGCTGCAGTGTTTTCCCATTATCAAATCAGCAGCAATTGATGACATTTCTCCATAGTTGGACTTCGTTAATGTTTTGTCAGCTAGAGGATGCAGGTTGCAGAGCCCTGCGAGCCTGCTCACGTCCGCTGCAGTACAATTACGGTACGTAGGTGCAGAGATGAGAAGAATAACCTTCAGGCTGCAAGGAGCTCATTTTAGCGTGAAGTTATAGCTGCACTTTGGGAGAAGAATTATAAATGAGAGTAACCCTGGCAGCTGGCTGATGAGGATGATGCTGGTCAGTAGATTTCTTCTGGCACTCTGTGATGAGCACAGAATTGGACCTCGGATACCGTTTGGATGCCTCAGGAAGGATTGCTGGAAGTGAATAAATACAGCTTTATAGGTCGTCTTCTAAGCTCGCTGTCCCGCAGTTTTGAGCCCCACTGCTCAGTAACATGACAGATGCTTTGCTTCATTTCTAGAAGCGCCGCTTATATCGTGACCAAAGTCCCAATGCTGCTTTCCTCGCTGGTGGATTCACCTTATGTCGGCTCCTGCGGTGCCGCTCCCAGACTTGAGGCTTTCCCGTCGCTTGTGCAGCGAGCAGGCAGCCCTCAGAAAGACCCAAGGTGTAGGGAGCAGAATGTCTTGCTCCGTGTGGGCTCCCTTTTCAAGTCAGAGAACGGCTCCATGCGTATCCCGCTGCAGGTAGCTGTCTCTAGATCAAAGGCACAGAGCTAATTTCTACTCCGCAGCGACAGGCTGCCTTAGGTGACGCTATGTTGACTGCAACGCTTTGCAGTCCAGGTGTAATGGTGTTGGAGGAGGCAGCAGAGGCCATGCACACACCAAGTTTAGAGCCACAGTTAACAGTGGGCTTGCCATGAAGGAAGAGTTCCACTCCGGTTATGATGAAAAATAGGTGTATTCCCATGTGCTGTTCTTATCAGGCAGCAAAAATTGATGGGAAATTCTACTAAATACTTAATTTTTTTAATATGATACAATATAGTTGTCCTGGTTTCAGCTGGGGTAGAGTTAATTTTCTTCTTAGTAGCTGCTACAGGGCTGTGTTTTGGATTTAGTGTGAGAATGATGTTGATAACACGCTGATGGTTTAGTTGTTGCTAAGTAGCGCTTATCTTAAGCCAAGGACTTTTCAGTTTCCCATGCTCTGCCAGCAAGGAGGTGTGCAAGAAGCTGGGAGGGAGCATGGCCGGGGCAGCTGACCCCAACTAGCCAGAGGGATATTCCATGCCATGGAACATCATGCCCAGTATATAAACTGGGGGGGAGTTGGCCGGGAGGGGCGGATCGCTGCTCAGGCATCAGTCAGCGAGTGGTGAGCAATTGCATTGTGCATCACTTGTCTTTTCTTGGGTGTTATTTCTTTTTTTTTTTTTTGTTACATTCCTTTTCATTACAATTATTATATTATTTCATTGTCATTATTGCTGGTATTATATTTTACTTTAGTTATTAAACCGTTCTTATCTCAACCCACAAATTTTACCTTTTTTTCCCCGATTCTCCTCCCCATCCCACTGGGAGCCGGGGGGGAGTGAGGGAGCGGCTGCATGGATGCTGAGCTGCTGGCTGGGGTTAAACCACGACAATAGTCAATAACGACATTGTTTTGCTTTGAGATACAACTTTTTTTAAATTTTTTTAATAAAAAATCAAGTTGTGTTGGTTTTCAAATAGGCTAAAATCTAGACCTTCAGTATGAGAAGGCTCGAAGACGAGCGGTGCAATTGCCCTGGTGTAGGCTTACGGTGGCTTCACCAGCTCCTTTTGTCGTGTTTCTGGCCCAGCTGTGGTCACCGTTAATGAAGAAAAAGGCAAAGAAGTGAGAAGAGAGTGAAAGAACGCTAGAAAAAGCACACACACCCCCCCCAAAAGCTCAGATAACAGCTCAGGCTCACGTTACTGGGGAGAAAGGAGCGGTCAAAGATCGTAAGAGTACAAAGAAAGAATAAGGCTAGAAGGGCATCACGGGAAGGACATGTTGAAATAACCTGGGTGAGTAAGAAAATCAGATGACTAGAGTGATCAGAAAGAACTTTTGGTGTCTTAGTTGACTTTCTTTTGCTACAAAATACTTGCTGAAATGCGCGAGTTCTTCGTATACTGTCGTCTCTATTTACCTGGGTGCGCTTCAGAAGGATCTGTCCTTTTCCAACAATGATTTTGATCTTAGGTTCTCCTTCACCATCCTTGAAAAAGGGTAACCTGAGCCTTCGGGGTTCAGAGCAAGCCTGCCAGCTGGTTTGGCTCCTGTTCCCAGGAGGTCTCTCTACCTCTTCAACGGAAGAGTTAAGACATCTTTATGCTTTTATCCTTGCGCCACACGCAGCTCGGCAGCACGCGGACAGGACACCGCGTTGTATCTTAGCCCAAAAGTTAAGGAGGGAAAAAAAACCCCAAAACCTTGTTTCAAAGCATTAGCAAGTTTCTAAGTGTTTGCTCTTTCTTTACTTCTGAACGCGACTCTTTCAGGAGAATCAGAGGACAGACTGGTCATGAGAGAAAAGCTTCCCGTGAGTGTGGCGAAGGTTGTTTTGGCGAATCTTGCTTCGGTGGCCTGGCAGAGGGGGTGATTTCGTGTCGCTTAGAGGTGCTTGGGGGAAAAACCCCAATGTGCTGCCTAGAAAAGGGGGGCTGAGGAGCATCCTCCTCCTCTGCCGCTGGGCATCTCGCCTTTCTTCGCCTCCTGACAGCAGCTTTGCCCCGACTCGGGTGCATGTCCGAAGCAGTGGGTCCTGTACCCATTTAAGGAGGATGCTTAAGTGGTTTCTTAACAAATCTGCGACAATCTGCGGCTCAGCAAAGTCTTGTTACAGAGAAGCTCTCCATTAACGAGCGCCAGATTTCCTTGACAGGTTTTGCTGAGTGTGTCCCTAAAACTCGTGCATCCGAGCGTTTTGTCATTTGCTCGTTCTCCCAAGGGCTACGTTACCGAGTGGCGAACAACTGGCAGCAGCAGTTTGAAGTTACAGAGATTCGGTTGGGGATTTACCAGGCACCTTATTTTTTCTTGTGCATTCAAGGTGTTCTAGTTCATAAATATAAAAACCATCAGTCAGTGTGTGCCTGGGGGCTTCTGAGAGCTTCTGGAGCCAGACTGTGGTGTGAGCTGCTCTGGATTTTAGGTGGCTCTGCTGAAGTGGATTTCTTTGCCACTGGCCCACGCTGATTTTTCAACAGATCGGGCAGAGTGGTATATGTGTATGTACTCCAGATGTTAGCAGTTCATTTACTTCAACTTCCGTGTGAGGTTCTTAAAAATTTGTTTCTGACAGAAAGGTATTGCGGGATAGAGGACAGAGCTGGGGTCAAGTTAGGGGTTGCTGTGGCACGGTAAAACATCGGCTGCAGTAACTTGATTATAAAGCAATGGATGTTTAATTGATGGTGGAAACATGAGAGGTCCTTTAGCTACGCGGTGACTAGCAACCTCGTTAGCTGCCTTTCCGTGGTGGGGTTTAACGTGTATTTCAGTTATGTGGCTGGGAGGGAGGAGGGAGTTTCTGTGTGCTATCGGAGTAAAGGATGGCGAGAGGCAATTACTGCTACCTGCCTGCTTATTGATCCTTATTTAAAAAGCGCCCTTACCCTCAGCTTCCGCACGCATAGTTGTGTTGCTGTGGTACGAATTACGGAAATTCATTAAGGGTGGATACGATTGTACGTCAAAGAAATAGTTGGGTTTGAGATATTGAGAGAGAGATAACATAGGTATATCTGTGCACACACCCCTCTTGCTTGCCTGGGCTAGCAGCGTGCTCGGAGCCGCGTCAGGAGGGGAACAGTTAACACAGAGCCCCCGCTGTGAGCGTCTGGAGGGGGTTCCCTGTGCCCCCAACCTTGTCTGGCTCAGGACCCACGCAGAGGCCCGGTGTGCCGCTCACAACCACCCTCTTCCTCATCTCCCCCCGATCCCACCTTGGCTTCTCCGTCCAGATCTTTGGGAGGTGAGGGATGTCGTAGCCATCCAGCCTCATTCTGTAGAAGGATCGCCCAAGGGGGTTTCTCCTGGACAGAAGGTCTCTAACGATGGGACGTGTTCCTCTGTCCCCCTCCGGCCGTGCCCTGCTCTGTGCTGGGCGGGAGGGCTGAGGGCTCGGGCAGTGATGGTGGGAAGCAGTAACGAGCCAGTCTCTCACCCAGACTGTTCTTGAAACCATTAGCGTGGTTTCAAAACCAGCACACTTGCAGCTTTTGCCCAGTGACTCCTCAGGTTCCTATTGCCTGTGCAGGCCAGCACAACGGCTTCGGACAACCTCAAGCAAGTTTTAGATGAAGGGAGAAGCCACAGGCTAGGAAACGTGCTCCTAAAAGCCTGCGCTAAGCTTAGCCTTTCCCTTGGCGCTTGAAAAGACACGTACGCAGCGAAATGCAGGTGCCCAGCTCCTGGCGTCCATCGTTCAGGGTTAGTTTTCCTCAGGCCAGTTGTTTCTGTAGCAGCGACCGTGGAATGTGGAGTTGCACTTTCCCTCGTCAAAAGTGCCTGCCCTTCCCCGTCGTGCAGATGGCCAGGCAGCGAGGTGGTGCAGTGCTTCCTCCTGAAACCCTGCCCAGATCTACTCATCTTCCTCAGTGCTGCACACCTTTTTCTCCCCCAAATAATACCATCCCAGGTCTGTAAACAGAAACAGCAGCTCCAAGAGACATAATCTGCTCGGCATCGTCTTGGCTCCGAGCACCGATACCAGCGTTGTTCTTCTGGGGCTGATCTTCTCAGCAGTTGTATCTCCGTAGACTCTGTGGGGATGTTACGTATTGGCCAAAGATATATTCTGACCAAGGAGGAAATGTGGGTGACAACTGGGTAAACTTTATTGCACGTTCCTGTCTGCATGCCTAACGAGATTTAATTTCCTTTTCCTTCCTCTTTCACTGACGCAGCTGAAGAATAAATTCATGAAGAAACTGCCCCGTGATGCCGAGGCCTCCAACGTGCTGGTTGGGGAGGTAGACTTCCTGGAGAGTCCGTTCATCGCCTTCGTCCGGCTGCAGCAGGCAGTCATGTTGGGTGCTCTGACTGAAGTCCCCGTACCTACCCGGTAAGAGAATTCAGCCCCCAGGCAGGGGACGAGAATTGGAAACTGCATTTCCACCTTTTAAAATAAAAACACCAGGCCAGAAGAAGACATTCTCCGTTGCTTTCCATCATGTGACGTGCATAACGGGCGGGATTGTTGGTTTAAAGCAACAAAGCTCACTGTAGCTGCTTAATAGTTTTCAGGTCCTGAATTTGGTTATAAGATATAAGCTGTAAAAGACGCAAACACACTAACTTAACAACTTAGCAGTGAAGGGCATTACCAATGTGAAATTTAACTACTGAGGCTTTTCTCCTGCCCCTTATGGTTCCCCCCCAGCGCACACTGTGCACAGCTCAGATTCCCTCTGCACGTTTTTCCGGTACATATTTTTCCTCTTAAAAACTCACATTAGATGAAGGGTGGAATTCTGGCCCTGCTGGGGCGGGAAAAAAAAAAAGTCAGGTAAGGTGGGGCATACAATTCTATCGGGGTGGTCACAGCGTACGTTGCTTTGTAATGCATAATGGTTCGGAGAAAAATGTCATATAAGTGTTTTATTTGTTGTGACTCATGTTGCAAATTAATCTGAGCGTCACAAATATGAATCTATCTTACGTTCTTCAATATTTGAATTCACTGCTTGAATGTGCATAACTGTCAGTGCCGTGAGCGTATGTATCTACCAGAATAGCAAAGCTAAAGTCCTGTTTGAATTCTTAGCAATATTACCCTTAGTTATACAATTGCATATTGTTTATCGTGTAACATAGTAGAGACGAATTATCAGTATAGATGTCCAGAACATCTGCTGTATGCGAGCGTTACATGGTAGTATATCTTTGCTTCATATATACACAAACACCCCACCGAGGTAAGAACTCTAAAAATGATTAGTAGTAAAAGGTAACGAAGTGCTGTAAGAGCGGAGCACAGCAGAGCTTCGGTGAGAAGGACAAGAGAGGCTGCGGCTGGGCAGCCTGCAGCTGGTTTGCAAAATCCCCTTCCAGCTCCGCGCCGGGCTCTGCCGTGCTTTTGGTATCGGCTTACAAAGGGTTTACTTAGCATTTTGCTTGCGGTGGTGGAGTTCACGTTGCACTTTTCACATCGCTAGTGCAAATACAGATTTTTTACGTGAACGGTTGCAAGGGCTTTCGATACAGAGTGAAAGTTGTGATTTGAATAATGCCTAGAGGGTTTGAGGCTCCATCAAGTAGTATTTTGTGAGAAGAGACGTAGTACCATGACAAAAGCACCTGGCTAGTGCATTACTGATACTGGAATGAATCACAGCCATTGTATGGAAGGAAAGTTATACGGTTGTTATAATCTGTACCTTATTTCCAGGTACAAAACAAAGGAAAAAGATGACTGAGTTTTGCTATTTGTGTAATTGCCTTCTAGTAATGCAGCAGTGTTTGTATTTCTGGGAGTTTCATTAAGTGGCTCCTTACAACAACCACGTCAACAACTGTTTGCACACACTGGGTAGTCTGGTAGGAGTATAGGGAGGTATAAGTGGCTTAGTTTTATAAAAGGTTATTCTTCATTCCTCGGCATTACTGAGCTCTGTATACTTCACTATTTCAGCTTCCAAGTCAAATCCCATTTACTCTTTTTTTTTAAACACATCTCCGACTGCTTTTCAGCAGATGTAAAATTAGGTATTGTTTGTTTTGATAGTGGGAGCCAGGAAGTTAGATCTAGGATTGCTGAACGACCTCATTACTCAATAGCATTAATCAAGACAATACGTCCTTCCATGCCAACAATTTTTCCAGGAAATAGTATTATCCATTTGCTGTCCTCCAAACCAAATGCTAGCCCTAATCAAAGCTGGGAGGCTCATTACATGGCTTCCGTGAGTAATGAAGAGCCATTTGCAGTGGCTGCATCCTGTGAAATTCAATCAAGGAAATCCCATCAGGGCCCAGACGAGCTATCACGGGGCGTCTCCTCGGTCAGCGCCGGCGTGCCCCCCCCCTCCCTCACCCCGCCTCGGGGCTTCTCCTTTTATTTTGTTATATTATCGAGTTCCTGGTAAAATTGTCAAAACCACGCCATCGAAGCTAGGCAGTGCAAAACCACCCGGGGTTTCCAAATAAACGCAAGCGACCGTTTCGGCGCCGTGGGTAGCTGCAGGAGTATGGTGACCCAGGTCTATCGAGTAACCGCAGGGTGACGTGCATCTGTCTGTCTCTTTAGAAAGCAGCGGGTTGTTTTCCTGTGGGGCAGGCAGGGCTTAAACAGCCAGGTTTCGGCACCGGGATGCGGCCGTGCTGGTCTGTAACGCAGAGGGAAGGTGACCTTCGCCTGGCCGTCTATTCCCGCGGTGACATGCGCTTTCCTTTACTTAAAAGAAAATTTTTACTTAAAAAACGAGCAAGATCTGATGAACTCTCCACGAAAAGTTTCTCAGCAGGGTGTTGTCGTACAGCCGTAGTAATAAAAATCGGGGATCTGGAATTGGCATAGAGAGATCCCAGCCTTTCACTGTGTTGTGTTTTCTTTTTACCGATCAGATTGAAAGAACCTTTAAGGACTTTGGTTTTCTCTTGTTGAATTTAATTCCACAGTGCTGTGAACTCCTCATGTTGGCAAGCGCTTAGCTACTGTGCTGGCACCATGGCTTGGGTATGGCTGCTTCTCCTCTGGACAATGCAATAGACGTAGCTTTTTATTTTCATAAAAGAAATGTGCAATCATGTGTCTAGGTCTGCTGCGTTAATGTAATGTTGATGGGGAGAAAAGATGAAGAATGAGCCAGGGAAAGATTTTTTTTGGAGATAAGCTGTACAGACTTGCACAGTCTCATATGTGGTGCTGGGAAATTGCCTGTGCCTACAAGTCTCAAATGAAATGAAGTAACTTGCCCAAAGGTCACTTGGGAAGCATGTGGCAGAACCAGGAGTCAGGTTCTCCTCCCTTGCCTCCTGCCTTAGGCTTTTAACAGCAAAGGCATCTTTTCTTCTTCATAAGTGAGGATGAAACGTGTGTCTTGTTCATTAATTGCAGCATTGAAATGGTTTTCAGGGCTGTGTCCTTTAGCAGCCTTTCCAGCAGAAGGACTCGCTCTGGGAAATCGGAGCTCTGGCAGCAAAGGACTACCTTTGTCTGCGTTCATGTGTTGGACACCACGTGAGGACCCACGTGGTGGGTTCGTTGCCCACGGTACGTTGTGGTACGTTGCCCAAAACTTGAAGGACCACCCGTGTGAAATAGAAGACGGACCAAACGCTTCACCATCTCCTTTCGCTACTGCAGTCTCGAGTTGCACTCCTTTCATCAGCGGTCCAAGCCACAGATTCTGCTGGAAAAGTACATCAAGAGGTCGTTCTTTCGGCCCTCGAGTCCGTCAATATGTATCTCTATTGGGAATGCTGGACGCCTTGCAGGCATCTCACATGGTGTCCAACAATAGAAGGACTGCGTCCCCCCACCCCTCTCAAAAACAGAAACATTTTCTCCAGGACCTTACTGAGTTTCCTTTGCGTAGGTGCCTTTAACCCTTACGGAGCTGCTGCTCTTGCTTGCTCCAGATTTGAGAGAGGGGCGTGGATGAGCAGGCTGAACTTGAATCTTGTTTTAGTTGCTCTTCCTCTTTTTCTTTTTTTTTTTTATTTTGGGGGGCGGGATGGGGGACGGGACACAGCACGACCCTGTCTCCTGCACTGATGGTCAGCTTGCAAAGAGACCATGGTGGAACTGGGTCCTGGGACAGTTTTCACCACGACCCTTACCCCGTATGGGATCTTGATAGTCACAGACATTAGGGATTTCTTGCAGGATGTCCCAAATGGATGGCAAAATATTGGTGCTGCACTGACTTTGGAGCCTGTCTGTGTTGTACTCGCTCCTCACCTCCTAAGTGTGCGCTTCGTGGGATTGCATGGAGATCTCTAGCCAAATTTCTCAGAAGCGCAGCACGTAAAGCCTTGTTGCCTCTTTGGGCAAACTTGATTGAAATTCTGCCCCGCAGTCTTTGGTGTCACCTCCCGCCAAGGTCCAGGAGGGTTGCGTTCGCTCGTAGCAGGTTGTTAGGTTACTGGGCTTGGACGCAGTATTGCTGTGGTGCTACGTTTAGATCTTCTAGGTGCATTGGTTGGGTTTACGATGCGTTGGCCAGGGCACGTTTGTCCATTTCGAATTGGAATTACTCATCTGTGAGAATGAACTGATTCTTGTTGGGTTTGGTGGCATAGTGCATATGATTAAAAGGTGAATCATATGTAGTCGGTGGTCGTCATCTGCTTAAGAAGGGTAAAGCGTGCAAAAACGACAGGAGGAATAGTGCTTTGGGTAAAACAGAATAATAAATTACTGAGTTTCTGGCTCATTATCAGCTTGGAAGCAAAGGATTTTGAGTGCTTTGACTGTGTTGTCTGTCATACAAAGTTCAAGACCGGGTATCCTGGGTATGAGGGCTGTCAGCCTTGTCTGTAAGCTGTTGCCCGGAGCATTCGGGAGAAACAATGAATTTTGTTACTACTTCGGAGAGACTCTGAGCTAAGTGATCCGAGGTGACGCCTGCATTCTCTGCGCTGAAGCATCCTTAGCAACGTTAAGACCAGAAACGGACACTGGCTAAGTCAGCGTGTGTTGTGGGCAGCAGAGAGGAGTTCTGTGCTGGCTTTCATCTTGGCAGATGAAGAGGAGGAGTATGTCACAACTAGAAGTGAGGGCTCTCTTAGGTGGAAGTATTCATAGCTACATGATACTAAATGCATGCAAACATAATCAGGTCCAAACCGCTCAAATGCGTTAATGTTTTTGTGTTTGTAACACTTGGCCCTTTAAAAGGTCTTGTTCTACGTGCTGAAGGCAATTCTGAGCTGAATCGGTCAGGACAAAGAATTCAGGAAGTGTCACAAACTGCTTGTTTTCAAGAGCATTTTAGTAAATGCAAGAGCATTCAGGTGCTTCTGTTATGCATTGGAAGAGGGTCAGCTGATGTAATTATTTCAGAAGGTTGTTATGAAAACATCTCATTCCCCTGGAAAATCGGGAGAATGCCGAGCAGCAACTTCTGAAGTTATGAACCTTTTTTTAAAATGAAGCTATCTGGATAATTTGCCTCCTAGAGTTTTAAAAGAGTTGGCTGAGGAACAGTTTGTCTTTAGCGTTGTTTTGTAATAACTCGTGAACACAAGGAAAGTTCCAGGAGGTAGGAGAAGAGCGGAGGACGTGACCTAGACGTGTATGGCATAGCCACCTCCGCGTGAACCTCACGTAAAACACTTGAAAGCCTCGTGAAGAACTCGATTAGGGAGTGTTACTGTTAGTAATGCCAATTAATATGTATTTATGGATCCTGTCCTGCTAACTTGATGCCTTTTTTTTTATAGGACTAATTTTTTTTAAATAGAAAGTGCTTGTTTGGATATAATGTACTTTATAAGACATTTGACTTAGTACCTCATGGTATTTCAATTTAGGAAGCTAAAATGATACTTAATACAATGCTGGTAAGAGGAGAAGTACTTCTGGTGAGGTGCCACACCTCTCAACCCCGTTGTTTTTCACATTTTATCAGCAGCTTTTGAGAAAATGTATAGTTAACATGGTAAAGGCTGACAAATAACGAAGAGGGTGTCCCCATGGCGCAGAGCAATCTGGTCATCTGTGCTTTAACTTGGCCCCATGACGGCTTTTCCCTGTAAGGCCAGGGAGCGCAGGTGGGAGAGCTGCGCTCCGAGTACCCGTTGTCTCTGGGTGATGCTGTAGGTAAAGGGCTGGGGCCATCCCTGCGTATAGCTGATGATTCCATCAGTGCTGGAACCGCTGAAACCTGGTTTCCTAGTAGCATGTGCCGTGTCCTTTCCCTCGGCAATAATCGCAGCTCTCCCCGTCATCCTGCCGTGTTTCCTAAGGCTTCCCGTGCTTGTCCATACCTGAAGTCCTGTCCCGACTTCATTTTCTCGGGAAAGCGGGCTCACTTAAAGTTCCTGAGTAGCCATAGGTTATTTCATCTATACATTTGGACTGACTAAACTGCCAGCTCTTGGATGATTTCCCTGAGGAAGACACTGATACATCAGAGAAGGCTCGCAGAAGAGCCGTCGAAGTGACTAAGAGAGGAGAAAAGCTTAGCCTAACTGACAGACGGCGTACGGGCGACTGGATCGATAGGGGAGGATATTTAAAGGAATGTAATTATCAAGGGTTCTTCAATCTAGCTGTGAGAGACAATCAAAATTTATGACTGGAAGTTGAAGCTAACCCAAATTCGCACTGAAAGTAATGCAAAAGGTTTTAGATGAGACAACTTACCAAAGGTTATAGTGTGTTTATTTTCCATTACTGATTGAAAGGTACGGCTGTAATTGGAAAAAGGCTTAATTCAGGAAGCTTTAAAGTTGTTTTGAGCGGCTATTAGTGTTTCTATTTGAAACACATGCTGATAGGGAGTTTGCTGAAAATTGCCCCAATAATTCCCGGTCTTTGCTAAATTAGGTGAAATGGAGAAGTTGGTCTCCTGCCATGTGACTTCTTTTGTTGCTAATTGCAAGGATGAGTTGATGTGCAAGAGAGAGACACACTTCTATCTCAAGGTCAGTAGTTAGAGTCCGGCTCAGGCTGAACGCTTGAAACGACACCGTCTGACCGGCACGATGGTCTCCGTTGAAATCCCACAGGCCACCGAATGTTGGCCATTGTGCGAGACGGCCAACAGAAGTAACAGGGCTTTCTTAACAAGCCAGTTGGCAAGGCAAAGAGGTGAGCGTGAAGACAGATGTGTTTTCATGCCATAGCCATGAACCAAATCTTTTTTTCTGGGACAAATCTGCACAGGGGATTTATAGGAAGCTTGTGTTTCTGCAGCCAAGGCCGTAGATGCTGTGTGAGTAAGTAGCTGCCAGCTTGGCACCTGTCTACAGCATGAAATCAACTTTAAAGTAAGAGTATTTCTACAGGAGGTAATGGCTTTTACCATTTCCACATTGATACCTTGGCCTTGCGTATGAAACTTAGTTTAGGAACGGGGAATGTCTAAGATAAGGCTTAGGTCTTCCCTGAATTAAGTATTATTTGAATGGTGGTATCTTTTTTTTTATTTTTAATTTTTCGTTCCAGGCCAACCTTGAGGCCGTACTTAAAACTTTTTCTAATGAGTGTCAATTAAGAAGTTGGAAAACCAGCCACCTTTCACCAGCGTTCCCGTTATTCTGGCACAACTGCTAGACCATTTTATTGGCAGAAGCGTCCATTTTCCACGTATAGCCTTTTCCATTAAGGAATCTCCTTAGAACACGTTGTCACGTAGGCAAGTCCTGATTCGTAGCATGTTAGTGCTGACAAAAGCAAGGGCAGGAAAGATAAAGAGCCGTAATTTCCTATCTCCGAAGGTTTCATATCATGGTGTTTTTTGAACTCATTAGCAGTGACTTGGATATAGTTGCTGTCCAAAGAGATCATGCAAGAAATTAACTACTAATACCTTGTAGATGTAGTCACCCTCGCTGATGGTGCCTACCACAGGAATAGGTTTACACCTTCAGCTGCCTGCTTAAGAATTAAGCTGTGACTATGAAGCCATCAGATGGGCTTACAGGTCTCTGGTATGTATTGTGTAGTCGGAGCGGAAATTCAGGGCATACAAGTTGGGCTTAATTATTTATAGCTAAAGCCCTGTTTGAGATGAATGGTTTCCCTTCACGTGTGGGTAGCTACTCTGGGTGCTGAAGCGTAACAGCGATCTCAGCCCCAGCAGAGCATTAATAAGCACGCGGAGTGCTATCCGATAGCTCGGGGGAGCGATGTCGTTTACAGCGAGCCACGTGGATAGTTAATAGCATCTTCCCGCTTACCTCCGTGCCCGCGGCTGTGCTGGCCCCGCTTGGTCCATCCTGCGCGCAGGGGGTGCTCAGGTCTGTCGCTGCCCGTGCGGAGTGAGCCGTCCTTACATCTTCTGTCCCCTCCTGGCTGTTTAGGAGCAGTTACATCGCCGCTATTGTCACGTAAATAGCACTAGGGAAACGTTTAACACAGATATCTTACGCAAGGGTTGAACAGCTACAAGGAGCCAGTAACATATAATCAAATACATAACCATGGAGGTGGATGGGCTTTCTGTGGTGCACGGGGCATGGGTTCTCAACCGCTCTGTGCTGAAGCTGCATCCATCGTGCATAGTTCACTTCCAGGTACTGGGCATTGGAAGAATGTCCTTCCTTCACCTCATCCTGAAGTCTAGGTTGCTGGATGGTAGCGACTTCTGCGTAGGGCTGTGATAGCATTTGGCCATAGTGGTCTCAAGGCTACTTTTAAGGCTTTTGGGGAGAAGAACTCTGGGTAGTGTCTTGCTTGCCCGAGTAAGCCTGATGGGCTGCAGGGTGTAACCTCTCCTCCTGAGTTAGCTGGAGGCCACTGGCAGCCTCTGGATCTCAAACAAGGGCCACAACTTTTTAAAGTTGAATTTCTGTCTAGATATTGTATGAGCAATAGGCGATCCATTTTGCTATCCTAAATGGGAACAATCTCTTTGTTCTGTCAGATTTCTCTTCATTCTACTGGGACCGAAGGGCAAAGCAAAGTCCTATCATGAGATCGGCCGAGCCATCGCCACTCTGATGTCGGATGAGGTAGGTGTCTTGACATCTCCCGTGTGAAATGGCTTCTCCCAGGTTTCACTTTGTTAGCTAATAATGATGTCCTTCCCTCCAGCGTGGTCGACGGGAATGGGCATACACACAAAGCTGAAATATCCAAATGTCACCTCCTAATTCCGTCTGGTTACATAATTATCTCATCTGGCTTCATGTTTTTATAAAAGCATGACTCTAGGAAGTTTTTGTCCATCATGTGTATTTTCCTGCTGGCAATCGCTCTTTCAAATAGACTATGAATTAATCTTTGAACTAATCTTGTCGCGGTGTGCGCCTTGCGTCACATTCCACGATCGCAGTAACCCGCAGCTACGCTCCAGGTAATTACCGCAGAAACGGTTACACCCAGGATACACTGTTGTGTGTTGCGCTGTATCCCAGAGCACTTCTTCACGCAGGCAGCGCTTATATATTATCCACGAGTAGCTAGCAATTACTCGCTAATCATACACCTCAATGAGATGACTGGGCTTTCTATATTCATTTGCGGCTTCTTTCTTCCGGCGTCCCTTGGGCTCTCCGCGCCTGGGGCTGATTTACATGATGTTTGGTTCTTGCTTTCTCCATATGTTGTTTTGCTCTCATATGGTTCCCTTAATTACCGCTCGCCTGGTCTCAGCTCTTCTGTTTTCTGTCATTCCACTGCTTGGAGCAATGGTCTAGTTTCCGTAGCCCCAAAGTCCTCCTTCCTGCCACCGACTGTTCTTATTAAGTCTATCACGTGTGCTGATCCGCCTTCCCTCCAAGTAGTCCAAAAGATTTCGGTAAAATTCAGCATTAATGCTCTTTTTCCTCTCTGCTCTCATTCGCTCTTCATCAGTAATACTAGGCCTTTCAGTAAAACTAGTTTGTGCTTCTTGTTATTATTCTTGAGTAAATATTGTCATCGTTTCTACGTCACAGGATTAAAAACTAACCTATTTTTTGATAGACTGAAGTAGGTAGGAAAAGAGGATCTGCACTTTGTGTGTGGCTTTGTAAAAGTGTCTTCTCAAAGGATAATTGAAACTCCTTATTTATAGGAAAACTCTTTTTTTGGATGAAAGAAATGGATAATTGCGTTAGTAACATTTTTTTACAAAGGTTAGAAATGTATATTTTGCTGAAAATTAGAAATAGGCCTGCAAGAAAAGAACCTCTATCGTTAAACGACCAGCCAAAGGAAAGGGCTTTCCTGAGGTTCACACACCCTTGTGCCAAGTGTCCTGATACTTTCTGAGAGGTTTTTGAGAATGAATCAGTTGTTTTTGGCGAAGAAGACTCAGTAGCTGCCTCTGGAGTCTGGGCTACGGAAAATGCAAACCTTTTCTACGTGGGGCCTCTCTTTTCCTTGCAGGTATTCCATGACATTGCCTATAAAGCCAAGGACCGGCAGGACCTGATCGCTGGCATCGATGAGTTTCTGGATGAAGTCATTGTGCTCCCCCCTGGGGAATGGGATCCAGCCATTAGGATAGAGCCCCCCAAGTCTCTTCCTTCTTCAGATAAAAGGTAAGAGCAGGAAACAGGCAGGTTTGGCTCTGTGATGAAGGACAGCGTGCATCGATTCTGAAAAGGCGATGGGAAGAGCCGGTGCTTTGGGTACACCAGGTTTATTGAGCAACTGCGGAGTGACCTGCATCTGTCAGTCTGTATTTAGAAAGTACTAGAGATGTTTTCAGGTCTTTCTTAATAGCTGGAGGGAGGATGTTCTTGCAGTTCTGTACCCTTTAAGGTGACGTTGTAGTCATAGAATAGCATACCTAGTGGTCATCCAGACTCTTTGGGGTTCTGCTTGGTCTTTCTAACGCGCTACGTTCCACTCTGGCTGCCGGCGGGTCAGCCTTCTAGTCTCCTTTGTACAACATGGCTTCAGGAAAGGCTGTGTAACACTTGTTTGGAGGAACTGTGCGTGCATTATGCTTTGCGGAGCCGTCAGGCAACGCAGTGAGCCTCAGTTTGGCTTGCCTCCTTGCCTAGGAAAAACATGTACTCCGGTGGAGAAAATCTGCAGATGAATGGCGACACGCCTCACGATGGAGGACACGGCGGCGGGGGCCACGGGGACTGTGAAGAACTGCAACGAACTGGCAGGTCAGTAACGCACCGCTCAGCGTGATGCCCCCGGCTGTGATCCCAGCAAGGTGGCAACGTTTCCCTTGCAGAACCGTTTCACCCCTTCTGCTTTCCATCCCGACATACTGTTTGTATAGGTTGAGCTGTGACCCCAAAATTTCCATCCCGACATACTGTTTGTATAGGTTGAGCTGTGACCCCAAAATTTCCATCCCGACATACTGTTTGTATAGGTTGAGCCGTGACCCCAAAACGTGTCCTGGGGTTTTTAGTGCCCGGCTTGAGACTGTCTGAAGGGTTCTGAACATCCCGCCTCGGCAAATTACAAAGCGTCTTAAATGAGGCGCTCAAAAATGAACAAAGGCCGAGGTAGGTGTTGGATGTTGAAAACTGGTGAAGTTAGACGAACTGTAAGGGATGTAAATGCGGCAGGTATAGCTACGGTTTCCGTTCAGATTGCTGGAAGTGCTTTAGCCAAAAGCAGAGACGTTCCCTTTGCCAGGCATTGCTGTTGTAGTTGAATTGCGCAGATGAAGGTTTTTATGGGATGGAAATGCAGAAGGTAACGGCGCCCGAGGCCTTACTCTCTGCTTTATTACTCTGCTTGTATGCCATGTAAAATTCCACTAGAGTGGGAATGCAGTTCAGGTGGCTGTAAAACAGCGTGCTCAGCATTTCAGGGTCAATACACAGGTTTTCGCAGTGGCATTGTGCCCTCCCTCCCACTCTATATTTTTTCAAGTTCTAGTAGAATATCTGCTTTCTAGGAGGAAAGTCTTGAAATTACACACTGGTGCGTACAAGGCAGTCGATACGTCCTGATTCTGGGTCGGAAAGTAACGTGTGCCTATCTGCCGTGTACCCCTCTGCGTCCAGAGCGCCTGAACAGTCCTGGCATCGGTGGGGAGCTGTGCACAAGGGAACAAGAGGCAAAACAGAAACATTTTTCATGCCGGCAGTGTCAGAGCCCCGTGGAGCTTGTAAGAGTTAAACACTGTCTTGTCTGTGATTGTACAGAAAGAATATGTCTGCAAGTGGAGCGCTCTTGTTCTCCAAGATGATTTCACTTACTTGCGTTTTTACTTCTAGTTCTTTTTCTGGTGAACAGTTTGAAGCATTTTTCCATTTAGCAGATGGTTTGGCTCACCCAACCATTGTGTCTGCCATGTGGAGAAATTTAGGCAGGGATTTAGACTGGAGTTAATGTATTTTATTACATCAACTGAGATAGTTGGGAAAAAAACCCCAGCAGACAAACTTCCTGAACTGCAAACTTCAGTGGTCTGTTTCAGCAGAAGTAGGGCATGTGTTCCTGAAATTTGTCTCTTTCCAGCTGCGTCACATGTTCAAGATGCTATCTTTCTTTACAACATGATCTCAGTGATATCGCTGGACCATCACAGCTGCGATAAGACTATACGTAGCGTGATGATCTCACTCCTTTCAGCTAATACTTCATTTCTGACGATGTTTCTGATTACGTATCTGGGTGACTTTGACTGTAAAACATTTTGCACGCGTCTTCTCTTGCTTGTCTTTTCAGATTCTGTGGTGGCTTAATCAAAGACATAAAAAGGAAAGCACCGTTCTTCGCCAGCGACTTCTACGATGCTTTAAATATTCAAGCCCTTTCAGCCATTCTTTTCATCTACCTGGCCACCGTGACCAACGCTATCACTTTTGGAGGATTGCTTGGTGACGCTACGGAAAACATGCAGGTTAGCGAGAGCTTTCAGAAGCAACAAACACGTCATTTTGGCCTTTGGCTGTCTACAGTCAGAGGGGTGTTTGGCCACCGGCAAAGCTTCAATTCTGGGTACAATTAATAGAGGTATCCTGTGTTTCCACTGAAAGTTGGCTTTCTTCCTCTGCTGTTGGACGGCTGTCCTTTGAAAAACTGTACAAGCAGTTACCTTAAATGGTGTTTGAAAGATGGCCAGGTCCTTGCTCCTTCTATATAGAGAAGTTCTTCTGATCTGCTCTCTGTGTTTGTGTCTCGGTTGTACCGTTTCAGTCCAATTAAGTTGACTAAGTCTGATTCAGACTTTCCATGCCATCAGAGCGTAGGACTGTATCCCCTGCGTGACTCTTACAATCCCCGGACTTCTGCCTCTCTGGTGAAAAGAAAATCCTAAGATTCATAGGAAAGCGAGTAAATCGGGAGATGCGACACAGGAGTAAAATGCGAGTTCTTTAGAAAGGTGAATTTTGTGACAGTGCAAGATCGGATCCGGAGAACCGTATTGCGTATCCAAAGACAGGCTGGGTCAGCGGTGAAGGCAAAAGCAGGGGCTTCAAAGGATGGCTCAGTTTTAGGTGAAGTCTAAAGGAAAGGGATTCTGTATTAACACTGCTGTAGGTCCTTCGTGTTTGGCTGGGGCAGAATTATGCTCTAGCAGTGCGCTTCAGTACTCCTTTGGCTTTTTGAAGAGGAAGAAAACATAGGAGGTTGTATTTAGATAGATTCAGTGCAGCCACATTGAATCTCCTAACAGTAATTAAACTCGTAGTGACAATGAATCATTAATTTATGCGGGTTTAATTAAACCAAACAGAGAAAAGAGGGGGCACCTATCCGGAGCTCTACACTTCCCTATGATAAATTACAGGCTACAGTAAGATTCAGTAGCTGGTGGAGTGCCAAACTGCCCCCTCCCCTGTACAAATACAGTTTACCTCTTCCAAAACTCAGCTCCGCAGCAGTCATGCAAACAAATGCACGATGCACGATGTTAAAAAGAAATTATAGCAAATGGAAGTAGAGAATGGAAAGGCCTCCAGGATCCACCAGTGAGCATCACTCTTCTGTCACTGAGTGGCAGAACAAAGTCTCTCTGCTCTGCATCTGTACGAGGTACAGTCTTTAATGTAGGGGGAGGAAGGCGAAATGGTACCTGATTCCAAATTTAGTGCACATAGTCATAGAATCATAGAATGGTTTGGGTTGGAAGGGACCTTAAAGACCATCTAGTTCCAACCCCCCTGCCACGGGCAGGAACACCTTCCACTAGACCAGGTTGCTCAAAGCCCCGTCCAACCTGGCCTTGAACGCTTCCAGGGATGGGGCATCCACAGCCTCTCTGGGCAACCTGTTCCAGCACCTCACCACCCTCACAGTGAAGAACTTCTTCCTTACATCTCATCTAAATCTACCCTCTGTCAGTTTAAAGCCATTACCCCTTGTGCTATCGCTACCTGCCCTTGTAAAAACTCCCTCTCCAGCTTTCTTGTAGGCCCCTTTAGGTACTGGCAGGCTGCTCTAAGGTCTCCCCGGAGCCTTCTCTTCTCCAGGCTGAACAACCCCAGCTCTCTCAGCCTGTCTTCACAGGAGAGGTGCTCCAGCCCTCTGATCATCTTCGTGGTCCCTCCTCTGGACCGCTCCAACAGATCCATGCCCTTCTTATGTTGGGGGCCCCAGAGCTGGATGCAGTACTCTGGCGGGGGGCTTCACGGGAGCAGAGTAGAGGGGGAGAATCCCCTCCCTCGACCTGCTGGCCACACTTCTTCTGATGCAGCCCAGGACACGGTTGGCTTTCTGGGCTGCAGACACACATTGCTGGGTCGTGTTGAGCTTCTCGTCAACCAACGCCCCCAAGTCCTTCTCCTCAGGGCTGCTCTCAATCCATTCTCCGCCCAGCCTGTATTTGTGCTTGGGATTGCCCCGACCCATGTGCAGGACCTTGCACTTGGCCTTGTTGGACTTCATGAGGTTCGCACGGGCCCGCCTCTCAAGCCTGTCCAGGTCCTCTGGATGGCATCCCTTCCCTCCAGCGTGTCGACCGCACCACGCAGCTCGTGTCGTCGCAAACTTGCCGAGGGTGCCCTCAATCCCGCTGTCCGTGTCGCCAACAAAGATGTTAAACTGTGCTGGTCCCAACACCGACCCCTGAGGAACGCCACTCGTCACTGCTCTCCACTTGGACATCGCTTTATTGTGTCCAAAAGTCTTTTCTGTTACCTTTGTATCCCATGAACATTTATTATCAAGCAGCCAAATATTTTTTTGCCACTGAAACCGACAGTATAGTTTCTTAACGCTCAGCAAAAAAAGGAGAGGGGTGATGAAAGAAGGTAGGCCTCCAGGAGAAGAGCCGATAATCCCTGTGCTGCTGGGGGACCCCTCTGCTGTCTTCCACCTGCCGGGGATTGATGCATAAACGTCTTGCGTTTAATACTTCTCATGCTGGGGTGAGGTTATTCTTCCCAGAACCTCACGAACCTTCTCGATGGGATTATATCCAAGTGTGCGGCCTTCCTCTGATTTAAAATGGTATTCAGTTGTTGAACGTGACAGTCTCATTTCACCCAAGCATGTCTGACACTGAGCTGTGTAGGAGGGGAGACGCAATGGGGAGCGGGCGAAGATAGAAGGAAGAGAAAACACAGGTTGCCTTTTGTCCGTAGTTTTTTTCTGCAGTAGATGAAACCCAGTCTGAGTTTTCCTATTGCTCGGGGGAAAAAAAAAGTCCCTAGAAAGACAAAAGCTGCAGGAACAGTCTGTTTTGAGCTCAGTGATTTATTCTCCATGTTGAAAAGGGAAACCATTGATGCTCTGCAGATAAGAATACCGCTCTGGGAACGGGGAAGCTCTGCAGCAAATATAAACACAGCGTAGCCGTTAATGACAAAACGTCCAGGAGCAGCAGCAGGAGCCAACGCACGAGTCGGGCCGAACGCTTTGTCCCTCGCTTCTCAGGGGTTTGTGCTCAGCGAGGGGGGAGTTGGGGTGTAGCCAGAGAAGAGCCCTGACAGCAAGGCGGTGGTGGTGGGGGGTGTCTGTGGATGTGCCCCCCGGCCGCCCGCTCCCCAGAGCCATTTTGCCATTCAGCTTCAGTTGACAGGAGCGGAGCAAAGCGCAGGAAAATCATCACCGAGTTGCTAGAAAAACCAAATCCCTCCAGTCAGGTCATAACTTAGCCAAGGCCCGACGCAGGAAAACGGCGTCTATTATTTTCCAATTTGTGCACTTCGACATTTACTTGCTTCTCACGTACAACAACCAGTTGAATTTACTGGGTTTTATTTATGTACTGATTTAAAATTGAAGTACCAGCAGTTTTTTTGAACAGTTCTCTGGTGGATCAGAGGTTTAGGGAGTATGGGCACAACTGGTTTTTCTTTTGCCGTCTCCCTTCAACAAACATTTATTCACCGTCCTTGTTTGAAAAGGCATTAGGTCTCTTGGCTGCTGCGGGAGCCTGGCAAGGGTTTTGACTGCAGGTTTTCAACGGAAGAGCCAAATTGTGCGTTCTTCGTGCTCAAACGCCCCTGTATCGTCAGAGCCGGAGCGAAGCGTCCCAAAGTTCCAGGGACCTGCTCCGTGGGATCGGAGTCCAGGTTCACGTCAAGTGTTGCTCAAACCATTGCGCATTCCTGCAGTGGGAAAGAGTTTGGAAGCGTGGTTTTCTGTGAGACAGCTCAGAGCGTGAGCTGCACTGAATCTTGATACTCAGAAATGCGAGGGAAGGTTACGCCAGCTTCTCCAGCTGAGGAGCAGCACCTAGAAGTTTTCCCCCGGACCTTTTGTCCTCATAGAAAACAGTATTTTGGGGGCTACCACATCACAGTTCATGCTGCTTATTTCTTGTAAACAATTATGTGACTGCCGCTGGGTCAGGCACTAAAAATCATCCGTCCCGTGCTGCCTGCCCCAGAGAGCCTGACGTGGCCAACGTTTCTTTAAAAGCTCCCTTCGGAGTTTTATGTTTCTGAGAAAAGACACTATTCTTAGCTACAGACACGTGGAAGAATGCAGGGAAAAGAGATTCCAGATGCGCTGGCCGCAAGGGCCCTCTCCATGAGTAATGCGGGAGGAGCGAAGGGGATCAGCTGGGCGAATGCCATTCCTTGCCCCGAGAGCAATTGTCTCATCCTCCCAAGTCCCCCAAAGGCAGCAAGCAAAGGCTGGTAGGCCGCCGTCCGCGTCCCCGGTAAAAACCTGCGCAATCCTCCTATGAAGGCTGCAGGGCGTCCCGGCAAGCAGATCTCCCTTGCGCTGAACCCTGCAAGGGCCGGGGGCTCTTAGTGATGGGCATCACCCATAGCACTTCGAAACGGAAAAGACCAAGGATGTCACCTCCTGCCAAGGCGAGGTTGTGCCTGTCCACTCCGCAGGAGCTTGTCCAGATTGGCGAGCGACTGAACGTGGGTCAGGAACAGGCGGCTTTGCAACCTGCCTTGCCTTTTGCTTCTCTGCACGGCTGTCGTGCTGCTGCTTTAGTTAGCCAGCAATAACACTGCTTGACCGCCGGTATTTTGAGATCGTGTTTGTGGCCAGAGAAACGGTTTATGACTGCTGTAGAGAAAGTTCTGCTAGTAATTTAGCAGATTAAAAAAAAAGTCTCCCGCTCTACATAGTAACATAGTAGTATGAACAGTATGAATATACTTTCCTCAGCGTAAACAGTAACTTGGGTCTTACCAAGAAAGCGAGCCACAAAACTTCATTTAAATTCTTCGCGTTACCACTGCTAAGTCAGAAAAACTGCAGCCCCAGCCCTGCGGTTTGTCACGGATGGGAAGAAGGATCTGCATGTGCCGTTAATTGCTGGTTGCTCAGCACGTGCGGTATTAATGAGGCTGCTGATTCGGACGCAGCTACAACGAAGCACATAAGCCTGTGCTTAAATCTGCCCCTGGTTGTTGGGTAAGTATTCCTGGAGAGGGTGGTGCTGACGGCTGCCTGTCTTATTCAGTAGATGTTGTTCCTTTAAAACGCAGTCAAGTGTAAACAGATGAGTTTCCATAAGAGCAAACGAGGTAAGGTCCAGCAAATTCTGCCATTTTTGTAGAAGGATGCACGCTCAGTCAATAAGCACATTGTACTGCCATTTAGATTTCATCCGCATTTTGCATTTTAAAAGCAGATATTGTCCAGCTATAGCTGGACGTGAAAATCCAAGAATGCATCAAGCAGGCTCTTCTATCCTTCTCCAGCAAAGCTGTTCTGCCAAAGGTAATTGTAGAGCCCGTTAAATATGGAATTTATTACTTGTTGATGACATCTGATGAACTTGGGTCTTGACACATGACTGCGGGATGAAGTAGCCTTGTTTGGTTTGTGTCTCCCTGACTAAAAGAGTTACTTGAAGGAGAGGCATCTTGTTTATCTAGAAAGAGTGTCTGCTCAATTGGAGAAAGAAAAAAAACCCACCCACCCTGCGTTGTCGTGGAGGATGTCGGCGCTGTCCTCCAGCCGTGCTCTGCCGTGTCTGTTGGAAGAGCCCTGCCAACGTGTATCTTGACTGTCAAAGATGGGGGAGACGTTCAAAGGGTTCGCAAATCCTTTCAGTGGTCTTTGAAAACGCTCTCCTCCCCTTGGCGAATATAAAATACAATATAGCGTTATTAAACTCTGGGCCTCAGAAATAACAAGGGAGGTTGGTGGTTATCCTGAGTAACCGTGAATTGTGTGGGACGAACGCATCTTTGCGCGCGGCTGCAGGAGAGGGCAGAAGACGGTCTTCCCTTCGTCTTGGACGTATCGGCATAGAGCACACGACCGGTCACTGATGTAACTACTCCTTTTCTTGCAACAGTGCTCATAGAAAGGGTTATTCAGTAGAACTAACTTCTCTCCTATGTCTACCGTAGGGCGTGTTGGAGAGCTTTCTGGGCACAGCAGTCACCGGCGCGATATTTTGCCTTTTTGCTGGTCAGCCACTCACAATTTTGAGCAGCACAGGACCTGTCCTTGTCTTTGAACGGCTTCTCTTTAATTTCAGCAAGTAAGTACCGGAGGGGAGGAGGGGAGGAATGTCTCACACTAATGAAATACTAGCTAGGGAATGAGATGGCTAGCGGTGGGGAAGGAGGGGATTTAGTGCATGAAAGGAAACATCTCTTTGTTCCGTGTTGAGATGGCAGTGCAATCCCATCGGGGATTCTCACAGGCACGCACGTCCCGGGGCGCTGCCCAGTGTGTGGGTGCCTATCTCCTTGGGGCCTCTTGGAAATTCTTGGCCAAGTCTGTCCTCGGTGAGAGGTTTGCACTAGTTACAGTCAGCGTGCCGTTCCTCCCCAGCCGCTGCCTGTGTTTCCCGTAGGAGCAAAGAAAGGAATCCAGCTCTCGGTGATTTCACTAACAAACTCCCGCAGGTCTCAAGGTTACCAAAGATTTGTCCTTAAGTCAGTACTCATTTGAAATAATCGCTGTTACTTATAAAAGCAAAAGTACCTATGACAGCAACAGCTATCGATCTCTGTTTGTCCCCAGAATTCCTCAGTGGAGCTTTGCTGCATTAAATGCTCTTGGTTTTTGGGTGGTTTTTTTTTTTCCTTTTAACTGGTATAAAGAGGTTCTGCTCCCCCCCCCCCACGTTAATGTTGACGCAGCGATGACAGCTCCCACCCAGAGCTAAAGGGAGCCCATTTTGTTAGGTGTTCTCAGTTGCTATTCCCACGTCTGCAAGGCTGGCAAAATGTAATGAGAATCCCTAAAGGAATCAGCATATTCACTGGTGATTTTACGTGTATACTCATTGGTGATTTTCCACGTAGTACTGATACTTTGGACGGTGTTTTGCGAGGAGATCGTTTTAGGTTGTACAGAAAACGCCCCAAATCACTTGTAGCCCTCCCTTCCCCCATCAGGGAGTGTTCCCAGCACTGCAAGTTGTGAAAGACTTGTGTTTCAGCACACAAAAGCAAGAGCTTTTGGAGTTAAGGCATTACTAGGCTTCCTTTCAAAAGCAGTCGCCTGTGATGTGGAACAGCTCTTTGGCCGTTGGTGGTTATTTTTAGAAAAGGTCTATTGAATTATTAAGCTGAACGTGGCCGCAGATTGCAATAAGGCAGGAGACATGGTATATGTTCGGTTGTTTAATTGTATCTCCTTCCTCGTTGTATTTAATCTCTGTGGGTAGTTACTCAGGAATAATTGAGAGCACGTAATCATGTCTCTCCTGTGAATACCCTACATGTGGGAGAAGACTTTTGAGGTGCAGAGCTTCTGCTAAGGCAGGCAGTATATTTACATGTGGTCCCACATACGCAGTGCTACGCTGGACTCTTTTGGAGTGAGGTGATTTAATTTCGTTACTTAACTCACTTGATAATACTTGTGGCAGCGTGAGCCGTGTCTGTGAAAACAGCGCAGGGCAGGATGAAACGGGCAGGCTCTGATTCTCCTGCTGCTTTGTCCAAGTTGGTGTTATTTTATGATCAGTACTGTTGGGTTTGAAGCCTGAACGGCCTCGCAGCGCGCTCTGACTGCTGGTAGAGAGAGCCGTATTCCTACCAAGCCGGGGAGAAGTTCATCTTGGAGTCGAGGATGCCGTGGAGAGACGACCTGCGCCTTCAAAATGCAACGCGGTTCCCCTCCTGCCTGGCCCTGGGACTGCCGCTCTCCTCGGCACGGTCTCCTCAGTCCTGCCAAAGAGGGGCAGAGGAGACGGGCTTTGAGCCTGTCTCTTCCCCAACCGCCCCCGGAGCACAGGCAGGGAGGGATGGAGGCAAGAAAAAATGGAGAGAAAATTAGACTAGCCCGGGGAGGGAAACTGGAAGCTGCCGGCCGGTGAGAGCTCCGCAGCAGAGCAAGAGGGGGGCACTTGTCTTTTCTTTCTTTGACTGGAATAAATGAATAAAATCAGGAATAGACTTGCGATAGCTGTTTGCATGTGGCGGGCGGGTCAAAGCCCAGGTGCAGCACGCGGAAGGAAAAAAGCGAGATGGAAAAACACTTTGTACGGTTTTGGGAGGGGGAAGGTGGTTATTTTTAACCCGAGGAGGAGGTGGTGGTTATAAAAGCTATTGTCCTAACAACCTGCTGGAGCAGAATGGCAGGATTTTTCGAGGGAGTCTTTCTCACAAGGAAATTGGAATCAAGTACTGTGATTTTTCAATAATGCATTTGTGGTTGTTCATATTCACAACACCCTGTTCCCTGCTGGGAGCAAAATTAGAAAGACTCCCCGTCTACCGATTCATTTAAAGTTCGACTCCGCGTGTGTGTGTGTATGGAGAGAGATCTAAAAAAGCCTCCCGTACCCAGCCCTGCACCCTTTGGGTGCCTGCAAGAGCGGCGTTCGCCGTGTTGCCGGCAGAGTGGGTCGATGCTACAGGCCACCCCGGGTCAACTTGCATCGCAGCTAGTGAGCTCTGCTCCTGTGCAGAGCTTCTCCGATGCCCATTGTGAAATGAGTCTGGGTTTCCGAGCTGGAAGAGGCGGGAAGCGAGCGCTGGGCATCCCAGGAAAGCAGGACCCCAGCCCTTCTGCCTGCCAGCCGCAAAAGCAGGCTGTTGGGAAAGTTTCCCCTCCGGAGACCTCGGAAAGAAAATTAATCACGGCAAAAGGACTTAGCCTGTTGTATTGTGTATGTGAAATGTCCTGTGCTTTTTCGTTTGCTCTGCGAGCTTCAGAAGTGCTGCAGGACTTTGAGGGGTAAAAAAAAAAAAAAATAGTTTAAAACCTTTTGAAGTTCTTCAATGGTCTGCAGTCAGGATGCCATCTGGGCTTCTGCCAGCCGTCTTCTCCCCACTCGGTCAGATGGATGGCAGCTCCTGCTCTCTGAGGCACTGACTCCGGATATTTCAGAGAGTTGTCACTGGGGTCTTTTATTTTTGGTTTGGGTTTTTTTTTTTCCCCTTCTCTTTTTCTAAATCGGCACTTTGTTTCTTCCTTGCTCCTTACCCCTCTTCCAGGTCAGACTCTCAGTGTGAGAAGGCTGCAGCCCTCCCTGAGATGTTTATCTACGATAAGGAGAAAGCCTTGCAGAGGCTTGGTTTGTGTGCAGATACCTGACCCTGTCTTGAGCCTACCTGACGTCCGACCCAGGATCCTTCCAGAACTGCGTGACGCTGCCCAGCAGCAAGCCTTTAACTGGCACCCTGCCTGGTCTGCAGCCTTTTCTCCCATTTTACAGCCACGAGGTTGTAGTCCCCCCACGTTGAGGTGCTCTTCTCTTCTCCGCTCTGCAGTTTTATACCGTGCACTAGAAAATTGCCCTCGAGCCCTCTGTCGCCAGGATTGCTGCTGGCGGTGGGACTAGGTGCTCGGGGCGCGCCGTGCAGAGCTGCTGCGAGGTTTGCCGCCTGCGGGTGAATGCAGGAGACGTGAGGCCACTATTACTGCGCGAGGTTTGAGGGAGCCCATCTGCAGTGGGGGCTTGGGCAAATGGTGGCACCGGCTCTGAAGGCATCCGGGTTTGCCAGGTTGCAAGCACCCTACCGAGCGTTTTGCCGCTGAGCTAAAACCCAGGCCGGGTGCTCGGAGCAGAGCCCTCCCTGAGGCACGCACGGCGCTCTGGAGGAGCCGATGCTGACCCACGCCTGTCCTCTCGCCGCAAACAGGCCTGGAGGGATTGTGCCGCAGGGCAATCCAGCGACCTCCTTCTCCCTCGTGCCTTGGAGAAGGACTTGAAGATGCTCTTCTGGTCTTACGTTGTAGAGCTGCGGGTGGTTATCTGGTGTAGCCTGCATCCCTAAGGTGTCTTGAAGACAGCTTTTGCTGCTTTTTATTTAAAGGCAGGCTCACAGGGAGAGACGTTCAGCTTTTCTTGCAACGCTTGATGTAGCTGGGGGAAGGAAGGGATCAAGTCCTGGGCCCCATCCCCTCCCCAGAGCTTTCCGACGCTGTTAGAGACTTTGCTCTGAGACTTTCCACAGAAACTGCCCTTCCTCCTCTGCCCTTCAACACTGCAAGGCTTCCAGGGAAGACCGGCTGGCTGGGGCTGCCGGCCCCGCCGCCTCCCGCTCCCTTCCCCAGAGCAGGCAGTAACCTCCCTGGCAGGGCCTTATCTGCTCCCGTGTTCCCTTTTCACATTTATTCGGTCCTAAAAGCCTGCCTTTGGACTCCGCGCCGTCAGGGCATGGCAGCCTCGAGCAGCAAACAAGGGGACAAATAAAATTCCCGGGAAGGAGCGACGCCGTTCCCTCCATCATTCCCCACAGCCTGCCACGTCCTCAGCACCACGGTTTGTTGTCTTCTGCTTTGTACTTCTTGATCTTCTCCTGCTGATGTTTCGATTTCTGCAGATAGCGCAAGGGCCAGAGAGATGGAAATGCAGGCTCCTGAGTGTGAGGCTTGGCAGGAGATGGCTTTTCTGAAGGAGATTTGTGAGCCTGTGGTTAAGTAAGTCTTCTGCTGGTGGAAAGCTGTCGGCATTGAGCTGCCCTTGGTCTGGACAGCTGGATGTTTGGGCCTTTACAACTCTGTGCGTGTTTGCCAAGGGAGGATTTTTACGGGGAAGCCTAGAAAGAGCTTGAATTCGCTGGTAACATTTATTAGTGGAGGCGTAAGCAAGAGCCATCACTTCTCCATGCTTTTCTACCACTGCTATTAAATTGCACCGCATACATTTATGGAGTTGGCTGGCTTGAAAATGGAGAGCTTAGCTCTGGGGAACTCTCCATTGAGTCTAAACGAGCACAGGTCCCAGAGGCTGTGCCTTCACCGCTTCTCACTGGGAAGTCGCGATCCTGCGTGCATTTATCTAACCCCGATGTTTTCCCTTCCTGCCACCCCTGTGTTGTTGCAGAGACAATGGTTTTGACTACCTGGAGTTTCGTCTCTGGATCGGCCTTTGGTCAGCCTTCCAGTGTCTCATTCTCGTCGCTACCGATGCCAGCTTCCTCGTCAAGTACTTCACCCGCTTCACCGAAGAAGGCTTCTCCTCCCTTATTAGCTTCATCTTCATTTACGATGCTTTCAAGAAGATGATCAAGCTGGCAGATCATTACCCGATCAACTCGGAGTTCAAGGTGGACTATATCACGCATTACTCTTGTGCCTGTGAACCTTTAGATCCAGGTAAGAGAATGTTTAATTAGCTCTCCAATTTGCAGATAGGAGATTGCATTTGCTTTCTTTTTCTATTGTGCTGCAGTCCAGATAAGAAACAGGTCGATTAATCTTTCTTTATCAGGTGTCTTTAGCTAGCCTATCTTAGCCTTATTTTGAAGCTGAAGGGTGAACTTCAACCTACGTGCCAACGGGAATGTCTTTATAGCCGACCTTCCCGGGACTCCTCATGTGAGCATCGTTGCCAGTGAAGAAGCTGTCTCTGTACCCTTGTCTCCGTGCATCCCTGTGGCCGTTAATTCTGAACGGCATTCCTCTGAGAAGCCTGCGAAGGGGCAGCAGCGGTGGCCAGGTCACTGCCGTGGTGCTCGGGTCACTCCTGGTATCCGCTGTGCCATTTTGTCAAGGGCAGGAGCTGGATTTATTCAGGGCGTTACCCAGACACGGGTGGTTTTCCACCTCCTGGCTGCGTGTATGAGCGGAAAAAGCACAAACAGTGCCTCGCTAGAGCACAAGGGAAGTATATCCAAGAGTTCAGCCTATCCCTAGAGCGTGGGCTGCAAGGCAGTTATAGCCAGCATACGTATAGATCTGGCAACGCGACAGGGAACAAAAGGTTACCAAACCCAAATGCAAACAGAAGTATGCTGGCTCGTACCATTAAGGAAGCTGTGACCGCTCCTAGGATCCTTCAAACAATGCGGAGTGAGTAAGAAACTTGGTTTGAGCTCAAAGTAAACTTCAGGTTATCTCGACGTACCTGTCAAACAGGAAAAGCTTCTGGTTGCTGCTAGCTGCCTCTGTGCAAAAGGTGTCGGGAGCTGGATCCCTCGGAGCTGTGCGCTGACGTTCGTTATTAAATGTAAGATCTCTGCAAGCACTTGGACGTTGGTCTAGTTCTGCTTCCATTTGAATGGCAGGGCGTTTTCTTTTCCGGAGTTAGGACGACGGGGAACGGTCAATGCCGAATGGAAAGTCTCCGCTTCCCATCTAAACGCCTACGCACGGACCCAGTGCCCAGGGCAACCGTGGTGGTACAGCTGGCATGTGTAGAGGAAACGGACCACGTGGCAGAAGCCCACACGTTATTTCGTGAGAGATTTGTGCCCAGCAAGACAATGCTGGTCTTTACCTTTGTACGCAAGCGAGGGGAGGATCAGCGTGTGTGGTTTGATCAAGTTCACAAACCCTCGCTGCCGCCGTTCTCTTTTCATCCGATTTCCCTCTTCGCCAAGTCTGTGTTTCAGAGGGTAAAGATGACCTTATCGTCGTCATCTCCAAATGCTTCTCCCTTAGTTTTTCAAGTAGCATTGAATAAAACTTGAAGAGGAGGAGCGAGCAGATAGTACTGGAGGTGCTGACGGCAATCTGTCCGGGTAACCCTCTGGGACTCGGCTCCAGCCACACCAAGCTGTCCGACACAGATCCGCGTGAGTCTGTGGCACCTCGGGCACGAAGGCCAGTGCTTCAGAAGCTGCCGAAGTTGAGGGAGAAGGCTGGAAAGAGCAAACTGCCTGGGAACGGAGCAGCTAACAGGGCGATCCCGTATTTAAACTCAGTCCAGGACAAGCTGAAAAAATAATTTGAGGCTTCTGTGGGTAAAGCAGCAAGCGCTGGGGTTACAGTATCAGCAGAGCAAGCGGCACTAGCTGGGTCCTTTGGCTGTTCTCATCCCTTGCTTGGTGGCCTGTCCTTCCACGGTGCATTTGATGCAGAGAAGCAAGGGATTGTCCAGAGGAACAAGTGGCCTGTTAAATAGCTGCTAGCATGTCAGTCGTGACGCTGACAGTTCGGCCTTTCACACGTCTGAAACACACCGATACGCGTGTCCGTATAACTGTGCCTCTGCATAAACCCAGCCAGCATCCCTGAGAAAAAGGCGGCACAGATTTCATTCCTGCTCCTTCGCTAAACAGGTTTCTACATCAGCTGCTCATCACAGCTCCAGAGGAGATTTTCTCTCTTACCACGCAACAGTAAATCGGCAGCAAAGCAGCGAGCAACAGCCGGGAAAGAGCCTAAGCCAAACACTTTCACGAAGGGGCTCTGCAGCCTCTCTGAGTTTGCTCCTTTTTAAAGAGAGCGCCTTGCTCTGTGTACATGCTGATAGCCATGCAACGGGAGTCAGTCCGTAACATTTTGCTCGCTAAACGTAAGTGGCCTTATTCTCCACGTCCTGCATTTTTTTTTTTTTTTAAAGCCCTATATAAGATGGCAAAGTAGAGGCAGAGTATCATCCTTGCGTTTCTGGGATGTTTGCTAGCTGCTCAGGATGGCGTCAGTGACCAGGGGGAGCTCGGAGAAAGGGGGAATTGTGCCCCGGCAGCTGGGTGGGCTCTTGGTCCTTTGGCTCTGGATGAATACGCTGAGGAAAATGGCCCAGCAGAAGATAAGCGAGGAGATCTGAGCTTAACCCGAAGCAAGGTGCGATCCCAGCAGTGTAGTGAACGTCCTTGAAACAAAGCTCAAGGCTGCAAGGCCTTGCAGCAGTTATCCTCTGTGCTAACATTTCCTCCCCTGAAAGTTTGCAAGCTTTCTCTCGCGCATCAGGAAATGGAATAAAAATGAATAAAAAGATTAGCAGAGCAAGTGCAGGTAAAGCTTTATTGATTTTTGTCACGCCACAGGTGACGCTGACTCTTCTTCCCTCGTACTCTGATTCAGGCTTTTTACTGTGGGTTTTAATCTCTGTGTCATTAAGATTCGGCTCCAGAGTTTTTGCATCGGCCCTTAGCTTGCGTCGCTTGGTTCCTGCAGTGGGCTCTGCCCGCGCTCCCACTCGCAGGGGCCTCAGAAAGCCGGGGAGCAGCGTCTCGCCAGCCCCACCACGCTTTCCGCTGGACCTGAAAATAATGCCTTGGAAATCGGCGACAGGATTTCTGCGTGCTCCGGTGATAATTACTTCATGTGTCCCGCGGGGACTTCCCTTTGATCCTTGCACCTCCAGTCTGTGTCTCGGAGCAAACACGCACCGTTTTATAACGTGAGTCAAGAAGTTAAAAGGCAAAGCCGGCAGCCAAACCCACGCTCCATCCGCTTGCAGGAGCAAGAGCATCCACGTAGCAACTGCTTAGCCAAAAGCACAGCGTCAGGGCAGCGTGCTTGAATGCCGAGGGGGCTCGACAGCCGCAGCGGAGGGGACTGGGGGCCTAGAAGATTGCAACTTGCTGCTCTCTGCTCCGTGCAGTTTTGGGGCGCTGACGTGACAGTGCGAAGACCCTTGCGGAACTGGCCGCCTTGCGTGTTTCTGCTCGGAGGCGACAAGCTGCTCCGTGCAAAAGCCCTTTTACCTCATCTGTCAAGCCTACCGAGAGGGTTTGGACGTGATTGGAGATGCTGAGAAAAGAACGTAAAGCGCTCTAAGAGAGACGTTGATTATCTCTTCTCAACCTTGACCTCTCAAGAAAAGGACTGCATCGTTTTGCAGGCTCGGCTCCGTCCTCGCAGCGTGGCTTGCAGCTCGGCAGAGTTTCCGCGCTCGGGCGTTGCCCCCGGGGTTAAGGAGCAGGCCTTTCCAAAGAGATCCCTGCCGTCGCGAGGAAGGTGCCGGTGGCAAAATCTGCAATAATGCTTCGAGGCGCGGCAAAATCCATGAGATCTTACTTGTCAAGGGCCCCGGAAAGATCGCCTACATATAAAGATGTCCTACTGCTTATTTAGACCCTAGTATGATTTCAGTATTATAAAAGACAAATGCACTTACTCTCCCGCTAAACAAATGTGAGCTATGCAATACTTTAATACAACTTATTCTTGTCAGACATAAAAGTACACGCAAAACCTAAATAAAACATGAGGACATAGCTGACAAGCCTGCTTTCAAGAAGGATTGCATTTCTAAACAACATTTCAAATAAAGGATTTCTAATCCCATGAAAACAAAAGGAAACCATGTATCATTGTCACAGTGAGCGCTGCCCCTCTTTCAAAGAAATCACATCCATCCTGTTGATTTCAATTACTCTTTATCTTTTTTTTTAAACTCAAAAAATGTGTTTGTGCTGGGTTCTGAAATGCATTTTTCTTTTCTGGGTATCTGTGGGGTTGTGCATTAATTTTAAATTAATAATTAGGAGTGTTATATGGATATTTATTTTAGTCCAGAAATTGTTAGAAAAATATTGCAAAACCATCACATATTATGTGGTCTGTCTGTTTGTCTATATTTTTTTTTTTTTTACAATGAACTCCAAAAAAAACCCCAGTTAGGTTTGAACTATGTTCCTCTTAGCCTTTTCTTTCCGTTTTTTGAGTGATTGATGATTGATGCTTTTGAGTCACTCTGAAACAATACTTTTGACTCGCTTCCCTCGAGCAGAGAGATCGCAAGCAGTTTGATGGAGTTAACAAATGATTTAATAGTTGAAATTTGCTTTCCTTCCTAGCTGTTTCGGCACCGCGCTCACGGTATGCCTTTTTCTGTCCTCTCTTGCAGTTAATCGCTCGTTATTTAACAGGACACCGGTGCCGTCAGCCGATGAGCTGTTGTATTCCTCTACCGAGACGGTAAGTGCCCTTGGCGAGGGCAGGGATTGTATGGTCTGTGAAGTCCCTAAGTGCCGTGCATTTCTGCCGGGCCGTGCCGATAGATCGGGAATTGATCGCATGAAGAAAACCCTGCCGCTGACGCTCCCCCGTTGCCCGTCGCACTGTGAAAACGTGACCCTGCTCCTTTTGGCATGCTCGCTTGATTCCCCCGAGGATTTCTCGTAGTGCTGCGTACGGAACACTGTGTGCGCCGTTTGGTAATATTAATTCCTTGCTAATAGCGGCCACTTTCTTGCAGTCTCATCTGTGCGTCTTGGCAGGATGCAAATGGTTCTCCCGGGGGATTAGTCAGATCCAGGGCGGTAATGGTAGGAGTGTTGTGGCCAGCCCTTCTTTTGCAAGGTCCTGTTTCCATCCCGTTCTTTGATTGTTCTGTAGCTAACCCTGGCTTTTCCACATTTCGTCTCCGGTGGCGAGCTTTGGACGATGAGGAGAAAGAAATGGAGCTCGATGGGGTCAGACGCATTTGTGTTTGATGTAGGGGAAGTAAGTTGAGGCACAGAATAACAACTTTCTGCTGAAGAATACAGATCCTACCCGTCTCTGTTTCTTTTCATGTGGTGGCCACTCTTGCGTGGCATCAAGTGGCCCAGCAGAAAGGGAACGGTTTCTGAACTGGGCACCCTGTCTCCAGGCACTAGGAGTGTGAGACACGAACCTGAAGGCAAGAGCATTGCCCAAGGTCCCCGAGGGGGTCGGTCGCAGGGTGAAGAAATAGAAGCGAGGACTCCTGATAGCCAGGCTGCACCTTGCGTGCCCTTTACGGCTCCTTGCCTTCTTCACTGCCCTACCTCCGTCGGCTGGCTGCGGTCCCTGAGCATCTGAGCTGGCTGCCTCTGGAAGGTAGCTGGAAATGAGGGCCTCCTTGTTCGGCTGCTCGCCACAGAAAATAATCCTTGGGGAAGTGATGAGCAGCCCCCAGCTCCGATACAACGCCAGCCATCAGGACGCCTACATCCACCCCTCAGGAGAAGAGTGCCCCGTTGCCGCTTCTGTTCCGTTAACAAGAACGGCTCTTCTCGGGTTTTGTGGGTTTAGCGTTCGCTTGTCAGCCTCGGGAGAGGGGAGGCATGCCTAGGAGGAAGGCAGAGAACTGAAGCGAGGCTGGGAGACGGGAGAGCAACCCAACGAGTCGCGTTTCCAGCCTGTCCTTTCTTGGGACTGTCCTCTCGGCATCTCAGCCCTCCTCCCCCAAAACCCTGCTTTGCAACACCCTTCCTGCAACGCGGTGGGGGCTGGAGGGGACTCCCGTCAGTCCTGGCTCTGTCTCTCCGCCTGATTTTGAAAAGAGCCGAGGGGCCGTGCGCTCCCCGTAGGATGCTCTGCCTTAGCCCTGGTCCCCGCCGGGGAAGCCAGCCCGGGGCGCAGAGCTCAGCTCTGTTTCCAGGCCCCTTTTTTGGATGCCTTAGAGTTTCAAAGCAAAACAAGTGGCTGGGGACACGTGGCGAGGGTGTTGGGAACGGGAAGAGCAGCCCCATACGCATATCCTGCCGGGCAGTTGGCAGGGGGACGAAGCAAGATCACACTGAGGGGTCTCCCAAAGAAGAGAGATGCCGTCTTCTTTCTGCTCTCTGATACCCCAAGCGGTACTCTTACCTCTTGAACACTCCCCGGTGCTTATTTCTGTAGACGTAAAATCACGAAACATAAAATACGCCCCCAAATATTTGTGGGTTTGTTTTTTTTGTTTTAGTTTATCTCCCTGCTTTGAAAGCCACGTTCACTCTCCCCTCTGTTGCCATCCTGAAGTTAGCAGTCGGGGCGGCTCTGCAGAAATCCTGTTGAAGAGGGACAAAGTGCCGCTGCTTGATGCCGCGGAGAGAGACAGTGCTGAGGGAGCAAATGCGGCAGCACCTTGTCAAACAACACCACGGAGCTGGGGGGTTTGTTGTTGGGTTTGTTTTTTTTTTCCCCTGCCACAACCATCAGGAAAATCACATGTCAGTTCAGCTCTTGGGATTCACAACATTTGCCGAGGAAGCAGCAGTTTATTACGTGCAGCTTCCCACCACCACTTGGTCAGCATCCAGTTTGGAGGCGTATGTGATGTATTTTTCGACGTACACACGTGAACAAGATACTAACAGACGCAACGTGAGGGCGTGAACCTTTTGCCTTCAGCGAGTACCTTACATATTGTCAAGTTTTCTAATATACGTTAGCGTTTTTTTTTTCCCCTACTTGAAAATGTCGCTTATAAACAAAAGGTTATCTTGCACTTTTGCCTAAAGAATGTCCTTTTTCTGGTAAATTGCCTGAATTAATCTGTGCCCACATTTGCGCTAAGTTCTCTATAACTGAACTATTTGGAGTAAAATACTCTTTCCTCTCTATGGATTTATTAATTTTGAGTTATTTTAAAATATTCTTTCTCTCTGATGCCATGGTTCCCGGGACTATGGTTTCCTTCATTGGGGTTTTCGTGCAGAAAAGGAGGAGCAGAGACAAAGTGATTCTAAAACTCCCTAGACTGACAGAATTCTGTAGGTACTTGAAAATACTTTAAATTTTCCTTGGTGTTAGCGTATACTCTCTGCATTCCCACTCTCCCCTCAGACAAGCGCTCTCTGTGCACACGCAGAACAGCCTCGCTATATATATGCACGTTTACATTCTTGGCCTCTCCTGCATTTGGGTTTGTTCTGTCCTCGTCCCTGCGCTGACGTGCTTATGAATTGTGCGGGGAGGGGACAAGCCCCTTCCTCAGGCTCTGCTTCACCACAAGCGTTAGCAAACAGATGATCATCTAACATGTCCTGTGCGGCTCTGGGTTCCGCCACGAGAGCTGAAATCCAAATAGTGCCTCCCCGTCTGGCCATCCCAGTCCGTCATCGTTAGTAACGGGGTATTCAAATGAGAACGGAAGCAATGAAAGGCAATTCAAGCGCAGGTTCTTCTTTGGCAAGACCGTGCGGAAGAGACCCTCAGCTCTTGCTGAAATCGAGGGAAAGCGTTGTATTCGGGGGCGTTGGGTTCAGTCCCAGCGGGGTGAGCTGGTGCTCTGGGACGGTTCTGCAGCTACGGGCAGGTTTTAGCGGCTGGGCAGAGTCCTGCTCTGCCCCGGCGCCGCGTCAGTGCCGCGGGGAAGGCAGGCTGGGGCTGGGGCTGGAGGGCTCCGCAGGGCTATAGCAGAGAGGGAAGCTGAACCTCAGCATCCTTCCGACTGCTTTAAAACGGAGGGGATTTTGGTAACTCCAGCGGTGTGGAAGAGCAGTGCTTCCTGAGATTTATACAACCCATTTGCAACCTACCACTACAAGCTAAATTCCAGCAGACAGGCAAAACCTCTGCGAAGTCCGGTTGCTTTCCCTGCACTCAGGGGAGAGTGGTGCTCTGCAGCTACAGCTCCACCGTCTCTGAACAGCTCTCCACGCACGCAGTCGTAACCTTAAAGAACACCTTAAATATATTGCAGACCCCCTTTTAGTCAGACAGCAGCGGGAAAATGGTCTCACAGTCCTGAGGTTTGCTTGGACTTAACGTTGAATATTTACAGCGTGCGCCGGATTTTTCTTTGCACGTCTGGCGTGCATAAACTGATGGCTTTTACAAGACACACAGGAGGATCCCAGAGCTGAACTCTGCGTGCACCGCAAGACCAGATCAGCTCGTTCAGCAGCAGGGCCGTGTCCTGTGCACGGTTCCTCAGCCTTCACCGGCGTAGCACCCCGTCCTTTAGCCCAGGGCGAGCGGCACTGCATGGTGGAGGTGCTCGGAGCACGTCAGAAGGACACCCAGTAACTGCGGTGCGGCGCTGTGCGTGCAGAAGCTGCCAGCGGGTGTTAGGCGAGCTCAAGCCTTGTTTCTAGAAAGGGCGAGGAGGGAGACTTTTCTGCTGTGGAAACAGCGCTGGTCTTGATCCGAGAGAAGCGGGTTTGGGTTTGGTGTTGCTTGCAGTGAACGAGGAGCGGGGAGCGGGCGTAGAGGTGGTCTCAGGCCACTCCAGCTTCTGCGTGAGGTTTCCAACATTGCCTTTCCACTGGAGAAAACGCAGAGCACGTCTGGCAGACCACAGAAGAGGTCAAAAGATCTCTGTCTTCTTTCCGAGGGCCAGACTGTCCTCAGTTCACAGGTAATATCATCCTCTGTCCAGGTTAAAATCCGTTCTGTCTGTGCACAAGCACAGGGATTTTTAGCCTCTGCGCCGTGCCTCCCTTCTCCTCCTAGTATTTTTCCTGATGCTCTGTCCCCGTTCCTGTCCTAGCGTGAGCAGCTTATGCACAGCTTTATGGAAATGTTCTCTTTTTTTTTTTCCTGCAGTACAACACCACCATTGACTGGTCGTCTCTGACAACGAAGGAGTGCTTGAGATACGGAGGGCAACTTGTGGGCAACAACTGTGAATATGTCCCTGACATCACCCTCATGTCTTTCATCCTCTTTTTCGGCACTTACACCTGCTCCATGGCCCTGAAGAAATTCAAGACCAGTCGCTATTTTCCAACCACTGTAAGTATCTCCTTTCCCCCCCTAGCAGTCTGGTTCTTTACTCGTTCAGAGTGCAAAGATCAGCCTGCCTTTTGGTATAGCTGTCACACACGCGCACAGGGAGAAACGCTTTGCAGGGAAGCCAGGCTGCTTTGGTTGAGATAGAAACATGGCGCTGGTTAACGAAGGGATGGCTGGGGTGGCTTAGCTGTCACTCTCTCACCGTTTCTGGAGGGCACGGGTAAGGCAGCAGCAGGGCCAAAATAAGCCGTAAGCTGTCGTGGGGATGCGGCAGTGATTTTAAAGGTGCTGAAGACAATACTTCCAAGCTGAGATATGCAATGGTGTAGTTTATCAGCCTTAAGAAATCAGAAGAGTCCGTCAGGCGTATATAGTTTCAGCTGGCCATTTCAGCGTCAGATACACAGCTTAGTGTGAGGTACTGACTCTGGGGTAGGATGCGTGGCCGTTCGATGGAAATCAAACGACCAAAAGGGGCTCGTAACCGTTGTGTCAGAAGTCTCCCTGCTTATAGCCGCAGGGAGTATTTGGGGAGGCCAAAAGAAGCCCTTTGCTTTGTCACCGAGTAAAAGCGGGTAAGCGAGCTGTCCGTACAGCGAGCTGTCCGTACAGAACAGGAGAACAGAGACACATCTTTGACGTTATCACGTAGCGTTTGAAATAATCAGAAATCCATGCAAAAACGTTGAACTCGACTACAGTCCGTGCCTGGTCTACCTGTTACGGTAGGGACCTAAAGCAGAAATTCCCTTTCTTCTCTGAGGATCAGATGCAAAATAAGGACGACCCGAACGACCTCAGCATGGATTTAAACAAGATTTTGCTCAGACTGGCAGCCAGCTTACATGCACCTCGGCTTGTTTTGTCTCCCCGACTAAAGTTACCACAAGACACGTGCGAGCCGGCGGTTTCCGTGTGTGCCGAAGCCGTGTTCCTCTATGAGACCTGGCCCCCCCCCCCCGCCCCCGACCTTGTTTTTGGCATTCTGACACACGGGGATTTATCCTGCGTGGATGTTTACTGTTCTGCTGCGTTACAATTGAACTTCTATTATTTTTAATAAAAAGGAAACAAATTCCATCCGGGCTGGAATGCAGCTCAATTTATCGGTAACCACGTGAACCCAGGGAACCTGGAAGGAACAACAGCTCTGAAAAGATCACACAGTTACAGACAAGCACAGTGGGTCCTGCCCAGTTAAATTTCGGGGTCTGACCAGTGGCAGCTTTAAGTTGTCATATTCCAGTGACTTCAGGAGAGTTGCGCTCTTAGGGCATGCTGAGGATTTCGCTGAGAAGCCTAGTTTGTTCTCCTGTCTGTTCAGGTTGATTTATGACTTGAACAGAAAACGATGTAATCTCTGCCAGTCGTACAGAACATCTCATCTGTCGTGGAAGTTTGGGTCTTCCCGGCTTTTAAAGGGAAGTTTGTGCCTGTTTCCATGGTCTGGTGTAAAATACCGTTTCTTCCCTTTCCCATCTTTTTTTAATCTGCGTTGCAAAATCAGTTATGTTAAAAGAATGGACTGTGGGGATAACACAGTATTTTCTGTTAAAGCCACATACCTTAGGAATCCTGTGGTAACACGAGTAGCTCGACTCATGTCAAAAAAGCAGTCTCTAGCCCTGCATAGAAAAACACGCGTGTGTGGACCCTAAAGAATCAGAGATCAGAAGGCAAACAGAAGGAGACAATGTTCTATATGTCTAAAAAAAGTCACTATTTTTTTAGGTTTACTTGTAAGTGTTCAGTATCTGTTAATATTGGAAGCTGATCCTGAACAGTGTCTTCAGACACCGCTGCAGAGGAACTAGGTCTCCATACCAGTGGTTGTTGGCTGCTGTCGAACGTGACATCAGTGAGACTGCCTTGAAGGATTCACGTGGGAGTTTCTTACAACAGCAGTTTTCTTTTTCCTTAGGCTTGTTTTCATACTTCCACTTAGACTTAATTGTTTGGCTTTCAGACAAGGCAGTGAAGTACCAAGGCACATTTAGGCAAACGGCACCAGAGGTGACAATGCGCGCCTTTGTTTCTACAAAAGAAGAAACGATGAGCTTGCATTGCCACCGAACGCAAGCCTGGAGCATCACATAGAAACTAAAGCATGGATAAAACGGTGTTTCATAGTGCTCGCTACCGTTATGATATCAACTTCTGTTTCAGGCCCGGAAGCTCATCAGCGACTTCGCCATTATCTTGTCCATTTTAATTTTCTGTGGAATAGATGCCCTGGTAGGTGTGGACACACCAAAACTAATCGTGCCAAGTGAATTCAAGGTATGTCATTGTCAGCTTGTTTGGGGCCCTTTGGAAGAGGTTCCCTCCTCCACCCACCTGCCCTGTATAGAATGACTTGCCCTCAAAACGGGAAAGTAGTCGGCTATCTGGAAAGGACCGTTTTACTCGGCTGATATCCTTTTTATTAGCATCATTTTGGTTGGCTGATTTATCTCCGAAATCCTGCCTCCATACTTTGGACCTTTTGTTGCTGTTAATGGGAAGGATGACATTGTCGCAAACCTCACGTGCCTCCCTGTAGCCCCATTGCTGGCAGTACAAGCGTATTTAGGATGTCGTCACTCCTATATTGCGGCTCTAACGCAAGCTTTCTTTTCCTTGCCCTTAAAAGCCGACCAGTCCTGAGAGGGGTTGGTTTATCCCACCTTTTGGAGGCAACCCGTGGTGGGTGTACCTGGCAGCAGCCATCCCTGCACTGCTGGTGACTATCCTCATCTTCATGGACCAGCAAATCACAGCCGTCATCGTCAACAGGAAGGAGCACAAGCTCAAGGTGGGTGCGTGCTTTGTGCCTTGCACGCGTGCCGAGAGCTGCCCGGTGCTCTTTCTGTGCTAGAGACGGAGGAGGGCCTGTGGCAGTGTTGAACGTACGTGCCGCCTCAGCAACGTCATTGCTGGCCTTTAACAACGGTATTTATTTTGTTAACTAGCGTAGAGTTTTTGCCAGGAGAACCGCTGATGCGATTGAAAATCCTGAGCGTTGCGCAAGCAGCATTTGCCTTCCTCCTAAGGCTGGACCCCTGCGCAGGGCCAGCTCGCGATGTCTCGTTCCATAAGCGCTTACTAATTTCAATTGGCTTCACCGTCGTGGGGCCCGAAGCATTCCCACATGAGAAGCTTTGGGATGGCTCGTCCCTTTTCCCTTCACAAACAGGTCCCGCGCCAGGAATAGTCGGATTGCACGAAACCAGCCAGCTACCCCTTCCCTTCTAGGGGAAGGAAAGGACTTAGACCCATCGCATCCTACCCACTGCTCGTCTGGCAAAGACGTGGCTAGAGCCGGCAGAAATTAGAGCAGCCCTCCTTTGAGAGGCAGAACTTTTGTTTAAAGCCCCTTTTCATGTCAACAGAAAACCAGAATTTTCTTAAAACCTTTACAGTATTTTGATCTTTCCTTGCAAGAGCTTCACTCTCCAACTGTAAGCGTTTGAGAATGGCAGAGAAAGCTTGTCAGTATAGGCTAGTCAAAGCTTGTCTTGTAAAGAATACTGATGTAAACAGTGTCTAGCTGCCGCCTTAACCTTGCTGCCCCTGCAGCTCTACTCGTGGTAGTAGTACTGGTGTGCCTTAGTGAAGGGCTGGATGAGGTTCATTTCAGAATCTACCAGCCTTGACCCGAGAAGTGTCGGTTGCCTTGGTTATTCTGCGAGACTCTGCCATTTGAAGAATTAGAAAAGGAAAGAGGGTGCGCGTCTATCCACAAACATAAAGTTATTCCCTTGTCCACTTTGCTTGTCCATCTGGCGTGCTCTGCTTTTGCAGTAGGAGATGAGAAATCATTAAATGAAACGCAGTCAGAAACTGGGGAGGAAAGTTGATGTCTGTCATTCTGCATGTTTGCTTGTGTAGGGTAAATGCATGCTGTCCACTACGTCCAGCAAATACGGTTATCCATACTACCAAAACTGTTCGTTCCTTTAAAACAAGTTCCCAGGTCTGATGTTAAGGAACACCTAGGAAGGATAGGATGCTTTCCCGTGAGGGTGCTTGGCAGACGTTCTTTCTGGCGTTTTTTTTTCAACAAGGCATTTGGGAAGATGATTTGGGCCGGCAGAAGGCTCCGGTCGCTCCCTGCCTTACAGCTGGTGGGCCAAACTGCTGGGTTTTGGTAGTGCTGGTGCTTCCAAACGGCCGTTCGCTTCACAGACTCTAGTTCTCTAGAGAAGCTACTCCCAGACTCAAGTCCAGCTAACTCAAGCTTCTCCTCTAGCATCGAACGACTCTTAACATCTAATTTTCCTCCTGCCACCTTTCTCCCTCAAAGACACGGGCCTGTTCCCTGTCATCTGCTGCTGTTTTTAAGCAGAGAAAGTTGCTTTGTGATTGTGCTCAGCTTTCTTCCTGCACTTCTGTCGTAAACTATAAGGGGGTACTTTATGAATCCGATGCATCGGCGTGGAAAGGAAAACGAGGGTGGCCGGAGCGGGTCTCCCAGGTCATGCACGGATCTGCAGAGCTCAGGCCTGCGGTGGGGAGAGGCTGTGAGCTCGGAAGGGCCTCCTCGCTCAAGAGCTCTGCTTTAACCTGAGCCAGGACCTAATTTTAATTTGCAGAGCACTGCGTTACTGCATCCAAGCCAAAATCTCTCTCCCCTTACCGCAACGGGCAAAGTTTCTCTGGATCTGACAAGCCCCTGTCACTGTGTTTATCACGTAAGATGATCACTGGCGGATGTTCCCAGCCATCGGCAGAACGAGGTCTCGTTGTGGCACGGCCATCCCCGAGCGGGCACGGCACCGTCGGTGCGGCTGTCAGCCGCTCCGAAGAAGGTTTTGGGGCGCCGGGGTGACCGTGGAACCCAACCTGTGGTGGGGATGGCCCAAGATGGCCCGAATATGTCAGCTGTCTTGGCTTTACGGTGCTGTAAAATACAAGCAATAAGCTGAAGAGCTTTGGGACATAGCAAGGGCATAGCCACAGTTGGATGTTATTTCAAGAAGAGCTTTATATCCGCTGACATATAACAGCCTAGGATGTAGTAATGTTTTTTAAATAAACTTTCCAGACTGGCGCTATGCAGTTTTTCATGCCTGTAGGGTTTTTTCTTTCCCTGCACGGTCAGTTCTATTGAAAAATATTAAATTCCTGTAAAAGAAGACTCTCCCTTCCTGCGAACGGGACACGTTTCACGTGGTCTAACCCGTGAGAGTAAAGACTCCCTCAAAACATGGGGAATGCTGGGTCAGTATTTAGATATCTGCTTCATCAGTTATATTGAGCGCTGCTGGAAATGTGAATGGAGCTTTTACTTGAAAAAGAGGAGGAGGTTTCAATTCATATGGTCACTGTGGACATTAGGCAACCGACGTGTGATTTAAGACCGTCCTGAACCTGACCTGGAGGAGAAAGTCAGAGTAACAGGGAATGGGAAAGGTTTGTTGGGCGCAGCGATGGGTGCTGGCTGATGGTCTTAGGGGTGCTTTAAAAAAAAAAAAACCCTCACAACATCGCTTTTTGCCATCTGGATGTGAGCATCTATATTCAACGCTGTGCCCACATCTTCCTCGGGGGCAGGCTAATCGTTGACGTGGTCTCAGTTTTAGGTCTGTCTCCTGCACCTAACTAAGCAGACGTATCATTTTCTTCATCCCTGGAAGAAGATACTCACTGTTCTTCCCCCAGGAAGAAGAGGCCCCTCATCTCTTCAGCGTATAGGCACTGAACGCGGTTATGCTATCAGCACCGGGTGTACTTTTTTTAGTAACAAAGTATAAACACTCCAGCGAAGTAGTGTTTAATATAAAAAATTTATTTCCTCCTTCCTTTGTTATGGTTGTGAGCACATGCTTTTGTTTGATTGGGGGTTCTTGAGTCTGATCCTGCTACTCTGCACCAAAAAACACCTCCGTGCACAAAATCTACTGTAGGCCAAAAGAAGGACGGGGTTTTTTTGGCTAGTGCCTTGCTAAAGCATTGGCAGGGTGTCACTGAGCGCCCGTCCCAGTGCTGCCGGCCAGCCAAGGTAAGCGGCGCGCGTATGAGGAAAACAATGAGGACTGTTCAAGGCGAGCTGGGTTGCTTTCCCTCCTGGGTCACCAAGCAGGTCCGGATCATTTGTTCTTTCCAATAAAATCAAATTGAACAGGATTAAAAAAAGGTTAATCTGCTTTAAAATAGCAAACCTCGGCGATTTGTCTAGTGTTTTTCTGAAGATCCCTTTCTTTGGTGGCTCTTCTGTTTTTTCACTTCTTCTCTTGGCACTTGTGACTGCTGGATTTCTGTGTTAGTTCATTAAAGGATTTAAAAAACAGAAGATCAGCGGTCTTTAAAAAGGAGTAAAGAACGAGGGCAGCTTTCTCCTTTCGATAGGGTATGAGCCCATCAGCCGTTCTTGTTGCTTTCCCCAAGAGAGCCTAGGGTTGGGTGTTGAGGAGGATGGCTCCAGCACCAGGCACGATCAGCCAGGCTCAGACCAGTTGTGAAGTCCCCGCTGTGAGATCCCGCAGTTGTTTCCTATCCTAAATATAGGAGTTCAGATCTCCCTCTGAGACAGCAAATGGCACGCGTTACCTTTAGGCAGGCACCGTATTTCTGTAAGATTGCTTTCAGGTAGACTTCATTGACTCATATACACTGAGAGTTACTTTACGACAGCTGCTTAAAACTAAAGTTAGGCTTTGGGCTGGTTTTAAGGGGTGGTTTGGGTGTTTAAAGCTCTGTGCGCATCCAAGCTGTCGCTTACACAGACGCGAGATGACTTGGCGCACGAAGGTGCCGATCTGGGCCTCCCACCACGTCAAAAGAAGTCCTGCGCGCTCGTAGCAGAGCAGTAGGACAAACGGCTCACCATTGCAAGCCGCTCTCCTGCTTTGCGGGCGACCTTCCGTCCGCTCGCCCTCTCCAAACTCTCTCGCTGCCGTCACTAACTGTCTCGTGTTGTGAAAATGGGCCGTCGTGGTTTTTTGCACGCGCTGCGGGGAGGCAGCAGGAGGTTGGGATGGTGCTGGGCGTTCGACTTCTTGTCACTGTGTTACCTCGTTAAAAAAAATGGGGACATGTCATTGTAAAAATAGCACTTTACAATGGGGTTTCATTTTTGGTTTTTAAGAGGCAATGCTGAGTGCCTTCAGAACACTGTAAACCCATTATAACCAAGATATATATATATGTGTGTGTGTGTATATTAAAAAAATATTGAGAGATATATATTGAGAGCTTGCTTATACTGTTTACAAGATACAATGTGTATCTCGCCAAGTATTTTTTGGTGAAGATGGCGCGCTCTGATTGTCTTTAACTCATGGTCTGCTGTGTCCAGTAACTCTGTAAAGAGCTATTTGACTGGTCGCAGGGCTTGGCTTCTACCAACTCAACCTCCAAGCGCTATATAGCGTACACAAGGCGCTTGGTCCTTTGCCAGGCTGCTTGCAAGTCTGCTGCTCTCCTGTGCTTACTGTATTGTTTTCAGAGCTTGTCAGAACGGTAACGCTTACCTGTTTTCCCGCGGAGGCAGGTGATCCATCCTTTAAGGAGCAATGTGTCCTACTCTGCTATTTCTTATGACAGTTTCTGTTGGCCAAAAGATGCTGTAGAAGGAAACGCTGCTTGTTTGGTGTGCCTCTGCCCCCGGGCCAGAGAACTGGCCATTCCATAGGTATTTAGAATAATTAAGCTGAAGGTTGTCTGTCTCCCTTCGCAGAAAGGTGCTGGATATCATCTGGATTTGTTCTGGGTGGCCATTCTGATGATCGTATGCTCCTTTATGGGTCTGCCCTGGTACGTTGCTGCTACCGTGATCTCCATCGCTCATATTGACAGCTTGAAGATGGAGACGGAAACTTCAGCCCCTGGAGAACAGCCCAAGTTTTTGGGAGTGAGGTATGTCAAACGAGAAAGGCTTTAATTGCCTTGTTTGCCTGCAGAGATCAGTTGTACTATAAACGGTCTTGCTTCGAGCAGGAGATGTGCAGAGGTTCAGGGGGAATAGCTCTTAGATTTGCTGTAAATCTTCATTTACACAAAAGCTGTGCTTCCTTACAGCTTTTTTTGTCCGCAGAGGATATATCCAGTTAGAAGTTTATCTGGCGTAGCCCTTTTGCAAATACTCTTCTTGAAAAGGAAGAAAACTGTTGCACAACGTGCGTGCCTGTAGTCGGGGGAGAGCCTGTGCAAACGTGTGGGAGCAAAGGGAGGAAAGGAAGGAAACTTCGCGCCGGAGCTTAGACCGTTTCTCCGTCTGCTTCGGGCACGCACGTTGAAGTCACCCCAAAAGACCCAAAGCTTTACAGAGCGAGCTCTGGTGTCCATGGGACGCTGCAAAGTTGTCACGAAGAATTTCGTGCTGCTTTCTTCATATTTCCAAACCCGGCTGTGAGCTGTAGCAGCGCAGGTCTCTGGCAATTCCTTGGACAAATCCCCGTGTAACTCCTCGAAAGTTTGTTCGGCCAGATCAGACGCGGTTTTCCGGTGTTTGAGAAAGGAGATAAATTTACTGCAGATTTCATTATCCATGGAAACTAGACAGGCATTCATTAGCAAACATAATGGTAAAAAATGTAAACCTGTCATGCCTAGAGCAATCAGCTCTACTTAATCAAGGAATTTTTTCTGTATTTGGTTGCCTTAATTAAGTGGTCTGAAGTGCTTTCAATAGGAGCGCTTCTGGAAATCAGGCCGCTTGTTTAGGCGACTAAATGGAAATTTAATGGCCTGACTTTCAGTACTCTGAAATATTACTGGCCAAAGTGGTTTTGGATGTCGGGAGCGGCTGTGGGTGCCGACGAAGGCCCGTGTTCAGCACCCCACGAAGGCCTGGACTATTTGTCTCCAACTGCTGGAGTACTATGACCGGGACTCAAAATATGCTACTAATCTAAAAGTGGAGAGCTAATGATTTATTACCTATTGCATGCTATAAATACTGCCGTGCAGAGAATTTGGATTGCTAGTTAACGGTTTCTGATGTTTAACATGTAAACACGCTCCTCCTTACTCAGTAGCAGTACCCTGTTGATCCACAAACAGCAGAGCTAAGGCAGCATACAAAAACTCATGTGGTGTTGGAAAAAAAGAGGTGTATGAGGTTTGGTTAGGATCGAGGTACCTGCCTGATGCTGTTGGCTTGTCATCGCCGGTCTGCTTTGCAAATGTGGCTGCAAAAACGAGTTGTCAGGCTTTACGTTGGTTTTGAGTCCTCTGAGAGGGAATAAAACCAGAGTGAAAGCCGAAGCCATCCTGCTCACCCCGTGGTTTTGTTTCAGGGAGCAGAGGGTCACTGGAGTCATCGTTTTCATTCTGACCGGTGTGTCTGTCTTTATGGCTCCCATCCTGAAGGTAAGGACGTCGCCTTTTCTGCTTCCTTCTGCTCACACAGCCCGAGTAGGGCCACAGCAACTGTCGGGCTGTTCCTGTGCTAGTAAAAAAGCTCATCGTGGAAGTGTGGAAAAAGAGATGAGCGAGAATTACTGATGCGGTTTTACAATTTTCTGGGAGCTTAAATACAAACCTTTTGGAAGGAAAAAATAACGTCGTCGTAGCGTGCTAGATCGTAATAGTGACAAAAGTTCAGGGCTGGTGGTCTTGGGGGCGGTGATTTTTTTTCATTTTAAGAGTTTTCTTCCGTGTCTGCGTAAAGTTAAGTTTCCTTTTATTTTGCACTCTTATACTTCTGCTGTGCCTATGTTTTATGGACAATATCTTGCGGATAAAGCTTGAGAGCCTACTGGTGGCATGATGGAAGGATGGTTGGCAATGCAGTAGAGTGGCTGTGTGGAAGACACAAGTCAACAGATGGATACGTAGTTTTAAAAGTACATTTGCATTTATCTGAGCGTGCGCACGAATAGGTAGGTAGCTATTTTCCAAGACCTGAAATTTGTTGGCCCGTCGCCACCGAGAAACGCACCCTTAGCGGGTCATCAGATCGTAGAACGAAACCGGAAAACCTGCTTATCCGTGTCTTGTGGAGGATACTGCCTTCTCCGGGGAAGGTGATTTAAGTGGCGCCAAGTGCAGGCATGCTGTACGACAGGAGACGTCAGCTGCAGAAGTCCCTCTCCGTGGATCCGGAGACCGATGGCACGAGCAGAAGATGTCAAAACAGTAATGTACGTACTGCAACAGTGGCACCGTGCGTCCGAACTCCGTGACGGAGCAGACGGGTGTCTGGAGCAGCGTTTCTGGAGGAGGCAAATGAGTTTTTTGGTCCTGAGGAGTTTGGAAGCCGCGGGGGCTGTGAGGCACGGTTTAGGTGTGAGCTTGAAGGGGAGGAGGCAGGCAGAGAGCAACGATGCTGCCTGTGTATAAAGAGGAGAAAGTGGCTTTACAAAGTCAGTGTGTTCCTATTCTTGATTCCTAAGGTTGTTTTTACAACTAGCAACTTCTTGTGTCTTGGTAACAGTTTCCTCCTCTGCACAAACAGGCATTTCCGTGCCCTTAATTTAATGCCTGATTGTAATAATTCTGTTTGTTAGTTCATGTGACCTTTCCCTGCAAGATCTCTCTTCCTCTATTCCCCTGGGGTCTATTATTTCCCCTGTTATTGCTTCATTCATTAATTATCTGTCTTTGCTTCCCCTAAGAACGCGTATGGGGAAGGTCCTCGCGGGAGGACGCCTGAGGATAAATCGGCACGCTCCTCGCCCACGTGCCAGCGAGAAGTACCTGGCAGCGTTTCAGGACCTTTAACAAACTCCAGTGGCAGGGTCTCCTGCTCGAGAGAACTGCTTTGCTAAATGCACTGCAGAACATTTAAGTCGTCTCATGCCAGCGGCCAACTGAACGCTAACGATCCCAAATTCAATAAAACAGGCACTCCACAGGATAATCTTATCTTTGGGTTTTGTGCGTTCTGCGGTGTTTGTGCTGGTTTTGGACGTCACTGATGTTTCTGCTCAGTTATGGCAGATCTCCACAGAAACATCCTCGGCCCTGCTAGGAGAATGACAGGCACTTTCCTATAAATACATTTTTAATTCTGTTGGCTAGCAACAGGTTTGCTCGGAGTGCCTAAGCCAGCAACCCCGTAGTTAGTGAATACTTTGCCAAAAGAAAGTCTTCCAAAATGAAAGCGCCACTTGCTACTCTGCAGGGTAGCGTACTGACGTTTCACCTAGGGATGATTTACAGGATTAATTATCGTGGGATGGTGAAATAATATTTGGACATTTTTCTTTCTTTCTTTTTTTTTTTTTTTTGAAAAACAGAAAGAAATAGAAGGGGAGGGAAAGAGAGCAGTGTAAATGAACTAGAAAGCTAAACTCTGAAAGCCTTCTACCCAGCTTGCCGGAGGAGATACTATCTTGTCTCGTCAAATCCCTCAGATCCAGCGAGGGCTTTGAATCCCTTGGGCACCCACAGCTACGTGAACCACACGCTGGCTCCCCATCCCTCCCTGCGACAGCGCACAGTGATGGCAGACTGCTGAACCCAGGCTGCAGAAAAAAACATTTGGCTTTTAATGTGAAATACCAACGCAGCTCACTCAAGGAAACAAATAAATCCAACAGAAGGACGAATTAGCAATCGGGGTGCTCGCAAGAGGTGATAGGGAATGAGACTCAGGGGAGAGAAGGGAAAAATGCGGGCAGGGAAGCTTTGGTCTCGGATGGCACGTGGCCTGGTGACTTTGGTGCTCATGTGCCCCAAGTGAAATGCATGCATTGGGGATCGAGGCCTCCAGGGATATGTGCGTGGCACTATGTTTCTGACCCAGAAAACGATGAATAATGTGGTGGGGAATACGATAAAACACTGAATAACTGCCGTGTTATTTGCCTCTGTGATGAGTTGCACGCACAGGTTGGAAGACAAACGTTCCTGCAGCAGCACTGCCGGCCGTGGGTTGCGTGGGAGCCTTGGCCGTACTGCGGCTGCCGGTCAGTGGCAGCCACCCCTCGCTGCACGAAGGCTTTCCTTCGGTGACGGCGGCCGAGCTCTTCCCGTCCTTCTTGGGTTCAAATAAATCACACAAAGGCCGTTTTTCAGCTCCTGCCTGTGGTTTGGGCCCAAGTACTCCCGTTCACGTCACGCCACGCTGGCTGCGTGCAGTTTTGTTGTGGGGCCGAGGAGCCCTTTCCCCTTCTTGGCAGCCGCGCGGTGGCTTTTGCCGTAGAGGAAAGCTTTGTGCTTCAGGTCGGAGGGACAGATATTCGTTCTGGGGAGCGTGTGTGTTGTTAGCATGCGCCTTCCTCGCTTCCGAAGGAAGATGTCCCCGATGGCAGGACCAGTGATGGAGGAATGGGCAGCGCTTAGCACTTGAGGGAGCAGAAATTGATGTTTGAAAGGCCGGTTCGTGGCAGTGAAGGAAGTAAGTCACGGTCCTGTATTTGTGAATCGTTATGGATTAATGTGAGTGAAAGATGGAGCGGTCAGAGATTTGGTTGGCATGACTGTCATCGCTGAGGTGGGACTCAAGAGAAGAGCCTTTCTGGATGGATTTCCACGGCTTACTGAGCCGGACATACCAGAGGATCATGCTGCCTTTTCTTCTTCTCTACCTTCTGCTTCTAGTCTCACCAGAAACCAAGAGGTGAAAAGCAGTTTGAAGCTTACTGGAACACGTTTACCTCGCCTCTTCTTTAATTTGCTGACTGACTGGCACTGGCTGGCCTCATTCCCTTTGGTTCTTGGAGACATGTCCAAGTCCCAGTGAAATGGGAGAGCCCAGGGCTCGTTCGGCTCCTCAGCCCTCCAGGGACTGCACAAGTGTTCTTGCGGCTCTCAAAACACAGCGGAAGGATTGCTTGCTTTATTACTCTGCATCATCCGCTCGCAGGTGCACTCTGAGTTGATCACAGGCTAGGAATTATGTCCCCCCCCGCGTGTTAACGGTGCGTTGTGTACGGGAAGGTTGCTCACTCGGTTTCTCCTGCTCTTCCCCCGCAGTTCATTCCCATGCCTGTGCTCTACGGCGTCTTCCTCTACATGGGTGTCGCTTCCCTCAATGGCGTGCAGGTGAGTCCTTCCAGCGGCCGGGAGCAGACTCCAGAAGATAGCAATCAATTAACCGGCACGGGGTTTCTTTCACAACCCTCCGACCTTTCCCTTCTCCTTCACCGCCTCCTTTTCCTTCCCAAGAAACCCCGGGGCCAGGGTAGCAACTGTTTACAAACATTGCCGCAAGCTGCCTGCCCTGAGATTGAGACCAAAGGGGAGAGCGATCCGCTCAGCGGGAGAGCAGCCAAGGCTGGGCCCTGTAAGCGACAGTGGGTGCTTTGTGAAGACCCCGGCGTCCATTTTCCCCCCCCTCCCCGGCCCAGCTCAGCGACGCCGAGGGCAGCGTACGCTTGCAGAGGCCCCAGGCTCGCTCCCGGGATGCTTCGGGTCCTCTGCCGGGGCGTCCGTCGCAGACGGACGGAAAACAAGGGGAGGTGATTGATGGCGGCGGGGTTGTTCCGCAACGTTAACGAGCGGGAACATTGCTGTTTGCCGGGGAAGGGAAGCCAAGCCCCTTTCTTTGTCGTTGAGGAAATATTACGTAAGGAGCCTTTCTCACAGCGCAGCGTCTGTAATTGGCCCTAGGAAGCTGGAAGTGGTTTTGTTGCTTTCTGGCACCCTGTTAATTGCGGCCTTTCTTTTTAGCCCTTGGTTGTGCTCTAACGGGAAAAGACTGCCTGTTCTGTGAGCGCCATGGGAATTTCCTTGGGTATTCTTTAAAACGGCCCCGGCTTTCATTCACTGGTGTGAGATCAATCTGGTCTCAGCAGCGGGCAGCAAGCCCGCGTTCGGGCAGGGGACAACGAGGGGATTGTAATGTTCGCCTTGGGTTTGGTCCTCCTGGAGAGGATTTCCCCTGCTTCCCGGCCCAGGTGGTCAGGGGACTGGGCAGCTTGTTTTCCCCCCATCAAGGATGTTTTTCACTCGATGAGAAGTCCCCATTTTGGTTTAACTCCAAGTCCATCCGGTCCAGCACGGGGCAAGGGGCGCTGCCGGAAAAGCTGCCTGTCTTCCTCACTCTTCAGTTAGGTGCCTTTCTGTTCTCTGGTAATGTGACGTCTGCCCTCACCTCTGTTGACCTCTGCTCCCAATTTATTTTGGGGGGGGGAAAAAAAAAAGCATTGTTTTTAAATGCTGAATGTCTTTCCTTGGCAGGAGCGGGGCAGGGGAGGGCGGCAGAAGCCACCCAGAGTTTGATGCTGACCGCAGTTTGGGCATTCATTTTTGTTTTCTCTGTTTTGTGGGTAATGAAGTGTTCCCTTCAAGAGAAAATTCCCTGTGTCCACAGCCGCAGCAGATCAGGCCCATTCTTTTGAAGCTGGCGGAGCGATGTCCACCGACGCCTTCCTTCCTGGGTTTACGCGCTGATCACCAGAGCACATGGAGTCCTGCTCCTTAAAATAAAGGCACCTCAAGGCCTTGCTTTGAGAGGTGCTTCGCTCCTGGGTCTCTGCTTAGCTGCCGAAGGTAGTGCAGACCTAGGACCTTCACTTGAGACAACCGAGTTAGCGTGTTTAGCCCACCCTGCGTTAAGCACAAGTCAGTCAGGATAGAGGAGCTGTGCTGGGTTTTCTACTGGGTTTCTTTTATGGCAGGAAAGCAAGCTGACGCGAGGTCACACTTCATCGCAGAATAATGCTTTTGTATCTCTTTCCTGCGTGTCCTGGGTTTCATTTAAATGTCCGTTTCTTTTCCTTTCCAGTTCATGGATCGTCTGAAGCTGCTCTTGATGCCTCTAAAACACCAGCCTGACTTTATCTACCTGCGCCACGTCCCGCTGCGCAGGGTCCATCTCTTCACCTTCCTGCAGGTGGTGTGCCTGGCCCTCCTCTGGATCCTCAAGTCGACCGTGGCTGCTATCATATTCCCTGTCATGGTAGGCGACGTCCTCCTTCGCATCCCTCCCTTTCGCAGCCTTGCGCCTTCCACGCACGGTCATACCCTCCCATAAACAGGCAAATGCAACCTCTCCCTGTCAAATCCCTAGCTCGGGGCTCTGCCTCCATTCGTGGCACTGATGTAAGACTGCACGGGGTCAGTGTTGCCGTGGCTGCCTTTACATAAATTCTCTGGAGGAAAATGAGCCTGGAAAGTTAATTTTTTTCCAGAAAGGTGTAGTTAGTTTTGACCGTTCCTGGCTGCCAAGGTTAGATTTGCCATGTTTTCTCCTTGAGCTGCGTGAACGAATGAGAGGTGCATAGTTTTCCTTTTTTAGTCCACGCTAATTACCGTACAGAAAACGCCTCCCTTGCTTTTGAAGAGCACAAATTGACAGAAGCGACAAGGAGGCTCCCTGCTAGCAGGTGTGCCAAAAGGAGGGAAAGGATTAGCTAAATCAAGAGCAAAAAAAAGAATGTCGTTTTCCTTGAACTTGAGGAAAAGGACAATAATGTCGATCCATGTGTTTCTCATCGGAGGATGATACGTAAGTTTGTAGGATGCATGTCCTCTTTCTAATAATGCATATCAGAATCATGTTAAAATTTGTTTTGGATGTTGAGAGATAAAATGCTCATCACACAGAAGAACTGTTTCTTAAATATACACTGTGCAGTCAGTCAGATATAGTATGTCTACAACAAGGAAGGGGAGTAGTGAAACATCTTTCTGTGCATTTAGATTATTACTAGAGCTATAGACTCAATGAGGCACTTATACCAAATAAAAACCAAACAAGTGTTAAGGGGAGTTTATATGTACCCTTCGCCTCAGGCATCGAAACCTGTGACCGTGGATCCTAAATGAGGGAGCCCGGAATAGATCCTTCTCCCACCTCCGTGGTAGCTCAGCTGGAACAGTTGGGAGGAAGGTGGCCGTAGGGCCAAATGGATCGAGTGTGGATCCAATGGGACCGTAGCTCCACGCACAGAGATTCTGCCAAGTCTGGTCTCTGGCTCGGAGATGGATCGGGCTGCTGCAAAGTCAAAGCTTTATGAAACTCCTTTAAGAAATCTGGGCCCAACGTCACCTCGTTTCAGCTTTACGGACAAGTACAATTTCAGTTGCGGGTGCAGTTACGGACTGCGGTGTTTATTTAAGGGAGAGAAGGAGGGGAGGCAGAAAACAGAACAAGGACAAGCGTTTGTTCTCTGACGCTGGTGAAATGAGGAGAGAAAAGATGATGCAAGTAAAAAAAAAACCCTCCAAATGTTCTTGCTGGGACACATGCTCATATGTAAAGGTGTTAAAAATCAGCCGTTCCCGCTGACACGCCGTTCCATTGCATTTTCGTGGCTGTGTTGTACTGCTGTTGAAAGCTGGATCTAAGATCTGGACAGTCTTTCTCTTTGCCCATCATAGAGAGAATCCGAGTGAACCCTAAGTCTGCTGCAGTTTGTTATAATGGTGCAAACTCGGTGAAGGTGCAGTCACAGCTTGGATGTAGCTGGATCCGATGACAAAACCTCAATTATTTGCACTCATGAACAAAAAGACTGTAGGCTTCCAATTTGTAAAGATCCGGCCAATAGCCAAACCTCTGTTTATTTGAAGGAAAAGCACTTTTAATACAGAAGTAATTCATAATGGGATAATCATGGGTGTCTACACGGCATCTTTCCACCCCCTGAGTAATTTCTCACTTCTGTAATTGTGTCTCAAGTTACGCAAGTCAAAGCTCGAGATCCTTTCCTAGGAATTGTTTGTGCCGTTGATCGTCATTGCTCGGAACAAACTCTTTGTCTTAAAGGCAGTCTCTTCAGTTGTTGGGAACGGGTTGTATCTTTTAGTAGCCAAAGTCGAGCTTTCGGTCTGTCGGTGTACCCTTTGGTAAAGCGTACATGCGATCTTGGTAGGCATCTGGTGGTGGTGTTAAACCCAGCGTCGATGTAAACGCCTATTTCAAACACGTCCCTTCTTTTTCTCCCAGTGCCTTTGATTGCAGTCTTGCCCAGAAAAAGCTTTTCCTCCGGTTTCATGCAGCCGCAATCCTAGTACACTTTATTCTGCGAACTCTGAGGGCGCAGTTTGGCCCTTGTCTAATTTCTAAAGAGTTCTTACATCTGGGCAAGTGGGGAGGAAAAAGTAAAGACAATTACTCAGGCTGCCCCCGTGAACCTGCATATGTAGGCTGAATCCCAAAATAAATGAAAATACTTATTTTTTTGTCTCTTTATTATTTTGCCTGATGCCTGTCAGTTGGATGTTAAAGATGACCTTTGTCTCTACGGGAGTATTAAGTGATTACATACTTTTTTTCCGTACGTTGCTCCTGTTTATTCTGACGTGAAGCCGTCGCAGTTCGGACTTGCAAGTTGACAGAGATATCCCAGGTGTTCACCTTGTTCTCTGTATGTTCATTCACAACCAGAATTAAAGCGTGTGGGATTAAGAAGCCGCATCAAGAGGAATGCGCAGAGAGTTCCCAATTAAAGGTAAACCGTGACTGAGAAGTCCCTCTCTGCCTTTTCAGATCCTGGCACTCGTAGCAGTCAGAAAAGCCATGGACTACCTCTTCTCCCAGCACGACTTAAGCTTTCTTGACGACGTCATTCCAGAAAAGGACAAGAAAAAGAAAGAGGACGAGAAGAAGAAGAAAAAGAAGAAGGGCAGTGTGGACAGTGACAATGATGATGTAAGGAGCTTTTCTGCTCTTGTCAAATTACTCGTTTCTAGCTAGCTAATCCCGGGGGACGGTCCGTGCTAATCCCGGGGGACGGTCCGTGCCCCTCCCCAGCTCTGGGGCTGGGGATTTCCCAGCCTTTTTTGAAGCCGTCCAGCTCAGTCTTTTGCTGCTGCAGCAAATCAGCCCCAACCAAAACTTCTTTTCTGCATTGCCTTCCCTTTTCCAGACGTCACCAGCCTGTGGTAGGTGGTACTTGCGTGGCCAAGAATGAAGTCACACTTTCCACCAGAGCACTAGATACCTGCTGAGATGTCATGCCCTTTACTAGAATGCTTTTCCTCACCCTGCCTCGTTCATCTTTCCCTCCTCCGCCTTTCTCCCCCGTCACTGTCTTTTACATTTTAGCAGGAGAATGGTTTTCGCCAGCAGCTCTGTTACTTCTGAATGTATTCTGGTTTTCTTTTTTGATATTTTTTTTTTTAATCGCTCTTTTTAAAAGCACAAAAAGATGTGACTTATCATATTGCAGGAAAGACTGCTCTCTGTTGATCATACTCATGACCTAAATATTTTCAAGGCGTACATGCCCTTCTGCACTATATTCTGTGGTCCTACCTCAGGTTGCAGCGTGCCCGAAAATAGCGAAACATAGCTGCTTATGTCGTTAGTGAGTGCGGTGACCCGACTAGACCAGATCCACGTGCCTTAGAGTGTTCTATTTTTTACTGTATGTATAATAAGAAGAAATGTAGTCCTCGTGCCTTTAAACATTCTCCTAGCCAGGTCTAGCACGAACTCAAATCCTATAAATTTACATAGAAGTGCTAAACACACTGGTTATTTAGTACTTTGTACAGCAAGCGTGAACTGCCTTTGCAGAGCTGGCTGCCTCGATGAGCGTTACCTTTTGCAATGTGAAAAGGGAGCTAGGCTTTAATAATTTTAGGCTACGTGGAGAGTATTAAGCACAGTGTCACTTGTTCTGCTCGTGTAACCGTCCAGGGTTCGTGAAGAAGGGCTTTTCCTATGATGTAGGCAGAAGAGGGAAGATCACCTGAAGCTGGAAGGAAATCCCGTTTTAACACGGCAGGAGAAACAAATGAGAAGGGAATCGCACTCTGGGAGGAGGAAAAGTCAACGGGCCCTTTCTCGAGCGAGCGCTTCTGCCCAGGTCACTGACCTGCAGCCTCCAAGTTTTGAACTGGAGCCTGGTGCGGGGCCGGCAGAGCGGCAGCGGCACCGGTCGTGGGTCCGCTCGCTCCCCCGGCCTCCTCAGTTGATAGGAATGAAGTGGGTAGCGGCGACCTCCCCGAGAAGCAGCTGCCGGGTCAGGGTGTCTGCCGGCAGAGCTTCTTGCGGGAAAGCCTGCAAGTGGCACCGCTGCCACCAAACCCGGAGGGTCACGGGTGCTGTCGGGGTGGTTGTGCCTCACTGTGTGTGTTTGGAGGGTTGCTGCTGGGTGTCGTCTGCGTCCTTTCTGCACTGAGCAGATCTACCAAATCAGCCCTCCTTGTGGGTTAGATAATCCATCTGGTGTCTTCAAGAGGAAAAGGGCAGCTCCAGGAGTTTCCCCAGACCATCCTGACGCCTGATCTTGCTCAAGGTTGGGAGGACAGAAAAGGCAACCTCGGTCCTGGTGGAGGACGAGCTAGAACCCGAGTCCTTTATGTGAGAGCTATAGAACACTTCTGCAGATCGGCGTTAGAGGCAACAAAGTCAGGCTGTTCCGATGAGAAAATATGCAAACACCTTTCTATAAAGAATATATGCTGTCTAAAGTAGAGCATGTGCGCCGCAAGAGACAAAACTGGGGATTTCCTAGGTGAGGGTGCAGCGTTGGAGGAGGTAGCCTGGATCCACGCCTTGTTACATCGAGCTGAATCCCAGCTGGGAAGAGCGGCCCTTATTTCAGACGGCAAGCTCCCCTTTCCCATCGTTCCGCCAATTCCTGGGAGCCCGAGGGCGAGGGTTGCCTGCAGCAGAACACTTTGTGCAAACCGAAATGAGAGAAATGTATGTAGGCAATAGTCAGCAAAGGTTTGACTCCGTCCCCTCCTCTTGACTGATTTGAATCCAGCAGCGTCGTATCCTGAGCCCTGGCTCCCGTATCTCCGGCATGTTTTAAGCTATCTCCTCTCTTCTCAGGCTTTTCATGAATTTCAGGTACAGTAATTGATCTAATGGGTAAGAGAATTTATGCAAGATGTTGGTTCTTAACTCTTCTTGGGTTTTTTTCAGCACTCGCTTTTACCAGCTTCCTGAACGTAAAGCACTTGGTGTTAGTGGTTTGATTATTTTCACCTTTTCCCTTCCAGAAATACGCCCCCACAAAGTTAGTCCTGTGGGATTTGGCGGGCAGTACGCCGACCGGAGTTCAGCAAAGAGAATTGCTGGGCGTTGCTAGGGCAAGGGGTGTTGGATGGATGAGTACGGCAAAACCCGGCATTAGTGGAGACCGCTCTCGGCACTAGTTAGGACTCACCTAAAGTTCTCACTGGGGCTTTGCTAGCAATCAAGGGCAGCGAAAAAGGAGCTGCAAAGAAAGATTTTCGGTAACCCCGCCATTTTTCCCTCCAGCCTGTCTTTACAAAGTATGAATCAGTGCAACTAATTGCTGCATTTGCCTCATGAAAACTCAAGCGCCTTGGTTTTCGCTCCGATTTTATGTCAAAAAATGTATGATCCCAGAAAGGCCAGACAGTTGGGTTTTTTTTAAAAATCTTGGGCCCGTATATTTAGTTTCAGAGTCAGAAGTGCTGTGTAATGGTCTCTTCGCCCCTTCGGGCCATTTTTGCCGACTGCAGGTACTGTCTCTGTCTCTCTGTTCGTTTTAGATGGTCAAGTTTAAAGTAGACCCTGAGCGTCAGCATTGCCGTTCCACAGACCTCTTGTATTTATTTATCAGCACTGAAATGGTGATATGTTGGAGAGGTTACTCAGCTCGTACGCTCTGCTTGCAGCGTGGCCCCAAACGGATGGGGATTTTGGGACGGCTTTATTGCCTCAGTGCTTGTCTGCAGGATCATCTTTATTTGAGCTATGCTTATCCCTCAGCCTCGTAAAAACGCTCCAGAGGAAACGTTTTGCTATTGGAGTATGAAATACTGCACTGGATGTCGGTTATGTTAAAAAATAATATAAAAAAAAATATAATCATAATCCAGGAAGAGCGATTCTCTGGCCTCTGTAATGTTTTCCTGCCCTCACTTGAAGGTCTCCTTCCCTCCCTCCCTCCCTCCCAGCGCTATGCTTGGTGCTGCGTCTAGTTCTCTCCAGGAACAAAGATGTGTTAACGTTTCTGGCAAATGTCACCTTACTTCCTTTGCCAAGTTATGCAATATCAGCCTTGCCTTGGTTATGAGAACTTACTTTCCTTTCAAAAAAGCAAAATAATGCCAAGTACCTTCTACTAAGCATAAGCAGGTGGATTAGTGAAGCCGGTGGGCTATAAATCGTGCTGGTACCCAAACTCCGGGGGACCCCCTGTACAGCTTTTCTCTGCCCTTGTGCCTCTTCTTGACCGGTTTGCTGTTTCTCCTGGCTGGGAGTACCGAATTCTTACCAGGGCCCTGGATTTGATGAACTATTTTACTGTAAATAGAGGTGTAATTGAGACTGGGTTTGACTCGACGTAAATTAAAGGGGGAGCGGAGACAGTCCAGCTTAAGGAACCTCTGCCATGTCGTGTCTGGCCCTCGTCCTCGTCGAGCAATTGGGAAGAAAAAAGGGGTTTTACAGAAATCGCAGCAGGATAAAAGGTTTCGATGAGCTTTCACAGAAGCAAGGCCCTGCGATTTGTGCCTACGAATGCATTTTTCGTCTGTATTTCCCGCAGCCAACTCCAAGCTGAAGTGGACGGTGTCTTATTCAGCTGGTGGCAAAGGAGCTGGTGAGGTGGGGAAGGGGGACGATAACGATTACACACGATTATTCTTTCAGTCTGTTTTACTCTCGTAGTGTGAAGGAAGAGGGAAAGTGGGGTGCAGTGGGGAACCAGTGGAAACCAGCAGGCAACTAAGCTGGGCGATGCTTTTTTATTTTTCCTTCTTTTCTTTTCCTCATTCCTACAGAAACTGTATGAAGGATAATTTTAATTTGTGGGAGACGATAAGAGAGCGAGCAGTGAAAATATTCTAAGACCTTTTACACGTTTCTTTCACAGTCTGACTGCCCCTACTCAGAAAAAGTCCCAAGTATTAAAATACCAATGGACATCATGGAGCAGGAACCTTTCCTAAGTGATAGCAAACCTGCCGACAGTGAGTAGAACTAACCTCTTGCATGCCTGCTTGACTCTGAGTTGCAATACAAAAATATATATATATATATTTAGAGTGATATTTAAAAGAAAAAAAACAACAAAACCACCCTTTCCTGTAACTTGAGAAGTGCTTTTTCTTGTTTGGTTGGGTTTTTTTTCTCTTTTTTAATTTCCAGGCCTCTGATTTATGGCAGATTTTGGTTTTATGAGCTTTTTTTCTTTGCTCGTTACAAAATCGATGTTGTTCCTTCTGGTGCCTCCAGCTTAAGCGCTTTTATCCAGCTACTAACAGGTCTCTTGGCCACTCACTCTCTCCTCCTCTCTTTTTCTGACCTTTCCCGTGTTGTGTTAACTCTGCTGATGGTTTGATTTATATTTTTTTTTTTCCCTCTGAGCCTCGTGTTCTGGATTTGCAGCATGTCTAAACTGCATCGCTGTCCCATTACTGTTTGTTTCCTTAGGTGCCAAGCAGTTGCAAAAATCAGCGCTTAAAAGAGTAATTAAGCGTGTCATTGATCCGCATTGCGCATTAAACTGACAAGGCAGTGATCAGTTGACCATTAACGTATTTCCCTTCTTAGGTGATTTGCTTTTGTGCTATTCTGTTTCTTTTTACTTGCTTACGTTAATATCTGTAATCGATTATTACCATCTTCATTTTCAGTCATTTGCACTTCTCATGTTGTAGTCTTTTAAGGGAGGAATCGGGAGTAACAGCCGACCTTAGCTTTTTTGCCTTTGCGCTGACTTTTTAAAATACTGTGAGCGATGGGTGCCATCTGGAGATAAATATGCTGTTTTGTCGTGAGACGGGAGGGGAGAGATACGAATGATGGTAGTAAATTAGTACTGCTGCCAGGCTGGTGATTTCTAGGAGTAGGACCTAAACCCACAGATCTTTAGATCCTTAAACTGTCGTTTAAGAGCCGGTACCCAAGTCCCTTGCCTTTTGGTGGCATTTAGATACCTTAGGCAATCCTAAGCATTGCTCTCTGGTTTTTAGATGCAGGAACACTTAGAGGTCGGCATTGTAAAACAAAGCCAAAGAGAAAGAGGCGTTTCCCTGACTATTTAGATATTCTCAGTGTTTTGCTGATAAGGAGCGAAAACAGCCTCGGACGAGCGAACAGATCCTCCTCATTTTTCTGTGAAAACGCCCTGATGTGCTACAAACAAATTGCATCCTAAATGTTGTTACGCAGGATTTTGTGATCTGTTTGTGACCCGCGCTGTTTTCAACATCTTTAAGGCTTGAAATAGTTAAGGAAAAGTTAATTCTGCCGCAGACCTGTTTGTTGGAATGCCCTTTGAGACAACGCGGGGTAAATCCCCCATGAGCCGAGCAGGAGCTCGGTTGCGTATTTGGACATTTTTATAATCCAGTAACTGATTTGCTGTTTTTTAATTAGAAACAAAAGAAAAATTTAAAAAAATCCGGCCCTTGGACTAGAAAAAGCAGCTGGAATCCAGCAGCGCTGTGGTGTTGTCCTTGAATATAACTGTGCTCTGCGATTCAAAGTATATTATTAATAATACTACTAACATTAGCTTTCCTTCAGCCCTAGCAAGAGTAGGATTGTTATTAACAGAGAGTACGCTTCCCTACGCTGGGTCAGGAAAGGAAAGCCGTCACAGGCAACAAGCCACCCATTTTCTGGCCAGGAGTTTGGGTGCGACAGTGAGGAGCACAGGGTAACTAAAGAGGTGTAGATGAAAGGTAAGTGTCGAGACCTAAAGGCGGTGAAAGTCTGGGGAAACGAGTCTTTTGGTCCTGTTGGCAGTTCAAGGGGTTTTTATCTCGGAGGAGAGAGAGAGAAATGAGGTATTTTTATTTACAAGCTGTGAAATTCATCTGGCAGGCAGGCAGCAGTAAATAAGCATTGCCCGATAGATGAGGGTATACTGGAGAAACTGAGGCTGGGCTTGAGAAGCCATCAGGGCTGCAGGCAATGACAAACAAGATTTTCTTCCCTCCTCGACAGGAGAAAAACCACCAACATTCCTTGAACGCCATACGTCGTGCTGATACAATTCCTTTCCTTCAGTCACACACCATGCCAAGGTAAGCACCCAAAAAAACCGTATGTTATGATGATTCCTCAAAAGCGTCTCGGCAACCCCTCAGTAGACCGAAAGTCAACGAGGCCAAGTTTCTGTCCTCCTGTAGGAAACTCTCCCAAAACACTTTGAGAAAATTCCCTGCCTAGGCTTGCAGCATCCCAAGTGGATTCCCAACACGGCCTTACGGTGCTTGGGATGGGGAGCGGAGAGCCCGCGGGAGGCCTGAGGCTTCCAGCGGCCTCGGTTAGACCCCAGCTGCGGTACCCGTGGCTGGTTTGGGGTCTAAACCAGAAGAAAGATGCGGAGCAACTGGGAGGAGTCCAGAAAACACGTCTACGGGGGAAAAACTAAATTAATGGGGATTGTTTAGCCTCTTAAAAAAAAGAAAAAAAAGAGAGACAGTGAGAGAAAATTGCTGTTGCGCTTTCCTTCGGTCATGTAACAGGATGTTGCAAAGAGGAAGTAATCCATTTTCCCTTGTCTGTGGTGGAAAATAAGAGTAAATAACAACCTTAAATTGCAGCAAGGAAGAGTTAAGTAACAATTTCTCAGAGCTCAGCCCCGGCTCAGCCCCTTGGGACCACCGTGGACCTCCCCGCGCCACGAGTCGGATTTCGACCAAGGCAGCAATAGTACTCTGAAATGTCACAGAAGTATCTACGCTTCCAGGTGTCAGAGAGGGTGCGAAATGAATCTCAATGGCTACAACCAGCTTATTTCAAAGGCGGTTGACGAGCGTTGCCGCAGCTTGGCGTGAAGCACGAGGGCCGGATACTTGGAGCTCCTCAGTCAATGAAATCGGCAGTTTTACCTCCTGACACGAGCAGTGTTTAGACCAAGTCATTAAAATTACCTTATGTGATGTACGGGCCTTATCTTAAGACCAGCCGTATATTACCACTGCCTGCCAAGGTTATTTACTTGGTATCTGTATGCTCCCAGTTTCAGAAAGCTGTATTGTATGAGCTAATGCAAGGAACTGATACTGGGAGTCGAGCATTTGTTCCGTTTCTAGATGTGTCACTGTTGGGTGTCCCAGTAAGTCCCAGGATCGACAGTTTTCCCAGTGTATGCCGGTCGCCCCTCTGTTTTGTTTGTAAAATGCTGGTTTTCTCTCGCAAGTTGTAGATGATTTTTTTTTTTCCCCCCCCAGGATTCAGTCACTGGGAAGCTGTGCTAGCAGAAGTCCTGAGCACGGCAGACCACGTTAAGAACGGCCGAGAAGCCTGGAGGTAGTCCCCACGCTTACCTTGTCTTTCTTTTTCTTCGCAGCCCTCCACGAACTCCAGTGAAAGTTGTGCCTCAAATTAGAATAGAACTTGAGCCTGAAGACAATGGTTATTTCTGGAGGAGCAAGGGAACAGAAACTACTTTGTAATTTGTCTGTCTGTTAAATCTTCTGTGGAATTTATTTTGTCACTAGCCAAATATCAAAATGCTCTCTGCTCCCCGCCTGCATAGGTGAATGAGCCGTCCCGCGCTGCCCTTCCACCCTTGCCCCCGCAGACCCCCTCCGATCCCTCCTCACCCCGCTTTCCCTCGCTGACCAAGACTCCTTTGGCCTTCTCTCTCGCTTCGCCGCGCGCGCATCTCTCTCGGTTGCAAGCAGAGGGCAGAAGTATTAAGGATATCGTATCGTACCCGTGGGACACGTCAGGGGAGCTGGCATTACTTTAGTTGTGAATCAGTGTGTGTGCGTTTGTCTGTTTGTCGTCTGGCAGAACAAAACTGACCTCCAGGCTAATTCGATGTCTTGCTTACACTGCTCGAAGATGCTGGAAAGTGCTGCTAATACTAACTTGCTCTTAAAGCCTGTACTCGTAGTTAACACAGGAAGGAAAAGGAAAAGGTACTTCACTCCCAGCACAGAGAAACCATTGCCATCGTTGTAGCATGTGTTCTGAAATGTCCCTTTCCTATGCAATTTTTTTTAAAGAAACACTTTAATGGACTTAATCCGTCAGGTACATTGAAGAGTGTTATTTTCCTAGATTATTTTGTTTAAATTATGGGGGCCTAACCTACGACTTTTTTTTGTCAATTTTTTTAACCTTTTTTTAATTACTGTAAAGAAAAATGAATTTTTCCTGCAGCAGGAAACTTATAGTTATGAGTAGTTCTACCTCTTATTTCTAGATGCCAGGCTTTCTGTAAAAAATGTATTGTACCATACATAATGTGATTTTTACAAAAAAAAAACCAACCAACCCCGCAAATCCACGACACCACATCACAATCTCCAGGACATGGCATAGGGCTGGATCAGTTTGATTAACACCTTCTACTCTGAAGCATCTGTTTTACTTAGGGTTATGGTGTTTCGTTTTTGTTCTTTTGGTTTTTTTACAAGTAATCTCACTGTGCTATGAAGGAGACGGGATGTAACTTAAATCTCTTGTGATCTAGGAAGAGTCTTAAATGTAACGTCGGTAAGCGAAATGCTGACCGGCTCCCGATGTCAGGGGACAGATGCTGATTGTATTCATGTTGTTGATTTCCGACGCGGTTCTCTTCGAATTGCTTCTTTGGAAACACGGGTGTGCGCGCGCGTGTGCGTATGCGTAGACGTGAGAAGGCCCCGGGTGCGCTTCGGGCGCGACGACGGAGGGGAAAGACAGCTGAAGATGGCGTGCAGGGAGGTTCGTCCCGGCGCTCGTGTCCGCCAGGCTCGCAAACATCTGCCTCCTCTGGCACCCCACGTCTGGTTAACCATCATCGACAGAATTCACCCTAAATCTTGACTGCTCGGTCCTAGACCCGTCCATCCGTACACGGTGATGCGTCAATACCGAGCGGGCTCGGCGTCGGCACGCCCGGGCTTTTGGTTTTAAACCGAGCGAGCAAATGCCACCGTGGGAGAGATGATTTTCTCTCTGTAGCCTGTATGCCTAGGTACTTGTGTGTGCATGTAAACGTGCATTTGGGAAATTGGGCTTCACCAAGACATTTCTGTGATGAAACGTGAGGTGTACGTGTAACACACGAAAAGCTTCATCAAAAAAAGAAAAAAAAAAAGGGGGGGAAGAAAAAAAAGCCCGGCTGTAAGGCCTAATTCCCCAATGGAGAAGAATCCCGCCGCAGCGGACAGGCACGTTGCTGCCGCTTCTGTCCTTGCGAAACCAAAGTCCGTGTTGGTTAAGTAAACAGAATTTCATGATGGTGCTCGAGACCTTATACGCCAAATTTTAGCATCTGCTCGCTCGTAGGAGCTCTGTCGGCAACGGGAGGCGCAGAACAGGGCTGTTCTTTTCGTTCCCAGATGTGCTGTAGAAGCAGCTGGCCGCCTTCCTTTCCCTACAGCCCTTTGGTTGAAGGATGAGTTGATAAGGGACCGTGACAGTTGGAGCTTGATCTGCTGCAAACGGTCGTTGCCGCAGAAAGACGGTGGAGCTGCAGAGGCGCCTACGCAGCACACACACACACACACACACACACACGTGCGCACACCCTCCGGACATTCCCCGGCTCGTTTTCGAGGGGTTTTGGCTTCCACGAAATGTGTGTTGACTCTCGGATCGGCATCCCGGGAACCCAGCCCAAACCCGCTTCGGAAAGGCCGAGGAGACGTCGGAAACGGCCGGGAAAGGAGTGGGCTCTGCGATCCCTTCCGCTGCCGGGCCCCGCTGGCTGGAGGACGGATAATCTGGTGCAATGCCGGCTTCAACCAACGCTATCCATCCCTTGGCGAACGCAAGTCCTTGGCACCCAAAGGGGAAACGGACTCGAGCGTCGCCTACAGAGCGCGCGGGAGCTTGTTGTGTTTCGCCCAGACCTTTGATTTGTAGGAATCCCGGTCACTGAGGGAGGAAAGATCAAACCAGATGACTAGAGAGGGAAGGGGGTTTTCCCGCTCCCGGTAGGCTCCGCGGGCAGGGCACTGCACCCCACGCGCAGCTTCCCGTCTGCCGGCACCTGGTGATGCGTCTCCGCAAACGTGAGGTCTTCCACTTTCGAACCGCGTCAAATGTACTTGAAATGTATTGACTGCTGATCTAGATCTTTCTCTCTCTCTCTCTCTTTTTTTTTTTTTTAAATTTTTATTTTTCATTTTAACCCGAGGGAGCCTCTTGTACAGAGGGTAGCGTTGCTGAAGGGACGGGACAAAGGTTTTTGTAGCTTTCCATGAAAAACGGGCCACTGTGGTGACAGGAGCTGGAAATGTTTCCTTTCCCGGTGCCTGACGCTAGCGCTTCGTCGGTGGTTGTGTCTCTTCTGTTGGTTTTTCCTTCCGAAAAAACCGAAACAAAACCCAAATCAGAGAGAGCAACCGGGAGCTCTGCTGGCACCAGGAGCCGGCAGCGGGCAGGGAAGAGAGCCTGCAGGCGTCGCGAGGGACGCTTCGCTGCACTTAGACCTTTGCAAAAGAACTAAAACTCCTTTTCAGTCGGAATTGGGTATTTTGTTGGGAGAAGCCTGGGTGAGGGCTTCGGGGAATAGGTGTGGAGCCTGAGCCAAAGCCCTCGGAAATCGGAGGCGGCCGGCGAGAAACGGAACTTGCCCAGAGCAAAAGCAAGGCAGGTCCCACCTCGTGGTGGGACCCCGGGACAGCCACCCCGGCGTAGCCAGCTTTGTCCCGGCCCCGGGGAACGCGGTGGCCGTCTGCCTCTGTAGCCCACGCTTATTTGTCATCGTGGCCGATACGTCTTTGTATTTTTTTTTTTTTTTTTTTTTTTTTTTGGAATCGACACGCACTTTCAGATGCTTTTATTATTGTTTTTAATTCTCCTAAGTCTGTATTTGCTTTGGAGGAAAGAAAGAAAACTTAGTATACAGTCAAGTGGATCAAGATGGTGGAACAAAAAGGAAAAAAAGCAGAAAACATTTCAATATATTAAAATGATTTTTTTTTTCCAGTAATATAAAACATGAAATTCCTTATAACATTATAGTATTTTACAGTTTTATGAAGCTTTCTATTGTGACTTTTATGGAATCAAAAGATGAAGATGATGAGATATTTTAGCATTTATATTTTTCAAAATTAAATGTATACTGAAAATAAAGTAACTTTATGCATTTATTGGAGACTTTGTGTGTTTGTTTTGCCTCGTTATACACCCAGTCGTGTTTGATTGAATCGAGATCCCCGTATCACTGTTGTAATCGCCGTTTCCGAGGGAAGATGCTCGGCGGCTCTCCGGAGGGAGAGGATGCTTAGGAAAGGTCCCACAAATACATGTAAATAAATGTAGGGAAAGTCTCTTAACAAACCATAAAGGAGTTTAGGATGTATGGCTCTCAAGGTGAGTTTTAATGATAGAAATACTCTCTCTTGAGAGAATACATTGAAGCTTTTGGGGGAGTGACATATAACTAGTTCACAGATAAAGGTGGAGAGACCCGAGTCCCGTCTCCGTAAGTCAATGGACGCTAGGGAGTAACAGGAGGCGGCAGCCAGGTACACAAATCCCAGCCCGGCACCAGCTTTTCTTTTTGGCGGGTCCTTTCCCAGCCCGTTCCTTGCTGGGCGAGCAGAGCGTGATCGGAAAGATGCTGGTGGAGGTAGGGGCTCCCCGCGACCGCCAAGCAAATCCTTCCCCCCGCCAGCAAGCCAGCCGAAAAGCATCGCTCGGGACTTCGACGGAAAACCGCGGGGAGGGATGCTCACCGGCTGCCGTCCGTGCCCAAAGATAACTGCTGGTGACGGCTCGAGGCGGCCAACGCTCTCAAAACAAAGAGTGGGGTTGGAAAAGGATGAAAGCCACTCGAGAAACCCTCGGCTAATTTTTTCGGCGGGCCGCGGTGGGGAAGGGGCGAGCCCCCGTCAGCGCCGGCAGCCGGGGGCTGCGCTCGGGGCCCCAAGAGCCTCGCGGCCACGGGGCCGTGCAGGGAGCAGGGCTGCGTCCGCCGGAGGGGTTGCCCCGAGGGCTGTCTGAATCCCTTCATCCTTTCACGCGGGGGTTTTTCTCATTTATCTGGCGGGCAATTCCCTCGCACGACGCGGCGACGCTGAAGCTTGCGAGCCGCCGGCTGCGTGCTCGGCCCTACAGCGTCTCTGAGGCGTTGGGGTGCTTCTCCCACGGGTCTCCCCATTCAATAAGCACCAGCCTCTGCGTCTTTTTGCACCAGAAGCGTTTAGGATAACGGTCAATAATTTGGCTGGAGCCGTCGTGGTGGTGTGCAACCGCCATGGATGGCCCGGGGAGATGGGTTTGTGTGGCACCCTCCTCCTCCTCCTCGGGCCGCTTTGTTGCTCCGGCAAAACACTCGCCCACAGAAAGAGGTTCCCCAGGGCAAGGGGGAGGCGTGTTACGGGGGTGTCTTGGGTGTGCAACTGATGGGGAGCAGGCACGGGGAGCCCCAGAGGTCCAGCTCCGGGGTCGTGTGGGTGTCCCTGCTCCTGCTCTCCCCAGCGGGGGCAGCCCCAGGCACCGGGAGGAATCATGCCGCAGCCGGCCCTTTGCTGGGGAGAAGCCGGCGGGGTTTGGCAGCCCCGGGATGCCGAGGGTTTGCTCCCCGGCTGGGCTGAACTGGGGCTGGATTTGCCCTTCCCAGTTCTCCTGGGGGTGGGCGCTTTGCCATTCTCCCTTACGCAGGGTGAGACCAAGCCAGAGGAGACGTTTGCCGAGGGCCAGCGCGGCGAAGCCGTCCGGGGTGGCTCAGGCGTGCGAGCCCCTGGCTTTGAGGCCTCCATCACGGTGTGACCTCGCTCCGTCGTTTGGTGGGCAAGCGGGACCCTGGGCTTTGGGTGATGCCCCTCACCCTGGGCGAGCAGCCCGTGGGGTGGGATCCGGAGGGTGGCCAGGAGGCCCCGGAGCGACACAGCATCTCCCTGCCCAGCTCTGCCACCTGCGGACAGGTAAGGGTGAGCCCAGCGCGGCCGGGGCTTCTCCAAGAAACCTCCGGTTTCTGGGCTGAAACTCGTCACGACCAAACTTTGCTTTTTGCGCTCGTCGTTCCTTGGCCGGGAATAACCATCGGTGAGGACGTGGGGCTGGGGGAATGTCCTGGTTTCAGCTAGGACAGAGTTCATTTTCTTCCTAGTAGCTGGTGCAGTGCTGTGTTTTGGATTTAGCATGAGAATAATGTTGATAACACACTGATGTTTTCAGTTGTAGCTAAGTAGTGTTTATACTAAGGCAAAGATCTTTCAGCTTCTCACGCCCAGCCAGCAAGAAGGCTGGGGGTGCCCAAGAAGCTGGGAGGGGACACAGCCGGGACAGCTGACCCCAACTGGCCAAAGGGATATCCCATACCATATGACATCATGCCCAGTATATAAACTGGGGGAGCTGGCTGGGAGGGGCGGATCGCAGCTTGGGAACTAACTGGGCATCGGTCAACGAGTGGTGAGCAATTGCATTGTGCACCACTTGCTTTGTATAGTTTAATTCTTTTAGTATTACTATTGTCATATTATTATTATCATTATCATTGTTTTTCATTCCTTTCTGTCCTATTAAACTGTCTTTATCTCAACTCACGAGGTTTTTTTTTCCTGATTCTCTCCCCCATCCCAGGGGTCGGGGGGCAGTGAGCGAGCGAGTGGCTGCGTGGTGCTTAGCTGCCGGCTGGGGTTAAACCACGACAGGGAACAGCAACCATCAACACCTCTCCGGCTCCACCAGCGTTACGAGCGGCCATCCCAGCGACAGAGAATTGTGATGGGGCACCAACGCCGCCAACAACCTCGTCCCTTCCTGCCACGGGAGGAGATGGCGTCGTTAAAACACTTATATGGGTATGTTGAGCTGACTTTTTAGGAAGGAATATGGGTTGTGTCTTGTTGATGCAGCGGCAGTGCTGGACCAAGCTGCGGGTCCCCAAAGCCTTCTCCCCTTGGCCGCCGCTCTCCCGTGCATTCGCCTCGTGCAGCGCCGGCACGTCCCGGGAGCCCTCGCCGGGTGCTGCGCGGGCTGCTGCCAGCAAAGGTTTTGTTCTCCCCAGGCCGGGTAGGGGCTTGGGGGATTTCCTGATTTGATTTTTTTCTCTGCTGGCGTGGTGCAACACGTAGCTCCTCCTGTCCGAAAAGGTGGAAGAAGCTCCCCGGCTGACTGTGGGCGGCTTCTGGTGCAAAGCAAATGGGACACGTCCTTCGTGCCGGGCTGGGATGGACATTTAGCTTTGCTGTCCCTGCGGGGCGTTTCAGGGCGTCCCCCTGATACCCGACAGCACGGTGGGGTTCAGCAGCCCCATGCCCGCTGTCGGGCAGATGGAAATCCCCTGGTTGGGGCTGCGGGGCTTGGACGGGTGCTTTTGCAGGCGAGGGAAGAGCAAGCAGCTAAACATCCTTACGCCCTTTGGCTTCAGCTGCTGGTTGCCAGCAGGGCTTCAGGTTTTTTAAGCCCCTGACAGCCAAGAGGACGGGACACCACAGCAGCAACTGATGGCTACTCCTGAAAATACGTAGAGCAAAACCTCTTGCTAGAAGTTTTGTGCTCCGGGTGTCAAGGGGTGAGTGATGCAGGCTGCTCCGGAGAGAGCCTGGCCTTGGCTTTCGGCTCTCTCCGGCGTGCCTGGGCTTTCGGCATTAGGAAACGCCCTTGGGGTATCGCAGTGCGCGCTTCTCGCCCGCAAAGCTGCAATGATAATAAGCACTGCTGGTGTCGTTTCTTTTTTTTTTTTTTATATCTATCAGCACATTTCCTAGAAGGCAGCGCACAGCGAAGGAGATGTTCTCGGCTTACTGAATTGTATTTCTCCAATTTTTCCGGGAAACGCCAAAGGTTGCTGTAATTGTTAGCCTTTATCACGTGCATCCCGAATTTGACGGATGCAACCGTGACGCTGGAAGGGAGCGAAAGCTCAGGCCGGTCGCTAACACCTTGGGCCTGACGGAGACCAAACCGCTTTTACGGGAGCGGTGGGATAGAGCCCTCCATCCGGCCAGGACCCGGACGTGTGGTGGTGACCGTGGTTGGTGCCCGGAGCTGCTGCCTTGGGTACCGCCCGGGGCGAGAAGCTGAAATGGAAACACGTCTACGTACACGTTGATGTACCGGGGGAGAGGTGAGAGAATTTGCCGGCAGTGCCAAGCGTATGAACGAGCTGTGGGTCTCTCACCCCAACAGAAGAGGGTAAAAACCAACTGCTAATTGTTTTGGGAAATAAATGCCAAAAGCACGACGTAACAGGGTGGCGGGTGAGCGGAACTGGCGTCTCAGTGTCTCTGTTTTTGCTGCTACAGTGCGAGAGGGTCCAGTCCCAGGTCAGCGATCACTGCCGTCTGCTACCACGCTTTGAGAGCCTGTTCCACGTCCGGATGCTGATGCCGAGAAAGGGTGTTTATCTTGCCCAGTAACGCGTGCCTTGCACAACAAAAAAAAGGCAAGTTATCTTTTCTTTCTAGTTCTGTCCGTCCCCCCCACCCCAAAATAATACTGTCTTGCCACCCCACACAGCCTCTGTGGGGGGAGGCTCCTTCCCCTTCACACCCCGACACCGTCGAGGTGATGCTGCTGCTGCTGCTGCTGCTGCTGCTGCTGCTGCTGCTGCTCCCCGGGGTTTGGGAGCTGGGCAGGGCCAGGCTCAGCGTTCGCTGCCTGTCCCCCCCCGCCGCAGGCAGCAGGCGCAGGCAGCAAGTGCAGCAGCAGCACTGCCCGTCCTTAGCGCAAGGTGCCAACCCTGCCCCGGTCAAAATGCAGTCAGCAGCCGAGCGCGGCCCGGCTCTGTTGCTGGCAGGGTTTCGGGGTCTCAGCCACCCCTGAGCACGAGGGTTGCATGGTCCTCGGGTGACGGCGCTCAAAAGTGGGGGGCCCAGATGCGGTATTTGCTAGGAAACGGTTTGCCGAGCAACGATGGCAGCTCTGGGGCACCGTCAGCGCCCGCCGCAGGTCTCCCGGGCGGGGAGGGATGAGGATGGTCTTTGCTGATTCCGTCCCCCCCCGCCTCCCCGGCATCTTTCTGGAGATGAGGTTGTCAGCGTTGCGGCTGCCGGAGGGACTCCGGCAGGGACCGACCTGCCTGCGGCCCAGGACGCAATCCCCGCTCCATCCCGCACCATGCCAGCCAAATCCATCTCATTTCTCACATCGTGGGGAAACCGAGCAGAGACCTGGGGGCTACTGGTGCTCTCCAGTACGGAGGGGAACCAACGCGAACCGGGGTTTCTTCTTGGTTTTGCTTAAGGTCGGGTCTGGTGAGCGTGGCAACTCTTGACTGCTAACGCTGCCTGCAAAGTAATTACTCTGGGGCCTCAATTAGCTTTAAATTGATTTCCCCTGATTCTGCCCATTAATCCTCTGCTCCTTGCAGAGTTTTCCGTTTCCGGATGGAGTCCCTCTGCCCCGCTGGTAAGGCCATTGCTCCTTTTGTATCCCTTTATTTCATTTATTGCTTTCCTTTGACCATCGCTTCAGCTCGTCCCTGTTTGATTGCTACAGTGCGGGCTGTTTTAATTTGCTGGTTTATCTTTGCATGGCACAGCTCCGCGTGCCGAGGTATCATTCTCTGCTTTCCTTGGCATATTTAGATCTTGTTCTCCTGCAAAAAACTGCCAAAATTTGGGCTCAGGGGATTTTCCCGACGTTTTCCCGGCTGGGTTTGCCATCCTCCTGCCTCCCAACGTGGGGCTGCTTCGTCCGCAGCACCCCCAGAACTCAGCCGGTGCTCGGCAGGGCTCGGCAGGCAGGCGGGGAGGCTGCGGGGGTCTCGTACGGGCAGGGGAGCGGGGTTTGGGGTACGGAGCCAGTAAGTTGGGGCTGCGGGGGTGCCTAGAGACCCCATTTCGGGTGACAGGCTCATGCCTCCAGCTAGCTGAATATCCAAATACCCCCCGAGAGCCATCTTTGGGGGCACTTGACGAGCGTTTTTGGTGTTGTTGCTTCATTTTTTAGACCGTTAGCACCCAGGACTAGAGCTGGGACCTCCTCCTCCTCCTCCTGCCTGCAGAGCTGGGGCCGTTGCCCCTTCGCAGCCCTCCTCACCGCCCCGGGGGTGCAGAAAGCTTTTCCAGCAGCAGCCAGGGTGCTTTTTTTTTTTTAAGTCTTTATTGCAGCCGCAGGAATACATCAGTGGTGCTGCCGGCGGGCGGCAGGGAGCCGCGGGCTCGCCGGCACCTTCCTCTCCCGGTGCAAGGAAAAACAGCCGTCTGCCGGGCGTCCTCCAGCCCAGTTCCCTCGTGCTCCCCTTCCGACGTCCCGCTTCCCTGCGTGCCCCGCAGAGCTCAGCCCCGAGGCCCGTGACCGCGGTGATCCCTTTTCCCCAGCCCCGTAACTCATCCCCCCCCCCACCTCCCACTCCATCCGTGCATGACCGGAGATGCTGATCCCCGATGCCGGCGTACCGGACCCCCACCCCAGCCGCTCACCTCCGGGCACTTATCCCAGCAAGCAGGAGCCCCCATCGCACGCTTCTCCCAGCTCCAAGCTCACCTGCAAAAGAAGGGAAAGAGCTGAAGGGGCAACCCCGGGTGCGGAGGTTGGCCACCGACACGGTGGAAAGGAGCTGAGGGGGGGGCCATGGCTTTACCTTGGAGGCGCAGTAGAGAGGGGGCGAGTTGGGGGGGCAGCAAGTGGAGGCGAAGTCGGCTCGCTGCTCCACCAGCCGCCCCAGCAGCTCCAGGCTGGCCTGCGGCATCGTCCGCATCAAGCTCTCCCGCAGCCTGCGGTGCGGGGACCGGCGGGTTTTAGCGGGGACCCGGGGGTGTTAAATACCCGTGTGGCATTTTCGGGGGGGGGGGGGGAAGCATGCGCGGATAGCAGCGGGAGGAGGGCGGGATGCCCCGCACGGGATGCGTTATGCGCTTCCCCCTATTTTGCTGCTGTTTAGGCTCAAACCCACCGGCTCCGCTCGCGCACCCTCAAAATTTTGGCCACATTTTGATTGCATCCGCTGATCCAGTTTTGGGGCGGGGAGGCAAAGGCTTACCTTTTCTTGAAGTCGAGGAAATTTAACTCGGTGTACTGCCCGCAGAGCTGGTTGGCCTTTTCCAGGAAGGAGGGCAGCTCTTGTCCCATCTGCTGGCGCTGGGTGGCAGAGGATGGCTGTAACCAGGCTGGGAAAAGCCTCTGCGAGGGTTTTGGGGGACGCAGAGCTGGGGGGTGGCGGGGGGGGAGGAGAGCAGGGTGAGCCAACGGAGCCGTCCCCGCCGCTCACCTTGCCGTCCAGGCAGGCGGAGGCATCCTTGGCAGAGCAGCACTCCTCCCTGACTTTTTTCGAGGCGTCGTATAGCCTGCCGAGGAAGGCGTCGGGGACGCTGGTGTGCCTCCGCGCCAGCTCAAACAGGTACCTGGAGCGGGGAAAACGAGCCGCCGTGTGAGTTTTTATTACCGGTGCTGCTCAGGGTGGGATGGGGGCTGCTTTTTGCATCTTGGCCCCTGGGACGGGGGGGGCAATACCCCTGAGGGAGGAGAAGATGCTCCCCCGGTTAGCCTAATACTAATCAAACCATATAACGAAGACAAGGGGAGAAGGAAGGGTCAGCAGCCGCGGGTACCGCTCACTTCTTGGCGTGGCGAGCCCCGTCCTCGCCGCATATCTGCTCGTTCGTTGGCTTCTGCGCCTCCTCCGGCAGTTTGGGGGCGGGCGCCGGTGGCAAGGCCAAGATGCAGAAATAGTTTTGCATCAGGTTCTTCCCCACGCAGCAGTCGGCAAACCTTTCGTCTCGGGCCGAGAGCGCGCCGCAGGCTTTGGCCGTGTGCTCCGATAACTGCAAAGAGGGGAGCAGAGGGTGCGCGGGGCTCGGCGTCCCGGTGGGGCCGGTGAGGCTGCGGAACCCCCTCACCGTGATGGGGTTCACCCCCTAAGCGCCCGCTCTGACTCGGGAGGTGGTTTTGGGGTGGGCTGCTGGCTCCCTTACCTTCTGCTGCATGCAGTCCTCGGCCACCGAGTCGCAGCACTGGGAGAACACCTCGGCAGCGTCTTCTGCCAGGGGGAAAAGGTCCTCGAAGGAAGCGCCGGGCATCTTCTGAGCAAGCGTGGTGAGGTAGCTGGGCAGGCACAAGGCGTACGAGGGGCTTAGGGAGCTCAGCTCCCCCTTCCCCTATGAACAGCTCCGAGCAGGGGTTTCGCCGCGTAGAGGTGCGGGAGGGAGATGACGGGGAGCCACGGGGCTCGCTCGTGCTACGGCTCGCTTGTTTCTACGCCTTAATGAAAACCTGCCTTCGCGAACCCTGCCTGCGAACAGGGCCCGCGGCTGGAAATCAATAGGAAGGCGCTCCCAGCCGGACCCGCGTTCAAGGAGAGAAAAGGCCGTTTGCCCCTTTTACCTGAAGGTGACTTTGTCCTTCCCGTACGCCGTGAAGCGGGAGCAAGCCCGGTTTGACAGCAGGGTGAGGAGGGAGAGGGTTTTCCTTTCCAGTTTCTGCCACGAAAAGAAGGGGGAGGTGTCCTCCGAGGTGAAATGCAAGCCTTTCCCAGCCACCTCTCCTCGGGCCACGGGCACGGTGCTCGCCCGGCTCCCCGGGGAGCGAGGATGGGGACGAGCAGTCCGAAGGGCCTCACCTCCTTCAGGAAGCAGGCGGTGGGCGCGGGGGAGATGCAGCACGTGGAGACCATGGAGAGGAAGGTCCTGGTGGAGCCCAGGAGCACGGGCAGGGGCGCCTGGCCGTAGCTGCTGGCGTACTCGTGCAGAAACCTGCGGCAGAGGCGGGCTGAGGAGACCCGGCACCCTGGGATCGGGTGCTCGGGTGCAGGAGATGTGGGGGGTTTTTTTTGGGGGGGGGGGGTGGGCGTTAGGGCTGCCCGGGGATGGGAGCCCTCTCCGGGTACCACACCGTGCTGCCGGCTTATTGCACCAAGCCATCGAGCAGGCGGGTGGCCCCTCTCCAGCCACTCGCACAGGCGACGGCACCCCTCATCCCTTCGGTAAAATCCTTTTCCTGGGGTCTGCGCACACGCAGGGCACCCCGACCTTTTGCGCCGGTAGCCCCACGGCCACCAAGAGCCGCAGCAGCGACGGCAGAGGGGCGAGACCGGGAGAGAGGTTTGCTCGGTGAGCACCCGGACGTCGGCCGGCGCCGGCACGCACCTGGGCTTAAACCGGGCGTTATCGGCGAGACCGGAATGCCGTCCCCAGCCCGGCTTACCTGTCTGCAAAGTCCTTGGGGTCCTTCTTGAAGGCCTGGCAGAGCTCTTCGTTGGAGGGCTGGATGTAGCGGGGCAGTTCCTGGGGCGGGTGCCGCAGGGCGGCCAGGCACAGCTTCTGCTCCAGCCCTTCCTGGGCGCAGCAGCCGGCCGTGCCGGGGTGGGCCGGGAAGGGCGAGCCCTCGCCGCAGGATTTGGCCGACAGAGCCGAGGACTGCGGGAAGGAGAGGAGGTTACGTGCCGGGGGCCATCCCATCCCTTCCTCCCCCCCCCGCCACCGGTTTTGGGGTCCATCGCCCGGTTTCGGTCGGCCTCACCCCGGCATCGTAGCAGGAGGGGTCGGCGCCTTCGGCGCAGCAGGTTTCAGCCAGGGAGACGATTTCATGGACGAGGTGGCCGATCTCCTCGAAGGTGGCGTTGGAGAATTTCCTGCTGTTGGCGATGATGGTCCTGGGAGCAGGGAGCAAGGAGAGGATGAGTGGGCGGCACCTTTCTCTCTCTTTTAAAAAAAAAAAAACCAACAAACCACCCGCCTTGCAGCATCACTCTGCCCAAACGGGGTTTAACACCGTCAGCCGGAGAGGAGCAGCCGCGGCCCTGCACGAAATAGCAGCGTATTCCTTGGAAAAGCACCAGGAAAGACCCGGAGCGGGGCTCAGGCTGGGGGCTGCCCTTTCCAGGGGGATCCTGCGCCAGCCCTGTCACAATTCCTAATTATTTAGGCACCTAATTGGTTTCGAGGAGTTCAACCACGAAGCAAACTTTTCTCCTGTTAAGAGCCATCGGACTCCTCATTTGCAGGGAGTGAATGAATCTTCCCCTTTCTGAGATTGTTTTTACTTAATTGTTTGTGGTCTTGGCTGAGGGGCTGTGTGTCCCGGGAGGGCAAATACGGCGGGAGGTACCTACAGGGTTCGGAAGTCCTCCCTCCCCAGGGTCTGGAACTCCTGGCAGACTTTGTCCCGGACATAAGCTTTACCTGTAAGCGCAGAAAAAGGAGGATTTGTGAGCAGGATTTGTGCCTTGGCTCGCTCGGGTGCAGCCTGGGTGGTGGCCGGGGAGCCGGCACCCGGCGAGCCCGCATCTGCTGGGGCTGGGGTTTGGGAAAACGCCGGCTTTGCTTTCCCCTGCAGTGCCGCCTCCTTGGGCGCCCTTCTCTTTGGGTGGCAATAAAGCTCGTTTCCAGCAACCTTTCTCCTTGCAGGGAAAAAAAAAAACAAACAAACCCACAAACCCCAAAGCGGCATGGCTCTGCTTAATCGAGCCTCCTACAGAAAATAACCCGGGTCTTTTTGCTTTTTGCCGGGGAAAAATGATCATTTGGGGAACGGCCTCTTCCCACTCGACCCCCTGTTTCGCTCTTGCTGTCCGCTTCTCTCCCCAGCAGCGGCGGCGGCGTGGGAATGAGGGATGCTACGCCGCCACGAAACGGGGACCAAAGGCCGGGGAGGGGGGGGGGGGGGCTCTTGCTTTATTCACTTGAGGATTGTCATGGTTTGGTTTTTTTTTTTTAACATAGTCGCTTCTTTTCTCAAGTCAGACTTGCTGGTAGTCCCTGGGGAGATGCTGGCACGGTGCCGCAGCCCGGCAAAGGCTGCCGCTGTGCTGCCGGTCTCGGAGAAGCATCTCCGGTACCCAGGCTGCTGCTTCAGCTCTGCAGTCAGAGAAAGGGGCAGGGGGCAAACCCTTCCCTGTAGCTGGGAGAGCTACCGCTGCGTTCGCCCCTCGTCCAAATGGACGTTCCGGGGCATTTGAAATGCGTGGTGGTGGGTTTTTCTGGCAGGGTTTGGAGACCCTAAGGGCCGGGAGCTCTGGAGACAGGACCACGGAGGTCAGGAGCACCCAGCAGCGAAGGCGTCCCCGGCGACTCTCTCATCCCTGGAAAAATGCTATTGATTTTTGCTACAAACCGCATTGGTTAGACTTTGGTACCGGCAGGGTAAATACTGGTATCAGTATTTACTGGTATTACAGCGCGGAGCGGGGTCATCTCCCCAAAACCGAGGGGTTATGTGCCGTTACACCGAAGGTCACATTGCTTCGGCGGGAAAGAAAGGGTGAGGGTTTTTTTTTTTCGCAAGGGAAAAACAGGGAAGCCGTGGTAAAAGGCATTTCTCGTTCCTCGCAGGAACAGCGGCCGTCGGTCCTGCTGTACGTGCCAACTCGTTGCATTTCTTTTCATTTTCACGAAGCGGCGTGGGAGAAGTAAGTTGCGAGGGGGTTTTCTGGCAGGCGGGTGATCCCCTGCGGAGCTGCGAAGGCAGCAAGGGGTGGCACAGAGCATCGCTTCCACCCGAGGGGTGGGTTTTACCGTGAAATGCTGCTCGTGAAGGGGCTCAGAAAATCTCGTTTTCCCTTGCAAAGGGAAGAAGCCGGGCCCTGCGACATTGTCCTCTCTTCCTCCCTCCGCCCCCGACCCCAGCCCAGCCTCTTCCCCTCCCAGCTCCTCCGGCATCACCCCGAAGGGGCATCCCGGGTACCGAAACATCATCCCACGCCTTCCTTTTCCTCTCTCTGATTCCCGCCCAGCGATTTGGCAGCGGGCTGGGGAGAAGGGAAGCCACCGAAAACCGCCGGAGCTGACGGACCCCAAGCCTCGTACCCGGGGGGAGAGCAAAGCCCCGGGTGCGTGATAAATGCCCTTACCTCGGTGCTCGGCACACGCGGCGGCTAAAAGCAGCAGCAGGGCGAGAGCTGCCCTCATGTCGGGGGCCTGGTTTCCCTCCTCCTGCTGAAAAGTGGCACCGGGAAACCCATCCCGGCTTTTATATGGAGGTGGTGCCAGTCGCTGGGTGAATGATTAAATCCGGCGGCGGGGCAGAGGGCGAGCATCTCTTGGCCGGCCTGCCGTAGCCCGGGTGCCAGCGCCTCCGATAATTGGACCGATTTTAATCATTAACTCGGCAGAAGGGGGATGCGTCGCCGCAGGACCTCAGGCAAGGGTCTTCCTGCCCGCGGCGGATGACGGGCACGAGGAGACGTGCCGGGGAAAGCATCCCGTGCATCCCATCCCGCGCATCCCATCCCGCGAACGCGGAGCCACGTGCGGTCGGGCCAACGGAGGGTCCTCCCAGCCCCGTGCGAGGAAGAAGCCGAGCACACCGAACTCTTCCCCCCCCAGGGGGGTGGCGATTCGGTGGGGACGACCGCTCCGGGAGGCGACAGCGGCCCCGGTGCAGTGCCCTGCTCCGCCGTGACCGTGTCGCACCGGGGTCGGGGTGACTCCCGCCCGTAAATGACTGACGGCTGGGTGGCATGCACACGCGTGCCCGATGGTTTGCCGCTCTCTGAGAGCGTGCGTTGCTTTTTCCCCTCCTTGGGCTGACAGCGGAGCCCCCGGGGCCACCCCGGGAGTTGCAGCAGAAGGGGTGGCGGGTGCCGTACGTGGCACTGGCAGGGTGCCGGGGCTGGCGTTCGGGCTCGGGGAAAGAGGGACCGCGGAGCCACCGGGGTCAGGAGCGGCTTATTTGTTCAGCCTTAGGAAGGCAGACGGCGGGCATCACGGCCCGAGGCTGCTGCAAAACAAATATCCAGCAAACACCGCCCCGGGTTAGCGGTGTTTGCCGAAGCAACCGGCTCCTTTCGGGTGGCTTCCCGCGGGCGGACGGACCGGTGCCGCCTCGGGGTTTTTGAAGAGCTCGGTCGCGACTTGAGCAACCAAATCTGAAATATCCCTTTTTCCTAAAGAGAGCTTGCGGCGGTTTGGGGCAAGTGGCGTTTGAGCTGGTTGCCGCTAGTCTTGGGCCACCCTCCAAATCTTGCGGTGGTGGGCTTCGTTCTTGGGAGAGTCCTGCAATAGTTGTGGTCTAGAGGCGGCTCTGGGTTAAAACAGAGGTGACCGGGACTGCGTGCACATCCAGATGTGCGGGGAAGTGGGTTTTCTTGCTTTTACTGGGACTAAAGGTGCTTTTCCCCTGCGAGCAGAGCCACCCAGGTCTGAATGTGCCAGCTGAGATGCTCTTCAGTGCAGGGACAATGTTTTTAGACATTGTCTAAATAATAGAATATTATAATATTCTATCATAATAGAATAAGAAAACCAGAAACGGTGGCACAGCGTGGATGCTTGGGAGGATTCAGGGCCATTAGAGATCAGAGAAGGGTTTGATGACGCTGTGCTTGCGGAAGAAACCTGGGTAATGGGCTATTTGGGTATAAACACCGATATTCGGTCTCTTTTGTGACTACCTTGTCTGAGTCAAGGGGGAATTTCCCAGCAGCTTGCTGTTGAATCCCCACCTATCCATCCAGCCCGTTTTGACCAGAAACCCGGGCGTGGGTTAAACCAGAAAGAAGAGAATTGCTTGCAAAATCACTGCAAACCGGGGCGGGGGGGGGATGCTCATCGGCCGGTGGAGCGGGATGTGAAAAATTATGAAAACCGGTGGTGTGCTAGGCTGAAACCAGCCAGCCCTCTTCCACCCCCCCGGCATGGCGGCGGCCTCCTGCCTGTGCTTCCCCCTCCTCAACACCCCCAAAATTCAGCTCCTCTGGGATGGGCAGCTGCCTTCACCATCCCGCCGCGCCTGAATCCCCCGGGATCTGGGTTCTGCAAGGAGCCTCTCTGTAACACAGTGGAGGGGGGGGAGCGTGCGCTCACCCACGCTCAGATGCTTCTATAAGGTGTGTCTATAGGATGCCCAGTTACAGGAGACGTGCATACGTAAGGTATGTATATAAGACGCCCCGTATACAAGATTTCCCCTCTCTCCAGTCTCATCTTTTCGGCAGGCGAAGTTAACGAAGGATGAGAGAGGGGGAAATCCAAGCGAGGTTGGGAAACACATCAGAAAATACGCAGGCGTCGACATCGACACCCACTTAATGTAAGGAAACGCTGTCTTATTTGCCAGGAAGGTGGTCCTGCCTCCCGTCCCCGCTCAGCAGTGGCTCAGGTCCTGCCCGCCCGCTCACGCCACGCCACGCCGCGCCGAGGGCAGGATTTTGGAGGCAGGTTTGGGCTGCCCCCCCCGCCCCCCGTCCCTTCGAACCGCTTGCACAACAGCCCTCGTCAGGCGTAATAATTAACGAGACGCCGGGCTGGGTCCCCCGGCGCACGCCCCGCGCTTCGGCTGCCCGATGGCCGGTGCCGGTCCCTTGCCTCCGGCTCTCCATCCCGTGAGGGCGGGCAGCATCGACGAACCCCCCCACGCCGGGGTGTTTAAACACCGGGGGATCAGCAGCGTCCAACACTGCTGGGGAAAATGTCGGCTGTCACGCCGGGAATTTCGACTCCGGAGGGTGCCTCGGCAAGTTGTACGGCGTCGGGTTAAATTCCTGCCCCTGCAGCTGCTGGGTTTGGGTCTCTGGGTTTGCGGCGGTGCGTACGAGCACGTTGGCCGAGCCCGAGAGTGCTCGGGGGGTCTCCCAGCTGCCCCACGCTGCCGGGGGGGGGTCCTTGGCAGCCAGGCTTCAGCCGTCGAACCCTGCCCGCGTACGTCTGTCCCAACCCTGTCCCAAATTTCCATTGGGAGCGTTGTAGAGCCCCGCGGGGTCTCCTTAGAGCTAAGCTTTCCATTTACCCCCGAAAAATGAAAATTCAACAAGTTATCCTCTCCTGGTGTCCAAAGTCAAACCTGGAAACAGGAAAAAAAAAATCCAGCCGAAATGATCCTCGCCGGTCCTGCCCGGGGAGTGCGTTGCTGAGAGGGATGCAGCTCCGGAGGGATGGAGGGATGGAAATCCAACCGCTGCGCTCTGCCCCGGACCCCAAATGTGCCCAGCCTCCAAATGTGCCGCAGGCTGGGTCTCCTGGCCCCGCTGCCGCCATTCCCCTCGCGACCAGATCTTCCCCCTCGCGACCAGATCTTCCCCCTCGAGACCAGATCTTCCCCCTCGAGACCAGATCCTCTGGGGTGAAGGCAGAGAGGGTTAAAGGGACAAGCAAATGGGAGCGAGATGCCCAAGTCCCCCCTGCCTCGCCGCGGCAGCCGGGCGTCTCACCGCCCTTTGTTCACCCCCAAAACCAGTTGGTGATTTAGACTGGGCAAAGCCACAGCGAGCCAGGCTCAGGGCTCTGCCAAGCCGCCCGTTGGTGGGCTCTCTCGGGGTGTTTGGGACAGAGGAGGCTGCAATTCCAGGTGGGAAGCCGAAGGCAAAGGGCTGCGAGAGAGAACCTTGCAGCGTTCCGGGGGGTTTCGAAGGAACCGGAGGGCTGGGCTCTTTCTACGGATGCGATTCGGCAGCTGCTGCGACCCGGCTCTGCGGGAGGGTTGTGCACGACACGAGGGGGTTTTTTTCAGGCGTGCTCTGCTTCCCGGCTGCTCTGCGGCCTTGGGAGAGCTCCCTTTTTTCCCCAATGCGGAGTTTTAATTGACGGCGGTGAAAATCGGGTCTGGATGCAGGCAAGCGGCTGCAGAGGGAAGGAGAGCTGGGACAAAAGACTGTGAAAACAGCTACTTCTTCAGCAGAGAGCTGGCACGGAGGCGTCCACGTGTGTGCAACCGGGAGGATTGCGAGCCATTTAGTGGCTCCCAGTGCCCTGCACCTAGGGGGAACTGCAGCTTGGGACCGAATCCTGCAAGCGCCGACCCCACGGCAGCCACCCTGGGTCTTGACACACGGCTGCCGGCCACCCAGGAGAGGGTTTTGGGGCGTTTCTGGGGCTGCAGGGCCGGCTCGTCTCAGTCCCCCCAGACATCGGGGCATCCGCAGCCGGGGAGCCGTGCGGCTGTGCCGGGAGCCGGCCTTGCCCACCACGGCGAGCAGGACCCCAGCGGGGCCGAGGCGTTCATTGTTCGCTCGGCAAATCCGCGTGGGCCGGGGCTGGGGGAGCCCAACGCCATTTGGCCGCGTTGGGACCTGTGGTGGGAGCCCTTGGCACCGCTCCCTTCGGGTCCTGCAGGCTCGGCGGAGGGCCGGGGAGATCCCCGTGCGGGGCAGCGCCGGCGTTGGCGCGGTTTAATTGCACCGCACGTCACCGGCACGAAAGCAGGCGCCGCAACGTTCGCTGAAGCACGAAGGTTTCACCCTCACGTGGAACCCGACGGGCCTTTCAGCACGGCGTGCCCCGGGGCTTGGAGGGGGGACGAGGCTGCCGCAGGAGGTGGCTTTTGAAGGACCCCTTTACGCAACCCTTCGGCCCAGAGGATGGGAGAGGGAGAAAGGGCACCCCGGCCCCACAAATGCACGGACTGGGGCTTTTGTTTCCCTTTCCCGGGGGATGAGCAGGACGGGCTGGGAAGGGCTGCCTGCCCAGGAGCGGGGGTGCTGAGCGGGACACGCTCGCCCCTCGGGCACCGTAGCGAACTCCACGTCCCCAGCCGCCCCGCTGTCCCCGCGCGCTCCTCCCGGCTCGAGCAGGGGCTCGGGCGCCGGAGCCGGCGGAGATCCCAGGATCTGCCCCGGCCCCGCGGCCACAGCCGGACCCGCCGCGTCCCGGCTTCTTCCCCCGGGATGGGGACGGAGGGACGGGGGGCGGCTGGGGGGTGCAGGGAGCGGGCAGGCAGGGGTACCCCCCGTGTTTCACCCCACATTCGCATCACCTGCCCTGCTGCTGCTGAATTTCCTGCGGGTTGGGGGTTCTGATTCGGGTTCTGATTCGGTTTGGTGGTTTTGCTTTGATGTAAACGGGAAGAACTTCGCGTCGAAGAGGGATTCAGCGGCGCCCTGCCCGGATCAGGCCGCTCGCTTGCGCTGCCCCAGATGAAGGGACCAGCCTGAAGAAACCAAGGCCGCTGCTGCTGAAGCCGGAGCCGCCAGCAGAGCCGGCGACGGGGCGCTCGAAGGCCGAGACCCCCCCGGGACACGGGGGAACGGGCGCCTCGGGAAGGTGCTGCGGCGCTCAGGGCCTCGCCTCCAGAAAAGGGATCGGAGAGGGCTGGCTGGCGGCAGGGAAAGGGACCGTTATTCCCTTTTTTCCAAATCTAACTCAGTTTCGCTGTATTTTTTCGCCCGGTCCCGCCTGTTTTCCGCGACGAGCCCTCGGCAGGGCACCCGCGCGTCTGCGCCACGTGCTGCCGCCGGGAGAAACGAGGGGCTCCGGCCGCCGGCTCCCGCGGCCGCCCTCCCCGGGGCGAAGCCCAGCCCAGCCCGGAGCCCCGGCCCCGCCGAGCACCCACGGCTGCAAAGGAAGCCCGGCGCAGCCGCCCCGTGCCCCCGGCCGCAGGGATGGGGCTTGCCGGAGGGGGTCTGGAAGGGAAAGACGGGATGCGAGCCCCGTCCCGCCCAGCCGTGGGGGCTCCTCGGGCGACCGCCTGTCCCGGGGCCCAGCCCTCGTCCTCGCCCAGCCCGGCCGCTGCTGCGGCCACGCTCGGTTGGCAGAGGCCCCGTGTGTTTGGGGGAACGCCGGCCCTGCGGCGGGGTCACGCCGGGCAGCGCGCCTGCGCGCAGTATAGCGTGCCCACCCTATAACACATATAGGACACCGAGAGAGAGAGAGAGAGAGGCCTGAAGCCCAGCGGGCTGCCTTTCCGCAGGGACGCTGTCGGTGCCCGTTCTTACCGGCGCCGGTTCCGCGCCCGGTGTTCCCCGTTCTCTTGGCCGGCCCAAGCCGAGCCCCTTGGCCGCCCGGCCGCACGCAGCTCTCGCCGGACGCGTTTGCTGCCGGCGCTCGGCACCCCTCGTTTCGTTCCCACCGTGACCGGGCCCCGTCCCTGGGAACGTGCCTCCCCTCTTGGCACCCCCACCCCGCGGGAGAGAGGGCTGGCAGCGAAGCCCCCCATCGCAGCGAAGCCCCCCCATCGCAGCGAAGCCCTCCCATTGCAGCAATGCCCCCTTATCACAGTGATGCCCCCATCATGGTGATGCCCACCCATGGCAGCAATGCCCCCCCCATGGCAGCAATGCCCCCCTTATCACAGCAATGCCCCTCCATCGCAGCAATGCCCCCCTTATCACAGCGATGCCCCCCTTATCACATCGATGCCCCATCACAGCGATTCCCCCCCGACCTTTGCCTTCTTGTTTACACGTTAAAAACCCCCAAATCAGAGGCCGCGGGCGGCCCCCCCAAACCTGCCCCGCTCTCGGGCCCTAAGAGCAGCCTGGGGCTGGCCCCGAGCGACCCCCCCGGCTCCGGGGCGCTGCAGGGGGACCCCGACCGGGGCTGCCCTGCCTGGCTTTGGGGGGCCCGGGGGCCGATGTCTGCGGTGCTCTGTCCTTCTGCTGGCTTTCAGCCGCTCGGTGTATTTCTCTGCTGGTCGTCTTTTTTGCCTGGCGTGGGGGGCTGGGGGGGTTGGGTTTTTATTTATTTTTCCCCAGGCAGGGGCTTTGCGGGGTTGGTTTTGGGGCTTCACCAGCTTGTCCCCCCCCAGCACGGGGTGGGGCGGGTGGGTGTGCCCCTCATTTCGCTGCTTTTGCACCTCTGCTTTGTATCTGTGTGCTTTTTATTTTATTCCTTGTCTTTTTTCTCTTTTCCTTTTTTCTGTTTTTTCCTTTTTTATCTTTTCTTTTTTTCTCTTTTTTCTTTTTATCTGGTTTTTTCTGTTTTTTTCCTTTTTTTCTTTTTCCCCTTTTTTCCCCTTTTTTTCTCCTTTTTCTCTTTTTTTTCCTTTTTTATCTGTTCTTTTCCTGGGTTTTCTTTCCTTTTTTCTTTCTTTTTCTTTTTTCCCCTGTTTTTTTCCCTTTTTTCTCTTTTTTAGTCTGGTTTTTTCTGCCTTTTTTCCTTTTCCCTGTTTTTCCCTTTTTTCCCTGGCTTTTTTTTTCCTTTTTCCCTTTTTTTCCTTTTTCCCCTGGCTTTTTTTCCTTTTTCCCTTTTTGCTTTTTCTTTTTTTCCTTCCCCCCTCCCCGCCCCTTCTTTTCTCCTGCTTCGCTCCCAGGCTCCGGCAGCAGGAGCTGGGCCAGCCCCACAGCTGTGGGTGCTCCCCGGCCGGCGAGCAAGGACCCGCAGCTGGGGTGGGCTCGGCCGGGGGCGGGGAAGGGGATGTGATGGCGGGTGTGGGTGCTTTTGGACAGGCAGGGTGCGGGGAGGAGGGCAGGGTGCTGCTGAGCCCCTCCCAGGGTGCTGGGAAGCTGGGGCTGGGGCTTGCTGCTGCCCTCCCTCGCCCTGGGGTGCCTGCAGCCCCGGCAGCTCCAGCTCAGAGGGGTGGCCGGAGCCTGCGGCCGCCCCCGGGACGGCGGGTCCCCAGTGACGGCTTTTGGGGTCCCCGTGCTGGCCGTGGGGAGCCCCCCTCGCCCCGCCATGGGGCTGGGGCTGCTGGCCTGGCCGTGCCGCTGGCGTGCGGCCCCGGAGAGGGGCTGTGAGGAGCCTGGCCATGGCGAGGAGACCGGGCCTGGGCCGGGGGTTTGCATGCCCGGGGGTCTCCGTGAGCGGCCCGGGGCTGGCTGGGCTCGTGCCTCGCTGCGGGGGCTTGCCCCGGGGCACCGCAGAGACCCAGGGCTGCGGGACCGGCCTCGGGGTGAGCCCAGCGCCTCGCTGTCGGCGTTTGCCACGGCGAGCATCACGTCGCATCCCCCGCAACGATGGGAGGGAAGCAATTTCTCCGGCGGGGAGCGACTGTGGGCAGGGCGCTCGCTCCTTGAGACGGAGCACCCTGCCAGAACCCTTGGCAGCCCCAGCGCCTTGCCCCGGGGGCGCCGGTTCGGCACGTGGCGCTGCCGGTGCGGCCACGCCGGATTTTCCTCCGGGACCCCCCGGCATCGTGCCGAGGAGCCAGGGACGTGCGGGAACCGGCCGGGCTGCCGCCGCTCGCCCCGTCAGCATCCCACCCGGCGAAGGGTCCCGGGGGGCTGCGGCTGCCGGGGCCGTGCAGAGCCGGGGGTCCCCGCCGCCTCCGCAGAGACCTCCGGGGACGTCTGCAGCGGAGCAGGGTTTGTCAGGATTCCCCGCCGTGCTCGGCTGGCCCGGGGGAGCCGGAGCGTCCCCGGCCCAGAGAGGGGGCTCCGGCTGGGCTTCGGGGGGCTGCTGGGGCGTCCTGTGTCCGGGCGGGGAAGCGCACGCCTCCGGCCAGCGCCAAACGAGGCGCTGGGTCCGCGGTCGCCGAAATTCTTCGCGAATTACCCCAGCGGCCTCGTACGGCTGACCGCGAGCTCTCCCCACACGAGGGCGGCTCTCCTGAGCCGGCTCGGGGCTCGGCCCCGGGGCCGCTGGGCTTTGGGAAGGGGCCCTCCCGGCCCCCCCGGCCCCCCAGCACTGCCGCAGGCACCCGGGAGGGAGAGGGCTCCGTCGCTGCCCATCGCCCGCCCGGCCCGGAGCACGGTAAGGAGGCGGCGCGAGCCGAGGGGGGGCTGCCTTGTGCCCCTGCGGCAGAAAGCGCGGCGTGAGGATGGCGTGGCTGCCGCGTTTCTGTCCCGTGTGGGGCCGCAGGGCCTCGGTGACCTGCTTTCCGATGGTGTGGCTAATGAAAAAGAAAACCAAAAAACCCAGACCTAGCTCGGGCAGTAGTGTGTGGGAACCGCAGAAGTCAAGTCCAGGCAAGCAGCCAGAAAGGAGCCGGGGCGGCACAAAGGTTGCCGCAGCTCATATGCGTACGTATGGAGGTGTAGGATGGTGCGATGGGGAAGCAAGCTGGGGAGCGTGCTTCAGCCTGCTCAGGGAAGACGGAGCGCGTCTGTGCCCCTTCCCGAGAGGAGGGGAGGGCGTTTTCAGGCTCGGAACGCACCAACGGGGCCATTCCTCAGCTCCGTCAGCGCAGGCCGTACAAAACGCCGCCGGGAGAACGCGCGGCCCCTCTCGGCTCGCTGCCGGGCGTCCAAGCCGGGAGGGATCCGGGGCCGGGGGCTGCGGGCGGGAGGCAGGCGCGGGGCATCGGCCTCTGCCTCCCGAACCTCGACCGGCGCCGTCTGCGTCGAGCCGGGGCTGCGGGCGGGACAGGGCCGGGGACGGGGCCGCTGGGCTGCGGGCCGTTTGGTGCCGGCGCCGGCGACCCGACCGGCCGTGCGGGGCGAGCCGGTACCCGGTGTTGCTGCTCGGGGCTCTCTGCCGTAACGTCTTGTTGGAGGGAGGCTGCGTGGCGTTCCTGGGCTTGGGGACAGTGTGGTATGAAAGGGGTCGAGCCCAGCTTCTCCCGGGAAGCAGCGGGATGGGGTTCCCTGCCGGCGAGGCTGCCCGGGGCAGCGGCACCCGGCCGCCCAGGAGGGCTTCGGCAACGGCGTCAAGTCGCGGTGAGTGAGCAGCATCATTGCCGGAACAGTTCGGATGAGCGCGTCCCAAGGTGAGCCAGAACCGGTGCCGCCCCGTCCGCCCGCAGGCGGCCGCACGTGGGTTTCCTCGGAAAGCCGAGGCGCGCGTGGGGCTCCCTGCGGGAGAACGGGCTGGATGCGGGGGGCTCATGGCGCGAGGGGCTGAAGGGGGGCAGAAGCCCCCCGTGACCTCCCTGCCCAGCCTGGGCGGCGAGGAGAACCCGGGATCGGGGTTTTCTTCGCCTGCGATCTCCGACCTTCACCACAGCCCCGCCGGAGCAGCGCCAGCCCCCGAGTGCCCCCCGGCCCGGTTCCTCGTCCCGCTCGGGGGGTTTGCCCAAGGTCCGACCCTTTCCCTCCCCAGGCTCAAGCTCCCCTTTGCCCCTTGTCAGCGCCAGCGCCGGTGGGATGTACCGCGCCAGCGCCGGTGGGATTTACCGCGCCAGCCTCAGGCTGAGGGGAGGGAGGTGGTTTTTCCCAGGAAGCTGGTTCAGGCTGTGCCTCGGGAAAATCCCGGGGCCGCGCAGCGCAGAGAGGAGCCTCTCCTAAACCGCTCCCAAATGCTACAGCTGAGTTTAAGCGAGAACAGTGGCGTAGTCCCGATGCTAAAAAGTAGGTTTGCTTTTTGGTTTTGGACTCAGCATTTCCCACCGCCCCACCCTGGCTTCGTGTGTTTTGCCTTAAGAGCAGGGGAAAGGAGAGAGCAGTGGAAATGAGGAGGAGGAGGAGGACAGTGGCTCAAGCGGCTGGTGTGGCCTCTTCCCGTGTTGGCCTCCCGGGGCGGTGGGAAGGACGGGCTGGGGCGCAGGGCTGATGTCTGACGCCGAAAGGGCAGGGTTCCCGCGTGTTCACAGGGAACAAGGCTTCTGTCCTGGCCACCCTGGAATGATCCGAGTCTTGCGAGGCGCTGGGGAACCGCCTGTTGTTTTCGGGGTGGCGTTGTGGTTAGTGGGTAAGGGAAGGAGTTCTGTTCCACACGTGAGCTGTCAGTGTCACCAATGACGCCAGAAATGTGACTGAGAGTCTCGGTACCGCCCCGTGCACGCGGTCGGGCGTGGGGACAACGGGTCGCGAGAGCAGCCGCCCCGCAGCCCCGGCCCCGCGCACGCCGTGCCGTCACCGGCGAGCTGCTGCTGCTGCCGGCGGCGGGGTCCCTTCCCGCGGCCGGCTCCCGCCTCGGGTGCTGCTGAGCCTGCGAGGCCGCTTCTCCCCGGGGCACAGCCGCCCCGCCCGGGCTCCCCGCCGCCACGTCCCCGAGGGTGGCGTCACGGCCGGCAGCCAACCGGGGGCCGTTGGTGGATGGCGCTGCCGGGACGCCGGTGACGCCACGGGCCGGGGGAGGAGCGGGCAGCGCGGACCCGGGGAGCGGGCGGGCGGGCGGGCGGCGGGACCCGGGGCTGCCCCGGCGGGAGGGCAGTGTCTATAAAAGGAGCGGGCGAGGCGCGGGGAGGGGCCAGGCGGGGGGGCGGTGGCGACGGCGGCTACGGAGCGGGGAGCGCGGGCGGAGCGGGGGTACCGGCCCGGCCCGGCCCGGGGCCGCCTCTGCCGGGGCGGTCGCGGTGGCGGGGCGCCGGGGAATAAAGCCCGGAGGGCCGGAGCCCGGCGCCCCCGTCGCAGCCGCCCCGCCGGTCCCCCGCGGCCCGTTCCCTGGCGCCGCCCGGCCCCGCCGGGGCTTCCGGCCCCGGCCCCACCCGCTCGGCTCGGGAAGCGGGTCTGGGGTTCCAGGCCGGGCTCGGGGCGCCGGTTGCGGGGCGCGGAGCAGAGAGCGAGTCCCGGGCTGCCGGGGCCGGTTTGGGGCCCAGGGACGGAGCGCCGGTCCCGCGGGTCGGGTCCCGGGGCCCGGTTTGGGGCTCCAGCGGGGGTCGGAGTCCGGGGCTCGGGGCGCCCAGCCCGGCCCGCGGGGGGCTGAGGCTCCGCGGAGCCGGGCCTGAGGACGGGGACCCGGCCCCGGCGGGGGGCTGCGGAGCCGAGAGCCAGCCCCGCGTTCCCGGGCCCCGACAGCGGCTGCTGGGGGGCTCAGGCCCAGCTCCGAAACCGAGCCCAAGTCCTGCACGGAGGGGCTTGAAACCGGGCTCACTGGCCCGGCTTTGGGCTCCAAAACCGAGCCCAAGTCCTGCACGGAGGGGCTTGAAACCGGCCTCGCTGGGCCGGCTTTGGGGCTGAGGAACCGAGCCCAAGCCCTGCGTTTCGCAGACTCGGAGCCGGGCGCAGAGCCCGGTTTGGGGCTCGTGAACAGCGAGCGAGTCCCGTGGGGTTTGGGGCTCAGGCACACGGCGTCGGGGCAGTGCCACATGTTCCAGTCTGGGAAATGGAGACTGAGCCCTGCGTGCTTGGGCTCAGAAACAGAGACCAACTCCTGCGTGTTCCAGTGGGGGAAACGGAGACCAAGTCCTGCGTGTTTGAGCTCAGAAACGGAGACCAAGTCCGGCGTGTTCCAGTCTTGGAAACAGAGAGTAATTCCTGCATGTTTGAGCTCGGAAAACTGTGACCGTCCTGCGTGTTTGGGGCTGGAAACCAGGCTCACGTGGCCGGGTTCAGAGCTCAGAAATGGAGACTAAGTCCTGTGTTTTGGGGGCCCAAAACCAGGCTCATTTGGCCAGGTTCAGAGCTTGGTCTCTGTTTCCAAGTCCTGCATTTTGGGGGCTGGAAACCAGGGTCACTAAGCCAGTTTCTGGGCTCACAAAGAGAGACTCAAAGTGCTGTGTTTGGGGGGCTTGAAACAGAGACCAAGTCCTGCGTGTTCCAGTCTTGGAAACAGAGACCAAGTCCTGCATGTTTGAGCTCAGAAATGGAGACCAAGTCCTGCATTTTGGGGGCTGGAAACCAGGCTCATGTGGCCGGGTTCAGAGCTTAGGAACAGAGACTAAGTCCTGTGTACTGGAGTCTTGAAACCAGGCTCACTGGGCCAATTTGGGGGCTCAGAAACAGAGACCAAGTCCTGTGTGGTCCAGTCTTGGAAACCAGGCTCATGTGGCCAGGTTCTGAGCTCAGAAACAGAGACTAAAAGTCCTGTGGTTTGGGGGCTGGAAACCAGGGTCACTAAGCCAGTTTTTGGGCTCACAAAGAGAGACTGAAAGTGCTGCGTTTGGGGGGGCTTGAAACAGAGACCAAGCCCTGTGTGTTTCAGTCTTGGAAACCAGGCTCAGAGACTAAGTCCTCTGTATTGGAGTCTTGAAACCAGGCTCATTGGGCCAATTTGGGGGCTCAGAAACAGAGACTAAAAGAAGTCCTGTGTTTCACAGCTCAAAGCCAGAAACTATAAGTCCTGCATTTTGGGAGCTGGAAACAAGGCTCATGTGGCCAGGTTCCGAGGTTAGAAACAGAGACTAAGTCCTGCGTGTTTGGGGCTGGAAACCAGGCTCATGTGGCCAGATTTAGGGCTCAGAAGTGGAGATCCAGTCCTGTGTGTTTGGGCTCAGAAACAGAGACTAAGAAGTCGTGTGTTTTGGGGGCTGGAAACCAGGCTCATGTGGCCAGGTTCCGAGCTTAGAAACAGAGACTAAGTCCTGTGTTTTGGGGGCTGGAAACCAGGGTCATTAAGCTAGTTTTTGGGCTCACAGAGAGAGACTAAGTGCTGCATTTGGGGGGCCTGAAGCAGAGCCCAAGCCCTGTGTTTTGAGGGGACTCCAGACCAGGCTCATGTGGCCAGTTTTAGGGCTCAGAAACAGAGACCAAAAGTCCTGCATTTTGGGGGCTGGAAACCAGGCTCATGTGGCCAGTGTTAGAGCTGAGAGGGAGAGCCCAAGCCCTGTGTTTGGGGGCTTAAAACCAGGCCCAGCAGCCCAGGTTGAGGGCTCAGGACCAGAGCCTAAGTTGTGTGTGCTTCGGACAGAACCAGAGCCCAAGTCCTGCATTTGGGGCCCCGGAGCAGAGCCCCAGCCCTGCGTGCCCGGGCTCAGCACGGGAGCCCAGGGGCTGTTCCCGGGCTCACCCCCGGGGCCGGGGGCAGCACCGGCAGCCCCTCTCTGGGCCCCGGGGGGCGGGAGGCCGGGCTGCCTCGGCCGGGCGGGAGAGGGGCCGGACCCGGGGCAGACGGTGCCTGTGGCAGCCCCCGCACCCGGGGCTGGGCCCGGCCCTAGGGAGCCCCGCGCCGCCGGCCCCTTCCCGCCTTCAGTCAGCGTCTGCACCAAGCCGCCGCCGCCTTTATTCCGTGACACCGGCACCGGCAGGGCACCGGCAGAGCCCCGGCTGCCCTCCGCCCACCGCGGCCGAAGCGGGACCGTGCCCGGAGCACCGGCAGGGCAGCCCGGCCCCGCGCAGGCAGGAGCGGGCAGCGCGGGACTTCGGCCCCAGCGCCCGCCCGCCGCTCGGTCCCGGAGCGCAGCTCCTCCCGCCCGCGGCGCCGGGACGGAGACGGCGAGGCCGAGCTCGGGGCGCCCGAGTGAGGCCGGGCACAGCCCCGGCGCTGCCGCGGTCCTCCGACCCCGGGACCCGCACCCCGCCCGCCCGCCCGGGAAGAGGCGGACAGCGGCCGGGACTTCCCCGCCGGCACCGGCAAGGCCCCAGCCCCGCGCACCCGCGAGGCCCGGCCCCAGCCCCGGCCCCGGCCCCAGCCCCAGCCCCAGCCCCAATCCCAGCGTCCCGGCCCCGGCCTCACCGCCCCCGGGCTCCGCGCCGCCCCAGGAGAAGCCCCCAGGCCGGCAGAAGCTGCAGCCCCGCGCCCCGATCGACGGGGCCCGCCCAGCACCCCCGCCCCGCTACCGGCGTCCGCCGCGGTCGCTGCCGGCGCCGCTCTGGCGGCGGAAAAGGGGGCGCCTGCGCGGGGCGGGGCGCGGAGGGGCGGGGCCCGAGGGCGCCGGCGCGGGGCGGGCCGAGTGGGCGGGGCCCTCAGGGCGCCTGCGCGGGGCGGGGCCGGCCCAGGTGCGCGGGGCGGGGCCGAGTGGGCGGGGCTTCAGAGCGCCTGCGCGGGGCGGAGTCGGCACAGGTGCGCGGAGCGGGGCCGAGCGGGCGTGGCCGCAGGGCGCCTGCGCGGGGCGGGGCCGGGCCAGGTGCGCGGGGCGGAGGCGACCGGGCGTGGCCGCAGAGCGCCTGCGCGGGGCGGGGCCGAGCAGATTTGAGCCCCGGCGGCCGCCGTCTCCCCCTTTCCTCGTTCCCTGTTCTCGGTGGCGCGGCCCCGGGGCGGCAGCGGCCGGGCCGGGCTCCCCCGGCGGGCCCAGGTGAGGCGTGGGGGGCTCGGCCCGGGGCCGGGAAGCGGGGCAGGGGCCGCGGCCGAGCGGGGCCGCGGCCGAGCGGGGGGGTGTCGGGGCGGAGGCGGGCGGGACAGCGGCGGTGCCCGGGCGGCCGCGCTGCCGGTGTCTCCTCCCGCGTCGGAGCCGGCGGGGCTCGGGGCGCCGGGGAATAAAGCCCGGAGGGCCGGAGCCCGGCGCCCCCCGTCGTCGCCCGAACCGCCCGCGGCCACAGGGGGCCGGGCCGGTCCCGCCCCGCGGGCCCCCCCGTCCAGTTCGCAAGCACCGCCCGACACCGCCGGGGCTGCCGGGCCCGTCCCGACCTCACACGCGGGGCTGGGGGGATGCGGGGCTCGGCCGGGTGCTCGGGGCCTCGAGAGCCGGTGCCGGGGCTCGGCGGCACAGAGCGAGCCGGGCGTTTCGGCGGCCTGAGAGCGGAGCCCCGGCGCTGCGGCTGCGGGGCTGGAGCAGAGCCCGAGCCCTGCGGGTTTGGGCTGGGGAGCGGAGCCCGCCGGCTCTCGCTGGGGTCAGACCCCGGGGCCGGGGTGGCGGGGGCTGCGGGGTGGCAGGGGCTGCGGGGCGGTGGGAGGCTGGAGGGCGGTGGGAGGGTGTTGGGGGGCGGGAGGGCCTTGGGGGGGTGGGAGGGCGTTGGGGGGCCGGTGGCGGGAGGGGGGTGGGCAGGGTGCGTGGACCCCCGCCGGAGGTGGGGGTCCGGTCGCGTTGGTCCCCGCAGCCGGGGAGGCTGGCATGCACCAGGCCGAATTCAACGTCTGAGATAGTCTCTGGGGGGAAAGGCGCTTTTCGCCCACTCTTCCTTCGAGGCGTGTACAACCGGCGGGACGGGGATGGAGCAATAAACACTAACGAGTCAGCGTGTGTGCGGTTATGACATTTAATATTCATATGCAAGTTATGACAGTGATTGATTTACGACCTTGCCAAAAGCCAAGATCGCTTTAACAAGCACGAGCTGTAATCGGCTGGAGGAAGAGCTGGAGCAGCAACAAACGAGCTGGAGCCACAGAGAAGCTGGAGCGGAAAATCAGCCGGAGGTGAAGATGAGCTGAAGCAGCAAACCCAGCTGGAGCCGTCCAGGAGCTGGGGCAGAAACAGTGAGCTGGAGCTGCAAACGAGCTGGAGCCATCCAGGAGCTGGACCTGAAACAAAATGGGGGCAGAAACAACTGAGCTGCAGCCACAAGGAACAGGAGCTGCAGCTGAGCTGGAGCTGTCCCTCAGCTGGACCTGAAACCAGGGCAGAAACCAACGGGAGCTGCAAATGGAGCTGGTTTTGGCTGGAGCCAAAACCAAACCAGAGCCGGACCTGCAACAAATGGGAGCCCCGAGCAAACGAAAACAAACCGGGCCCAAACAACCGGCCTGGAGCTGCACAGGCCCGCAGCATCGCTGGGCGGGCAGAGCTGGGCAGCCGGCAGTGTCAGCCTCGGCGCAGGCAGCCCGGCTTCTTCCTGGGGGCTCCACGCCGCTCCCAGCGTGGCTGGGGCTCCTCCGTCCGTCTGTCCGTCCGTGCACAGGGAGAGACGTAGGACAGTCAGCTCCTGGCAGTGCAGCACGGCCCAAAGAGCCCCCGGAGCTGCTGCCCTGCAAACCCTGCTGCCCCCCGGGCACGGGCAGCTCTGCCTGGCCCCCTCGGCAGCAGCAACCCCCCAGGGCCCCGCCTGCGCCCACAAACAGGCTCTGGCCACGGGGGGACCCTCCCCGGGCAGGTGCGAGCCCCCAGGGACACACGCTGGCACCCACACCAGCACTGCCCTGCTGACGCCCGGACCCCTCCTTCCCCCCACGGGGAGCCCTGCCGGGGTACGGCACCCACTCTGCCCGCCCCTCAGCCGCCTCGCCGGCGGGACCAGGGCAAAGCCAAAGCGCCCCGAGCACAAAACCGCTCCCCGGAGCTCCCGACTGCACGGCAGCCCCCGGCACCCACCCGCCAGCCGGGACCCCTGCCTGCCCCTCCGACCCTGGGGACCCTGCCCGGTGCCTCCTGCGGCATCCGGAGATCCCCGCCGGCACAGCCGGAGCCGAGAGCCCCGGTCCCCCGCCCAGCTCCGCTCGGCCGCCGCCTTGGGGCACTCACCTCCCCGCCGATGTCCCCGGCACTTGCCGCCTCGGGGCCGTGCTCCTCGCCCGGGCGCCGGGATCAGCCTTCCCCACGTGTTGGCACAGCCACGCAGCATCGCCTGGACCACCGACACCTCCCGAGCACCGGGACAGCCGTTGGTCCCCGTGTCCGGCCAGGCCGGCTTGACCATCTCGCCGATGGGGCTGCAGGAGCCAGCGCAGGTCCCTGAAGCGGCCTCCGCTCCCACCGCAGCACGTTCTGAGCTGAAAAATAAGTTTTTAAGTGAAACAACGGCTTCACCCAGAGCCACCCCCAAACGCCCTACTGCGGGGTGCCCGGGGAGCTCCCCATGCCCGGGGACCCCCGGTGCAAACGCGTCTCCCCGCGTGACCGCGCCGTCGGAGGAGCCCAGCCGTCCCCGACCTCGTCCGTGCGACCGCGGTGCCTCCTCCCGTGCCGGCTCCCCGGAGGCAGCAAAACCCGTCACCGCAGGCGAACCCCGCTTCTACGGGCAGCGCTCGTACTCACCCCGGGCTGCGGGTGGGCGAGGGCTGCCGGCGGGTGTGTGGAGGCCCCTCTGCGGTGGGTTCGGAGGCAGGACAGGAGCCCCTTTCGCCGGGGACGGGACCGGGCAGGAGACGTGGCGTGTGGAGCCCGTACGGCCGTCGCCAGGTCGTGGTTTGAGCAGGGGCTGACCCCGCGGCTGAAATCGGGAGCTGCCGGGGACTCCTGGCCCCACAGGCCGAGCTGCAGCCACAGCCCCGAGAAGGTCGGTGCCGAAACCCACCGGGAAAGTCGCCGGGCCCCAGCCGGGCACCCACGGGGGTCCCGCACCGGCGGGGAGAGGGAAACGGACCGCTCGCCCGTGGCTGCCCCGCGTGCCCGCCCCAGAGCGGAGCGGTGGAGCGGGAACCGAGCGCCAAGGATGGGGTACCCGGCTGGGTAGGGGGGCCCGGCACCGGGCAATAAACTCACGGCCGGCCCGTGCCGACCGAGGAGAGAAGCTGGGACGCAAAGCGTGGAATCGCGAGAGGAAATGCTTGTTCCTGCGCGTGAGGCGGCCCAGCCAAACCGGGGCACCCCAAACGTGGGTTCACCCGGCTTCTCGCACCCCTCAAACCATCTGACTCATCGCTGGCACCCACGCTACCGATCCCTGATCGCAGAAGAACCGGGCAAAGCAACTCTGTTTGTGCCGCGTTCCGGCTGCTTGTCCGTTGATCCGGACGCCCCCGGAGCCCGTCGTGCCAGCGTCACTTCTCTGTGACGCCAGCCGACGCCGGGAGGGTTTCAAAGCCGTGTCAGAGGGGCCGGGATGCCGGCGTTACCTCGGATGGCCCGGGGTGGCCTTTATCCTTCAGGGACAGCTCTCAGCTTCCACACAGCAAAGTCCTCACGTCCAGGGCCAGGCCGTCCTTTAGTTTTACTCAAGGATGAACAATCCCAAAGAAGAGAAGAGAACAGAACAGAAGAATGCAGCTGGAAGGGACCTACAACGATCCCCTAGTCCAAGTGCCCGACCACTTCAGGGCTGACCAAAAGCTGAGGCACGTTGTCAAGGGCATTGTCCAAACGCCTCTTGAACGCTGCCAGGCTGGGGGCATCGACCACCCCTCCAGGCAGCCCGTTCCAGGGTTCGGCCACCCTCTCGGTACAGAAACGCTTCCTCACGTCCAGTCTGAACCTGCCCCGGCACAGCTTTGAACCATTCCCAGGCGTCCTGTCCCCGGATCCCCGGGAGAAGAGCTCAGCACCTCCCTCTGCACGTCCCCTCCTCGGGAAGCTGCAGAGAGCCACGAGGTCGCCCCTCAGCCCCCGCTGCTCCAAGCTAGACAAGCCCGGAGCCCTCAGCCGCTCCTCACAGGACGTGCCTTCCAGCCCCGTCACCAGCCTGCTTGCCCTCCTCTGGACGCATTCAAGGACCTGAACGCCCCTCCAGCCACTCCTCTCCCAGTTTATGCCTGTGCCCGGCGTTACCCGGTCCCAGGCGCGGGATCCGGCATTTGTTCCTGTTCAATTCCATGCTGCGGACGATTGCCCAACGCCCCGATCGATCCAGATCCCTCCGCAAGGCCTCTCGTCCCTCAGGAGGGTCAACAGCACCTCCCAGTTTGGTACCGCCCGCAGATGTGCTGGTGGCGCATCCAGCTCCCGCCTCCAGATCGCAGATAAACACACTGAACAGCACCGGCCCCAGAGCTGAGCCTGAGGCACCCCGCCGGCGGCCGGTCCCCCGCCCGATGCGGCCCCGTTCCCCGCAGCCCTCTGAGCCCTGCCGTCCCGCCGGTTCTTCACCCAGCGACGCGGGGGTCCAACGCGTCTGACTCATCGCTGTCACCCACGCTCCCGATCCCTGATCGCAGAAGAACTGGGCAAAGCAACTCTGTTTGTGCCGCGTTCCGGCTGCTTGTCCGTTGATCCGGACGCCCCAGAGTCCGTCGTGCCAGCGTCACTTCTCTGTGACGCCAGCCGACGCCGGGAGGGTTTCAAAGCCGTGTCAGAGGGGCCGGGATGCCGGCGTTACCTCGGATGGCCCGGGGTGGCCTTTATCCTTCAGGGACAGCTCTCAGCTTCCACACAGCAAAGTCCTCACGTCCAGGGCCGGGCCGTCCTTTAGTCTGTCTTACTTCGGCATGAACGCTACCCACGTCTCCAGTAAGACTCCGCCGCGTCACGTTGCGGCGTAGAACGGGAACTAGGACAGATGAGCAAAGTTAATACGCTTTCATACGATAAAGACGGACTGATGTTGGGGAAGGGCATCTTCTTAAGGCGCCCCGGGCAGGGGGGCACGCACGGCACACCCCACGGCGAGTCCTGCAGGGAGGCGTCGGCCCCCGGGACTTTGGCCGAGGGATCTGCGGCGGCCCCAGGCCCCCAGGAGCTCCGCTCCTCGCTCCCGCGCCCCGAGCCCAGTCACCGCAGCCGCCGCCAACGTCCCTGCTCACCAGTGGCGGGAGCGGCCGCGGCGTCAGCCGGTTCCCCCGAGCCACGGCTGCCCCGACGCCGGCGGTCAAGCAGCCCTCGTGCCCGGCACGCGGCAGAGCCCCGCGGAGCTGCCAGAGCGCGGGCAGCGCCGCCACGGCAGCGCCCGCAGCCGGGAAACATCCCGGCAAGCAGCCGGCGCCGCGTCTGCCCACGGTCGCTCGTGGGCTCCTGGCAAAAACCCAGCGGCTGAGGGACTGCGGGGTCAGGCACGTGGATGGGAAGGGCTCGGAGAGGGACGGGGGACAATAAAACGCTCTGTTTTCTGGAGGGGGAAAGAAAAGCGTGGTAAAAATCAATGCACGAACAGAACAACTGCTGTGCGAAGTCAAAACTTCAACCTTTAATCTTAAGTTTACACCTTCACCGTAACCTGTGGCTAGCAAGCACACAGAGGGGACTGGTAAACAGCTGCTTAAACGCATCAACTAATCAACGGCGTTAACCAAAAGGGAACAAAAATGCATTCAATTGTACCCTTGGTCCTGTCAGAAACTCCCACAGAAAGGCAGGTCTTGTTCGGGCGACCTGAAGAACCACTGCAGCGGTTCCAGTCCCAGCCGTGCCGCCCCCAGCGGCGCAGGGGACGTGATCCCCCCCCAGCCCCGGCCCTGCTGGGAACCAGCTGCAGCTCCGGGGTTTTTGAAGGACGGAACACAAACCATTCTTCCAAGTCCCTGCCGACACCTGAAGCTGAGAACCAGGAGAAACCGAGGAGGAACCCAGTTCAGGTGGAGCCAACCCAGGTGCCTCCAGCTCTCAGGGGCTCTCCTCGTGCCTCCTGTTACTCACCATGATTAGGGCAGTAACGAGTGTCTCCTCTCTGCTTCCCCTCTTTGCAGAACCCCAGGAAGTGCTGACAGTCAGTCAGTCCGTCAGTCAGTCAGTCGGTCCTCCAGTCTGGGGGTCTGGAAGCCAAGAGCACGCACTGGTGTCCAGGGAACGTCCCGCCTGTGCAGCCCACGCCGTCCTGGCCTGTCCGGGGCTGGAAACGGGGGCAGCCCAGAGCCATTGAGATAAAACGTCTCGTTGTGGGATCCCGGCGAATCCAGCCGTACCTGCGTTATGCGGGGACCGTAAAAGCCGCGCCAAAAACGCGTTAACTCCACCAAAGCAGGCCTCAGCCGCAACTCCCAGCATCGCTGCAGAGCCTGCGCCCACCCTCATCCGCCAGCCCCCAAGAGCCCTCACGGCACGGCAGCGCCCGCAGCCGCGGCCCCCGCCCCAAAGCCCCCCGTCCCCGCACGGGGGGACGCCCGCGTCCAGGCCGCTTCGGCCCCCGGCGGGGACGTGCAACGGCAGCGGCTCTGGGGACAACGAAAGCGGCGGCGGTGCCGACAGGAATCGAACGTGGCGGTGAAGCAGTGCCCGCACGGCCCCGCGTCGGCGGTGCCCGAAACCCTGCCCCGAGAGCCGGGCGTGCGGGTGGCCGTGCCGTAACAAACCCGGGAGGCAGCCTGAAAAGCAGAGGTGCAGCAAATGGGTTTGTCCTGCCGACAGGCAGCGTGAAGGGCCCCGTGCCCCAAAGCGCGGCGGGACCTGCCGCCCGCCCCACGTCCGAGTCCCTACCGACCCCCCGAATGTGCCGTACAGCACGGGGAGAGGCGTTGCGTCCCCGTGTGCAGCTCGGGGACCCCAGCAGAACACAGAGCCCTGCGCCAAGAGGCAGGTGTAGCGTCTCTTGTGCCGATGCAGCAAGGGTGAAGCGCCTCAGCTCCCGGGATGAGAAGTGGGGCACAAGCCCCCCCGTGCACCCCCACGGAGGTGTCCACAGGGGACCATCACCCACAGCCACCCCACAGGCGCTGCACCCAGGGTCGCTCCCTGCACCCCCTCCCTGCGAGGCGGCATCTGTGCACGGGGGCCCCGCACCCCCCGTCTGAGCCCCACGGGGCTGCTCCGGGACAGAGCTGCCCCCCACACCCCCCGTCTGAGCCCCGCGGGGCTGCTCCGGGACAGAGCTGCCCCCCGCACCCCCCTGACTGAGCCCCACGGGGCTGCTCCGGGACAGAGCTGCCCCCCGCACCCCCCCGGCTGAGCCCCGCGGGGCTGCTCCGGGACAGAGCTGCCCCCCGCACCCCCCGGCTGAGCCCCACGGGGCTGCTCCGGGACAGAGCTGCCCCCGCACCCCCCGGCTGAGCCCCACGGGGCTGCTCCGGGACAGAGCTGCCCCCCGCACCCCCCGGCTGAGCCCCACGGGGCTGCTCTGGGACAGAGCTGCTCCCTGCACCCCCCGGCTGAGCCCCACGGGGCTGCTCCGGGACAGAGCTGCCCCCGCACCCCCCGGCTGAGCCCCACGGGGCTGCTCCGGGACAGAGCTGCCCCCCGCACCCCCCGGCTGAGCCCCACGGGGCTGCTCTGGGACAGAGCTGCCCCCCGCACCCCCCTAACTGAGCCCCACGGGGCTGCTCCGGGACAGAGCTGCCCCCCGCACCCCCCGGCTGAGCCCCACGGGGCTGCTCCGGGACAGAGCTGCCCCCCGCACCCCCCGGCTGAGCCCCACGGGGCTGCTCTGGGACAGAGCTGCTCCCTGCACCCCCCCGGCTGAGCCCCACGGGGCTGCTCCGGGACAGAGCTGCCCCCCGCACCCCCCGGCTGAGCCCCACGGGGCTGCTCCGGGACAGAGCTGCTCCCTGCACCCCCCCGGCTGAGCCCCACGGGGCTGCTCCGGGACAGAGCTGCCCCCCGCACCCCCCGGCTGAGCCCCACGGGGCTGCTCTGGGACAGAGCTGCCCCCCGCACCCCCCTAACTGAACCCCACGGGGCTGCTCCGGGACAGAGCTGCCCCCCCACTCCCGCCCCAACCCGGGGGGACCCAACGCCCCCCAGTCCCTGGCCCCACCGCCCCCACATCCCAGCCAGGCCCCGACACCCCCCACCCCGGGCACCCCCCTCAGACCCCGCCCGGGCCCGGACACCCCCCAGAAGCCGCCGCCGGGCCCAACCACCCCCCTGGCCCCGCCTGGGCCCAGGCCCCCCTCACCGCGGCCGGGCCCGGGCTCCACCAGGAGCACGGCGCGGCCCTCAGGTCGCCCGGAGACGGGCCCCGAGGGCCCTGGGCGCGGCAGGGGCCACCCTCCTCCAGTCAGGGACCCCCCTTCCTGTCAGGGGACCCCCCTTCCAGTCAGGGGACCCCCCCCAGCCCGGCCGGTACCTGCTCCCGCCGCGGCGTCCCGCGCGCTCCTCCCGCGGCGGAGGCGCCCCCTGGCGGCGGCCAGCGGTACTGCACCCCGGGGCTTGTTGAAGCCTCGGGAGTCGGCACGCACCTGCGGGAGGGGGGCGGTGCGCCCCGACCCGCCTCGACCAATCAGCGGTGCCGGCGCCTCCGGGGAACAGCCAATGGCGAGTCGGGGCGGGAGCAGTCCCCTCCGGTGGCGCCGCCTAGCGGAGGGAAAGCACCACCAACCGGCGCCGGCTCCGGGTGGCGCCGGGGCGGGCGCGGTGCCGCCGCGGCCGTGTCCGTGTCCGCAGCGTTACGGTGATGAGCGGTTCCGTGTCCCGGGCGTGAGGAGCGCCTGCACTGACTCTGCTCGCCCGCACGCACCCCGTCAAAGGCCGTCACCCACGAGCGGCGAGCACGCGCTCCCCGCAGTCGCCCGCAGCGTGGCCGCGGGCTTCTGCCGAGCTGGGCGGCAGCGTCGCCGTCCCCCGGGTGATTCCTCCGGGTGATTCCTCCTGCCCGACGGCTGCAGGCACAAAGCAGGCCCCCTCCTCCCGAAAGCCCTCTCATTCTCTGAATTCGTAATACGAAGGCAGGTCGGAAGTCAGAGCAAGGGCTCGTCAGCCCACCGGCGAGCCCCTCTGTCCCGTGAAAGACCCGGAGGGCGCCCAACAACCCCAAAAACCGCGTTGCCTGTTAGCCCCCCCCAGAACTCACCCGGCACCTGCAAATCCCTTCTGTAACGGAGCCTAACTCCTTGCCAACGAGCGCAAAAACCAGAATAAGGATCGGCGTTTCAAACCCGACGCGCCTTCAGTTAACGGCTGCTGCTGGAGGGACCCGCCGGGGTTGCTGCGAAGAGACCTCGCAGGCAGCGCGCGCCCGGGTGCCCGCCGCCGACGCGCGTTACTCGCGGCGGGAATAACGTGCAGCAGCAAGCTGGAGGCAGAAGGCAAAACGCGACGCCTTGAAACGCTCGGGAGGGGAGAGCGGAGGAGACCCCAGCTCCCGCTGCTCTCCAACCGGAGCCAGCCGTCAAGACAAAGCAGCCTTTACCGGGGAGCAGGACTGAGGACAGGCTAGCGCAGCCCCACAGGGCGTCCGTAACACCCCAGGGCGGTCAGCTCTGCTATGTGGCCCACCTAAGCGTCTGAACTCAGTTTCTAGGAGTAATGCTGCCCTCATTTCTTTCCCCCCCCCGCTAAAAAAGTCCGTAGTCCCCAGACCCCCTCAAAGTCGTCCCAGGCCCATTTTCCTCCCAACCCTCAGCAACCCATCTGACTGGAAATATCTCCAGCTGCAGCTATTGTCGCTGGCTACAAAAAATTACTGTAGCCAAAACCGGTTTCCTCTTAAATTCTCATCTAATAAAAGATGGAGAGAAAGGGCAGTTAGGCCACACCGGGAGGAAGGAGAGCATGAAGCGTAAAAGCTGGCCATTTCAGTTTTTGAAATGCCGTTCAAGGAACCTTTTCCAGTGTTGGCTCTTTTCTTGCCTGCACAGGTCAGAGCGTATTTGCTCACACCCAGCAAACACCACCACGTCAGGATGGCTGCCCAGGAATCTCACTGCCTCCGCCGAGAGTTCAGAATTCACAAGGGAGCATTTCTTTCAAGCTGATGAAGTCCCATATTAAAAATATTTGGGGGTACTTTTTGCTTACGTTTTTCCTATGAACAAGCTAATTTCGTACCTAAATTTGCTCATTGCGAGCTTATACCCAATAGGTACCCTTTCCGTACTTTCTTGTAGCTAAACTTGTTGTTTCCTGGTATTTACTTCTGAGGTTCAAGAACAGCGAAAAATGAGATCCTGCCTCAGCACGTGCTGTACGGGCTGCACCACGGGGAGCTCTGTGCAGTTTCTCTCCTACAAAGGGCGTCCTCTTCCAGTCCCGCAGCAGCATCTCCGTGAATTTGTTTTAAATGACCCTTTCCTGAACGTGTGGGCTTTGACTAATAGAGACTATTCCAGGTGAAGGCTTTCTAATACTCCGGGGAACTTTCAAAACCACCACCTCCATCAGAAATACTTCACGTCGTGCTGTCCTAAGATCCCACTGAGTTACTAACTCGCTCTTACTTTCCTTGGGTTAATAAACCCAGAGCTTCCTTCTTCCCCGGTATTTCTTACTGATGAGCTCCCAGACTTAACAGCCAGAAATCATTGCCGCGACATAAATCATGGCCTTACGCTCAGTATGAAGTTCGATACCGGTTTTATTATCTTACCTGCCAAGGCCATCCTACCCTCTGAGCCAGTCCTCACACTGTACGTGACGATGGTACGCATGGCTGTGACGCTGTGCTTAAGAGGACAGGTCACCTCCTCTAATAGGTGCAGTGGCAGACAGAAAGCAGGCAAGCTGCAACACACAGAAGCACACAGATATTATTTGAAGATAAAAACAAAAGCACTCACCCTGAGCTGGATATATTTTGGGAACGATTGCTCCGGTATACAGTGGAGAGGGGATCATTATCCTCTGAGCTATCACAAGCGTCTACAATGACATGCCACGCAACAGCAATGTCACAGTCTGCTTCGGGACCTACAAGAACAAAACCAAGTCTATAACCGTAAGCCCAAGCATAGTTCATCTCCTGCACAGCAACTTCCCCTTTAAACAACTATAAGACTTTCAAATTAGGAGAAGAAATTAGACCACAAGATAGCCCCACGATGCATCGACACTTTGTGAGCCATTCCGAGGAAAAGAAAGCAAATATTCACACCAGCGCATCCATGAGCAACTCACCCGGGACACAAATCTGAATCCTGCTCTGCTGGTTGCAGACTCCCGTACCCGAGGCAGGAGCACATCTCAGTGTACGCACACACACACAAAACCAGCACTTACAGCCGAACAGGGACGCTTCCATTTTTTCCTGGCAGAAAAGGCTTCTTTTGAGTCAGGCGTTTCAAATTTCAGATGATTTTTTTTTCTTCCTCAGGCCAGATGGGACTGTTACAAGCCTCACGATGTGTTCTGAGGCGTATAATAAAATATACATACCTAATCTAAGTGTGAGATTGATGCTCCCACCCCTATACAGAATCCATCCATACATCCTCCTCGCTTCTGCTACAGGCATCCGTGCTGCTGGCCGCAAATCGTGACAGCCTGGTACTTGCACTTCACGTGCTTGGGATGGGTCTGGGATCTGGAAAAGCTGACAATGTTTGTCCCTTGTCTGTCTGTCCCCACATTTATTATTTTAAACGGGTCTTTCTTATTTCAACTGTTGCTGATTGATTTGAAGGACAGTAGGCAAATCAAGTAATAAACATTCAGTTCACAGTCTGTGCCCATCAATTGTTTTCCTCCTTTCATGAGGAAAAAAAGGACCGAACTCGCCACATAGTGAGATCTAATGGTATGGATCACAAAGACCGCTGCGTGTAGGGTAACTCTGTTAACAGCACATATACCACACACACGCTTCTCGCTGCTTGCCCTCACCGTGCATCACTGCAGAGAAAACACTTGGACACATCCTAAATTGAGGTGATGTTTCTGCCTCACCCTTCACTCCGAAGGACGCTGACGGCCTTGCTGGGAAGCCAGCACTGGAGATGTCAGCAGAGATGTCAGAGCTGCTTGGTTTCAGCTGCTGATAGAGGCATTCAGCATGTCCCATCAGGTCCCCATCACCCTGACGGCCTCACCTGCAGCCTCTACCACCCACACACCCTTCCCCATTGGCCCCAGCTCTGCATTTAAGCTCAGGCCAGGGGGCTTAGTTCTCACTTCAGTGGTGGCTCTGTTGTAAATTCTCTTTTTTTTTTTCTTCCAGTCTTGGTCTTTTATTGTTGCTTTTATTTTCTGCTTTTATTTGGGTAGTGTTACTGGATTGTCTTGGATTCTGGCTTAGGTACTGAGAGGCTATGCATATGGAGGGGGAGGCCCTGGTTTCCTGCTGTCATTAGGTTTAAGTAAGTTTGTCTTCCAGTTTTATGGTAATATGTTTGCATTATCTAAATTAGTAACAGTATATGACCTAATCTTAGGGGTTTTTTTAACTTTTAGTAGCTGATAAAATAAGGCTGGGTCATGTTCTTCTTAAAGCATGCCTGTTAACTTTTGCCTTATTGCTTACACCTAGAAATGCTCAGTCTGGTTACAGTATTATGGCATAACTTCTTGTTCTCCTGATCTCTGGCAAGGTTTCTATTATCTGTTTAAGCCTAGTTCAGACCAAAGGGTTGTTTAGCCATATGAGGAGGGAGAAAGCTCCTAGTGATCACGTTAGGATGAATATTACCAACTTTGGCTATGGGACTGGGTGGGAGTTGTATTTTGAGAAGGCAGAAACTGTAATTTCAGATACAAGGGCCAATTAGTTTAACCTGGGCCATATAGACTATTTTTTTTTCCCTGGGTTCCTGCTGCTGATTTAAAAGCTACCTTTGCCTTCTCTCCAGAGAGGCTTGATCTAAATGCTGTAGCTCAGCATGCAGGAGAACAGCCTGAGTGTTTCATGCTGTGCTGGGGAGCACTCGGTGCATTGGGGGTGACTGTGGACTGCTGCTTCCCCCCCCCCAGCTGCAATGGCTGGGGGCGTGCGTCGGAGGGCTGGCATCTGCAGAGGTAACTGTTAGTCCCTGACCCTGGTAACAAGCTTCCTAAGGCAGAGAGATGCCTCAAAAAGAGCGGAAGGGGGAGGCTCTGCAATGAAACATATGCAAGAAACCCAGCCCTGATGTGCAAACCGGGCATCCTCCTCCACCCCAGGATAGGGGTGGCTGCAGGTGACAGCCCTCTAGCCCCAGGGCTTGGTGGCTTGGCTTTGGGCTGTTCCCTCCAGTCCCTCCTTCCTCCTCTCCCTCCTCCCTGCATCAGGCAGGAGCTGCAGGGTCTCTTCCCTCTCTGCTGCGCCTGGGGCTGCAGCCTTCCTCCTCGCCGCGCTGAAGGAGCGGCTGCTGCGGACCTCTGGCACCTGTAAGTGGGGGTAACCTGTGGGAGTGGGGTGCGGGGGGCTGCTTTTAACTTGGGTTGGGCTCTTCCTCCCTCTCTGCTGTGGCTGGGAGCTGAGATAAAACTGCAGGTGCTTTCTTAGCAACAGGTTTGTGTGTGAGGTGGGATGCTGATCCTGCTGCTCTGGGAGGGGGGGGAAGGTGTGCCCCATTTTATCTAGGGACATAACACTGCCTGCATGGGGCTCCTGGTGATGCCAGGCATCTGCCTTTTGGTAAGCAAGCCCCCCCGCCCTGCATGCTGCTGAAGTTGGTCCCAGGGAGCGCAAGGCTGCAATACAGACCAGTTGATGCACTGGGGGTGGCAGTAGATGCCTCTGACCCAAAGGGCTTTGTGGTTCAAAAGGTGGGGGACACCCTTGACAACACTTCCCCTTGCCAGCAGGGACTGCTGTATGTGATGGGGGAAAGGATCTGTGTTGCTGCTGCTGAAAATGCCAGTCTAAATGGGCTGGCTGCTTAATCCCTGGGCAGAGCTCCAGGTTTTCGTAATCATAGAATCGTAGAGTGGTTTGGGTTGGAAGGGACCTTAAAGATCATCTTGTTCCAACCCCCCCTGCTGTGGGCAGGGACATGAAGAGAACCCCATTGCTACCAAGAGCCTTGCTGTGGAAGAGGGGTGAGTAGAGCCATTTGTGTAACTTGCTTTGCTTTTTTTGTGATTGACTCTACAAGTAGCTGTCAATTGAAAAGGGCCAAAATAATGTTTTAAGGTTCAGTTGTCAAGTGCTGCTAGTTAACACAGTTGCCCTGCTGAGTCTGGGAAACTTATATGCCAGTTATGTTAATTTTGTTGTGAATGAAGGTGCAGAAAGCCTAGTACAGTGTTTTAGAGCAAGTTTTGTGTAGGCTCTACCTCTAATACTCCACACGGTATTTCTGTTAGTGCTAGCAGCGTAACTGTGTTCAGATCAAAAGCCAAACGTGCACAGAGGGTTTCATTCAAATGCTGCTAGTCATCAGGTGACCCTAGTCAATATGGTTAGAGGGTGCTTGTTTTGCTGTTGCCTTCCAGGGGATAACCCTAGGTTGTTAGAGCAGCTTGCTGGTAGCAGTGTTATGATAGGGCTGGTACAGGTTATGTCATTTAAGGTACATAATAAAACTAACATATGAAGACAGCTTAATGGCCCATCAAATATACTACACTTTTCAGCATAAGCTGCTTTGAATGCAGAAGCAAGTGCTATTGGGAACAATTGTGGCACACTTGAGTTTCAGCTCTTGCTTGTTGAACAGAATTGGTTTTAGGGGAGTGGAGAGAGCTTGGCTCAACATGAGAACTTGGGTTCATTGTGGTGGAGACCTCAGTGCAGGTGCAAAATAGAATAAACCTTTTAAGAGCTGAAATACATGTGCACGGTTAACTTGCAATAGGTGCACGCAATGGTGGTTTCCAGTAGGTATTTTCATTGAGGTCTTGGAGTGGTGGTAGCCCGGTGAAATAATGCTTAAGGCTAATCGGTGACAAAAAGGATCCTCGGGAAAGAGGAGATGGCAAAGCAGGACAGCTTACCGTGCCGCTGAAACTGCTGGGCTCGTTCATGTCGCTAGTGCTGCACGCTGCTCTCCCCTTCATCCCTGACAGGACGCCGTGTACCTGGAAACACACAGGCAAGGGGACATGGGTGACTAGGTGGGGAACAGCTTATGTTTGGACAGAAAACCACCTTGAACTCAACAGGTTGAACCCCACAGGTTACTGAGCGGTAACCTCTCAGTATGATAAGAGTATATAAAATTTCTGACCTCTGTTAGAGGTACCCATCAATGTTATCCAGGTGAGGCTTCAAATTGGAGTGGTGTTAATTGCTCAGTGCACAATGAAAATCAAGTCACTGAGGCAGTAAATGGGAATTCCAGGCTACTAAATAGATAAAAATGATTAGAGCAACTCATGGAAAGAATCGGTGGATTAATCTATAAGTGAGTATTTAAAGTTACTGTGTAGATATAGATGCTGGTGTGCCAAGGCAGTAAAAGTGAACAGTTACCAAGTAGGAAGGTCCAGGAAGAGTTCACTCCACTTCCCTATTGTACAGTCTTTCTACAAACTATTAGGTCTTTCTAGAGAGATGACACTATCCAGGTTAAACCCTGGACAGTTTTTTTGTGTTTAGTCTATGCAGTTATTAAATATTAAAGGTGTTGCTTCTAGACAACTCTGACCTTTGGTTGTGGCTAAGTGGAGGACTCAAGGCTGACTTGCTGCACAGGTAGTCCACCTATTCTGCCCTTTGTCAAGGCAGACAGTTCTGCTTAATTTCTAGTGAAGCATAATCGGGTATTCCACTACCTGGGAACTTGGGTGAGGAGGTAAAATGCTATTTAATTGTAGTAAGCTCTAAGTAGCGATCCCTGAAGTAAAATGCAAGCCATGTAAACCCTAGGATTAGTTTCATGTTAAGCGTGCACCTGGCTGGCTTTGAACTACTATATACGAAGTGGTATAGAGGGGGTAAAAGGATGTATTTTTGAGCTATATTCCCCAAAACAATGCCAGTATTATTAGACCTAAGGTATTAATTGCATGCGACAGTAAGTCACCCCAAAAGCAGCATTAGCTCAAGCCCCAGCTGAGAAAAAGCAGGGCTTGTAGCTGTTGTTGTAAGACTTCCTTCTACTTGGAGTAGGCTAGATTTTTTTTTTTTTTGGTCTGGGGGAAACATCATGTTCTTTTCCCATGGTAGTTCACACACACCTTTACTTGTGTGTAATTACAGCAAGTATCTGGCAGGAGGGTGTTGGTCTCATAACTCTGGACCTGTGACTGATTTTTGTCAAAAATGGATGCTAATGGGGTAGCTTCATCTGGTTTTGATATTTATACTCCCCTTGCCCCTTGATTTGTAAATAAAATATTTGTGTTCTCTTGTATGTAGACCAAACAGAGATTCTCAACCTGAGTATTGCATTGAGGTCTGCCTTCCAGCTAAGGAGAAGAAACGAATATACTTCAGATCATGGGCTCTGTTGCTTTCATGCCTGTCTCACATTGGGCAATAACGCTTCCATGCTAAAATAGATTTAAATCAAATAATTATGTGGCTCTTGGTCATTTTTCACAATAAGCATAGATATAATCTAGTGCAAAGAACCTTTGTGATGTGCTATTTGCATTGGTATTGTTTTGGTTCAGGCGGCTGGCAGCTCTTCTTAGGTAGGAGAAAGGAGGCTGGGAAGGACAAAAGAAATTCTTCATTCCGCTTCAATAATTCTAGATAGAAACCAATTTTCTGGGTAAAATAGAACAATAAATAAAATACAAAATCCATATATCTTCCCAAGTTTTGTTTTTATAATGTTTAAAAAGCCATGCAGGAGGTTATGTCATAAATACTGCCAAATTCTATTGTCTAAGCCCTCAGTTTGAGGGGGAAAAAATGCTATCCTGTTTGGCTTGAAATGTTAGTGTTTTGATGACTGGGCTGAGGATAGCACTTCAGGAAGCTATCACAAGCACACTATTTCTTGAGTTTAGTTCTCTTAATTTATGCTTGTATAGAGGGGGGGGGTGTTGACTTAATGCTGGTTTTGTACTCAGTTTGACCATCAAAAACTTACTTTTGCTATGGCAATTGGATCTCCTGAGTTTTCAATGCCAAACTCCACCTGGAGGGATGGCTGCAATAATCTCTACCTGCATTTGCTTTTCCAGTTACTATACCACTGGTGTGAATCTTGTCATCTTTTGCTGCCCACACAGCAGTACCTGTGTGACATAGCTTCTGTAGATACCACAAAACACGATTTTAACTTGGACACAAAACAACATGTATTAAGGCTTAAAATCAGACAGACTTATTTAGTGTTATTGTCAATAAATGTCATGGTTTCAGTTGTGTTTGATCCCAGGAGCACTGTGACAGTGTGAGCCAACTGTTCTGCTCTGGGACCCGAACTGCTTGCACTGCTCCCAGCTCTGTCTGGGGGTTTGCTTGTAAGGCAATGCTGGCTCTTCAGTTACCTGGAGCAGCTGACAGCAGGGAAAGGATGGGTGGGAAAGTGGGCTCACCTGCTTCAAAATTTACTTAGGACCCTATCTTCCCAACAGCATCATCTCATGTCACAGAATGGGAGTTCCTGTAGGGACACTTCGGTGCTTCATGAGGAAGCACTTAACTGCTTCCTTAGGCTTACTGCAGATGACACAATGCAGAGCAGATCTGCAGCCTGCTTCTCTGGACCTAGTGAATTAGCTTGCAACCTGCCCAATGTGCTCCTAAATTGCTTATTTTGTTTGCCGATTTTATTTTCCACAGGGACTATCTCATGGTTGTGCCGCCTTTCAGCTTCTACCTCAACTATGATTACACTTGCTTCTTCCTTCTGCCTACTTGCACTCTACTCAGCTGAGTGCCTTATGGTGATTTTCCCCTGTGCTGCTGCCATCAGCGGTAGTACCATCCTTGTTGCTGGCCGAGGGGACTAAGGCGAAAAAGACTCCAGTTGCAAAAAGGCCACTGATAGATGCGAAACTGTGAGGCTTGGGTTGTGAGCGGTCTGAGGGGAATTCTTGTGAAGATGACAAAAAGCCATTTCCAAGAATAAGGGAGCGAAAATCTTATGATGTGCTAGGCTTCTTAATAAAGTGGCTGGATAAGTATGCCTGTGTGTGGAAATCTCACTTTAACCTTATTTCAGGGAACAGTTGGCTGAGATTTTACTTAAAATTTAAAACAGCCTGTGACACATCAAATAGAAAAACTTTAAATTCGGAAGCTTAAAGGTTGACTAAGCATTAAACAAAAAAATAGGAGTATAATGACAAGCAATAGGTAAGCAGCCTAAGCTCTAATTCTCCAAGAGTTCATGTGTGTTATGTTACAGCTATCATCACATAACATGCATGCAGAAAACATTTTCTCTGTGTTTCTTTGCTACCAAAGTGTGAGGTAACTTTCATTTTACTGTGTAACAAAGGACTTGCTCAGCCCATGTTAAAAACACCATCGCTGCATCTGTTCATGCTATCAATCCCTGTTCTCCTTGTGCAGTATGTTGTACAGCTTCATGATGGATGAGAAGGCAAAACAAGTAACTGACAAACTTCCACCCCATACTCAACTATTAGCCAAATGGGATACTTCAGACTTGGAATGTTTCGGGGCAAATTGGTAGGAATCATGTATGTGCTCAAAAGGATAAAACTTGTACATTGGCATCTTAAGGTCAGCTAATAGCAAATGGCAGAAAATGCTTAGCTACGGCAAGGTTTTGCTATGGCAAATTTTCAGCTCTGCTCTTCCTCATTTAGTGTGGTAATAAAATCTGTTTGACATAAAAACTGTGTAATATTATTTGAATGTCTAGAAGAATGAAGCGGGGTGGAAAAAATGATATAATCTAGAGAAACGTAACAAACTTGCTGCGAATGCCTCACCTGCCATTAGCTTCGTCTGATTTACATTTGAGATTTGGCTTTTTGGCGAAATGTTTTCTATTCCTAGCTCAAGGGGATGAGTAATCTGCAACTAAGTCTTGTTTTGTTTACTACAGCAATCCTACCGATAGCATTGTTCTTCATAATTAGACAGGATGGGAAAGGTTTAAGGTCTTTTAAAAAAAATAAAATACTTTGACAAAGTATTTTCTTTGGTCCCAGCTCAGACTACTCGGATAAATGACGGTTAGGGGAGGATAAACAGTTTAAGTCCATTTGTAAGAGCTCAGCATGGAACATGAAGATTGGTACGTGTCCCTGGGATTGCCCATTTAAAAATGAGAAATTTGCTTCTCATTGCATACTTGTTGTTATTCATGGAAGTAAATGTCAGTAAGAAAAAAAATTTTTATTGCAAAGTGCTATTTTTAGTGGGGCTTTTCTTTCACAGCTCCTTTTTCCTAGCTGAAAGCCTATAGTTTCCATGTGATATTCAGTGCTTATTTTGAGATAAGACACTGAGTATTTCATATCAAATATCACGGAAATTCTGATGTATGAAAAAGTAAATACAACACTGCAACAGTAAGTTCTACTACACCTTAATTCATAAATATCCTCAGAGTTTGTACGGTGCAGTTCAAGTCTTGTATTATACAGGCCCAACACTTCTGCTTATAGGGGAAACTGACATTAAGTGTGAAATGAAGTTAAAACATACCTTAAAACAATTTCCAAGTTGATGATACTCTGCTTGAAGCTCAATTTGGGAAAAAGGCTGTCTTGCCTGTGGCATTTATCTTGGCGAAGCCCGGTGCTCTGGTTTGTTAGTGATGGTTTCTGCACTTCTGCCTCTCACAGGCTTGAGCTTCAGGCTGGAGCTTGGCCTTTGGCTGTTGCTGAAGCCGCGCTCTTTGTCTGGAAGAGAAAGCAAAGATGAACCCTGCTTGCAGTGAACTGCAGACATTCACCCTTCGTGTCTAACCTACTGAAATGGATGATGCTATGATGAAGCATTTCTGAAATTTATACCAAAACGGGAGAATGTTATTGCCACATTTTACCTTTTTAAATTAAATGACCCCTTATCTGACAGTATTTCGCTGTAGGTCATATGTTTGAGCCCTCTGATCTTTCCTGTGACTTCCTATAGACTTCCTGCGCTTGATCCACATCTGTGTTGAATTAAATCAACCAGCAGTAAATGCACCAAATGGAATGAGCCCAGAGTACTGAACAGCACGGAAGTATTTCATGTGTTCTGTAAGCTACTGTCCTGCTTACGTGCTATGAGGGTGCCTGCCATTTTTGTACGTCATGCTGCTGTTGCCTCCCGTTCGGCTGATAACTCGGTACAAACCTCCGATCCTTGTCCATAGTGCTACCACACAGTCAGTGGCTCCCCTGATTTTTTTTCCTGCCTCGCTGCATATTGCTGTGCAGGGCATCCCTGTCGAATAGCATTTTGGGTTGAAGCTGGTTTCCATAGGAAATGGTCTTTTGCAACCAAAGCGCCTGGCTGGCGATCGGACCGCTTTCCCTGCTATTGCGTCCTCCAAAAACATTACTTTTCATTAAGGCAGAGGTCACTTGTGACTGCTTCCCGTTCTCATACTACTTTACATGCCCTACTTAATTCTTAAAAATAGCTGCTAATAGCACTTCACTGAGTAGGGAATGTTCACAGCGGATCTTTTTACTTTTTTTTTTTTTTAGGCAAGAACAATTTGTTTGTCTTGGTCAATCACTTTTTCTGATCCACTGAGTCATAGGATAATCCGTGCATTTTTCTCTTCCTTATTTCTAAGACACTTACAGAATGACGTACTGCTATTTTTGCCATCCCTCAGTGGCTGCATTTTGCAAGCAGGATTTTCTAACTTCTCAGCAGACCGGAGATGCTATCATTTTGCAAGGTCTCCAGGAAATTTCTGTAGCTGACCCATTACTGGGTATAGAGCTCAGGACAAGGGAAGAACAAATTTTTTAGCACTTACCATGTTAAATTTTCTTTTTCCATGACGACGTGCTTCTGTTCTTCACGTCTCTGAAGGTTCCTTATCTTTGTTTCAGCTTCTAAAGCCTCAGAGGATTCTGTGATGAGATTTCACACACACAAAACTCGAGATAACAAAAACAGATGGTTGTGCGCAAAGGTGAAGCAGTGTTGGCTGGCTCCAGTGGTTACTAGACTTCCTCCATGTGGCCAATACGAAAATAATTGCATTCACTTCATAATTACCTTGCACTGTTGTCGTAAAAATGGAAAATTGATTTTCCATGTCCAATGGCATGAGCTTGTCCTGGTTACGCTATGAGACCATATACTGCGTATTTGTATATGGGTGCTGTTACTGGGATTTCAACAGCGTCTGAGCGTCGTGTGTTTAAAAACCCAGTGTGTGGGACTGGGCAGCTTTTCACTGGTGGAGGCTCTTGCTTTACTTCTTCGCAGATTTTCCTCTGGTATATTAAACGAAGTAGGGAGGCCATGCCCTTATCAAATTACCATGTGGAAGCAAATTACTTTTATTTATCATTTTGTAATATTTATGCATTGCATTATTTTTTCCCTTTTCTTAGATGACTTATGTTTCTGTCTTCTGCGCCCCTCTCAGTTATTTATCACTGTTTCAGCTGGCAAGGACCTTGTGAAAACACAAGGCACTGCCTTCATTTCTCCTTCCAGTCAATTCTTTTCCACCTCAGCTTCAAGATAATAAAAATCAGTGTACCTTTTCCATTTCCTGTGAGCTACGGTATTTGTACGGCACATTCACTGTGTTTGCTACTGCCACAACGATACAAAATTTCATTAGTGCAACTGTGATCAGACTAGGTAAGAAAGACAGACACAGCTCCAGTTTTGCCTTGAGGCTGTTTGCAACTTCTTGTTCATTAGTTACGAACAAAAACTATTCCAGAGTTCATTACTGAGCAGACTGAAAGCTGTTGCTTTACAATATGTTGTCAGAAAAAGAGAGAAAACCCAAGATACGTATCCAAAAAATAATTACAAAATTATTCCTCCTGCTTTTAGCGTGATAAAGTATCGTTTCAGTTGTCTTAACGAATAGAATTATAAGTAGTTAATTCCCTAGAATACTGCCATCGCACAGGAATGACCCACAAGGGTTTGTCCTCCCGGGTCCAAAGCCTCGTAGTAGTACTACCTGCGTAACAATTTGTACTTGTAAAAAGCCTAGCGAAAGCCTGCGTAGCCCGTGAACGTTTGTGTATATAAGGTGCAAAGCAGCAATAAAATCTGAACCGTAGCTATTCCTTCTCTGTTCTTGCACAGAGGAACAATGCTCCTCTATCGTGGAATGACAATGAACTTCTCCCTCGTACCATCAGAGACCCCTCAAAAAGCCAAGCTACCAAAGGCAAGGAAGGAAAGCCACCTCTATCTTATCTGCAGGGCTGCTCCGTGACAGCACGGGTCCTCTTGGTCATGGGAACACAGCCTGAGGCAAAAGCCATCTTCCCCAAGCTGGAGTGTCTTTCTTAAAGCACCGCCTCTGGGAAGCAAAGGATTACAGAAGAAAATTAGTGTTAATTTACGATGATAATAATAATAAAAAAGAACACATTTGTGGCTGTCCTATTTGCAGAGAAACATTGGAGAACATGTACTTAGGTGGAACCTCAGAGAAGCCAAAACAAAGGAGCCAAATACATGTTTATTTTTGTTAGAGGATGAGAAGGGGCAGAGGGCCGGGCTTTTTCCAAACTCTTGGGATTGGGTGTATTGCTACTCTTTGCCAAAATTTCCAAAACCGGGTGGGAGACCTACCAGGAGCACAAGTCTTGCGCTTACTCTGCACAGAGCAGAACTCCCATTTTCTGGTAGAGCTGCATTTACTGTCTGAAACGCCGCAATTAGTCTAGGGTAGCTCCATCCCTTGCTTTGTTTGCTCCAAACATGTAACGAGCGTCAGATTACTGGCACCGTCTGCTCCATTTCTTCCTATTTCACTTTCCCTGTGTTAAATCAAGCTCCTCGCTTACTCTCATCACTAGCCGTCAGGAAAAGAAGGCTTGAACACCAAGAGCCCTCGCATTTCTAACTTGATTAATACCATGGGTTGGCAGCCTCAGAAGTGACTTAGAGCTTCCAAGCCGGCACGTTAGATTCCTTGTTACAGATTTGGGCCAGCGTAGCCACGCCAAGCTAGGCACCCCGCCGCCTTTCCCAGTGAAGGAAGCTCCTGGGGTAAGCTCTGCTTCTCATCTAGACGGTCATCTCCCTGGGCAGGGAGAGCTTGGGCTCCTGCTCCTTACTACCTTGAGAAACTGGCTGGGGGAAGACGAGGAAAGCGAGCAACAATAAGTCTTATTTCTTCTCACGGGCCAAAAGGGAGCGCGAGAGACGCCGAGCTTTAAATGGGGATTTAGTGACGCAGCATCTCCTGGGATTTATAAAGCGCAGCTCCAGATCTGTGATTAAAGGAACAGCGTAAACTGCTATTGTCAAATCTCTGTATTTGAATTCTGCTGGCGCTTCGTCTCAGGCATGTTTGTATGCAAATGCATCAGTGCCTGCTATCTTGAGTGAATAGTAAAATTGGCATTAAAACATTTTCCACAGCAGTTGACTCTGATCTCTGGCTAGTTAAAGCATTAGGCACGTAATACATTGGAATATAAATGTTTTCAATCATTTTGAAAATATGTTGAATAAAAACAATAAAGTTAAATAAACAGTCTTTCTCCATAAGGACAGCCAAACAGAATATACAGCTATTACAGCTAGCTTGTATATACTGCTTTGTTAAAACATACGAGCAGCCATTTTTTTACGAAAGATTTCAGATTCTTGTCTACCTACCTCAACGTGCGGACATTTTAATGAACACGTAAAAATACAGACCCATTACAAACCTTGTACTGCTGTTAATTTCTAAAAAGACAGAAGACACCAGAACATGTTGCTTTTTTTCACTACTCTGCTTCTTCCAAACCTGAGGCATATCAGAATAAATATTCTTTTACTGCACTTGCTACCGGGAAGTAAAACACTTGCAGAGGCTTGGATGTTATTGAATTTCATTGACAAGCAAAACATAGAAAAGCTGCGATGCTTGCCTGAGAATGAGGTGTGAGTAAATATATCAGGGAACGACAGGCAGAGACGGAAGGTAAATTAGAAACTCTTTTAAGTAAAAGCCGGCAAGAAGAATGAAGAAAAACCACCTGCCCTTTTAGCGTTGGTACCTAACGCTCATTTTCTTTTCCTGGGGAGAGGGCTGCCCGACACGGAGTGACAACAGAACGTCACCTTCCATCGTTACTCCACAGATAGGGGAAAACCAGCACGTGCCTCACACCAGGTATCTGGGGAGGCAGCTGAAACCTGAGCTGCACAAAAAAGGGCCCGCTCCGAGCCTCCTTGCCTAAGCAAAGAGGTGTAGCCAGCACTTTCCTTCCCTCACGCACAAGCTCATCAGGATTTGGATACTAGCGCCTTAATTTAACTTCCATTTATACTAAGGAATTTGTAAGTGTCCTAAAGGCACCTGCACCCATACATTAATTTTATGCCTTCTGCCACCAATTAATTTTGCTGTTTTTTTACGTTAGGAACACCTCCATTCCCCTGCCTCTTTAGGCGTCACCATCTGGTAGATGAAATAAATGCAGAAGAAAATTTTGAATGCTGCTTCCAAGTCAAGTTATCTGGTGTCAGCTGTAAACGTCAAGACGCCAGTGTTGGCCTGTTACGTAGGCTGATACCATTTCTGTGTCAGGTATATAATATACACGTTAGAAGTTTGTCACGGTTAAGATTTGATTTAGAATTTCGGTGCAGCGTCTCCTATAGCTATAGGCTCTACAGGGCAAGAAAACGGATTGTGGCCTACAAAGTTAACCTCAATCAGATAAATTTGGAAGTAAGAGAGTTGGGGGCATACAAATTCTGTACCTGCCTTAAATTGATCCTTTCAGCTCCATCGAGGGGTCGAATAAAAAGCCTTGCGTCCCTTATGCTCAAGCCATCACACCGGCAAAAGCATTGCTACTACAACACAGCAGGCATAGGTACTTGTAGCTTGAAACCGAGGTGATACAGTATCAAGAAAGTTCTGACTTGAAAAAAGTCTCTCTTAGAAAAAGCTTGTAGTTTTTGCCAACAGTAGTCTAATAAAATATAAAATGGGAGAATTTACTTTACAGCGTGAATAAACCACGTAGGAAAAGTATTACTCGCATTTCATCGCAGGAAAACCGCAACATGGAGAGACTACGAATTCCCCAAGATCATACGGGAATTCAGCAGCAGAGCTAGGAAATGAATCCAGCTATCTTGTACTTCAGCACGTTTTAAACACAGGGTAGTCCTTCACGTTTGCAGACTCATCTCCTGCTCCACGTAGCTTGTAAGCAGGGAAGTAAAATCAACTGTGGTCTAATACCAACTGTACACAAAAATATTTCATTTTCAATGAAATGGGACTGGATTTGGATACGTTCAGGCAGAAGGTTTGTGCCACTTCAGAAAGCTTTAATTTAATCACTGGTTTTCACGGCTCAGCAATCTCACTGTTGCCTAAGTGCCAGATTACTCAAGCTGTTGAGGAAACGGATTTCTCAAGAATTCTGATTTTTTTTTTTTTTCCCTCTAAATAAACTCTTCAGGTTGTTAGCTTGTTTACTTGACAGAACACAATAGGCCAGTTGGCATCCTGTCTGGCTTTCCTCTCATTTGGGAAAGGGAGGACTTAATTTATAGAGCCTGCAGGAGGAAGAAAACCTTCAGCAGTCTTACTGGTCGCTTTTGTACGCCTGTGTTGTCAAATCAAACTAATAGTATTTGTTGCGTTTCCTATCTGGGGAGGCTCAGAACACAGACTGTTAAAATAAGCCACGGAGCGATGAGTATACATAAGCTTTGCGTGTATTTCAGCACACAGTATATCCAAACTAGTCACGTTTCTTCAGATCAATTGCAAGCCTGCTAAAATGACCTTTTTAAAAATATCTTTTAAGGCACATTACAACACGAGTAAGGAAATGGACTCAAACTCTTCATTCGATTGGCCTCACGTGCTGAATTATAACGGGACATACAAGTACCTCTACTTAGAAGGCAACGTCTCCTATGTGGACTTCTACCTTCATCAGCCTTCAGTGGCAGCTGTCTTCATCGTCTCTTACCTCCTCATCTTCCTCCTCTGTATGGTTGGCAACGGAGTGGTTTGCTTTATTGTCCTGAGAAGCAAACACATGCGTACGGTCACAAACCTTTTCATCTTAAACCTGGCTGTCAGCGATTTACTGGTGGGAATCTTCTGCATGCCCACCACCCTCCTGGACAACATCATCGCAGGTAGGCTGGTTCGCACCACGTGGCAGAAAGAGCTCGAGGGGGACTCGCCTGCCTTTCTGAGTGCTGGCCTCCCTGGGGGCCCTGAGAGCCGGGTGCGTATTTCTGAGTGGGCTCTATAGGCATTTCAAGTCACTGGAAGTCAGAGGAGAGGAAGACAAGCCTCTACCCCACCTTCTGACTGGGGCTGTCATTCCTGACTTCCACATCCCTCGTCCTCAGGAAGGGATTCTCCCGCTACCAGGTTATGTGTTTGGGAATGCTTGGCAGATGCTACGAGCCAGACGCAGAGAACAATCAACTGTAGCGGTGGATTCCCTTTCTCGTCTCGAGATCTCGTTTTAACGGGATGTTAAACCACAAATGTTTGCTTTGCTGGTTTTGGGAACACCAGAAAGTCACCCAAGGCACTTGGCAAAGCATTTGTTTACGTAACCTCCGCCTCCCTAACCCCTGCTACGGCCTGACAGAGCAAAAGAAACGTATTAGTTCTGGGGTGGAAATCTCCTCTTACGCGTATAAGCATAGTGGTGCAGCGAGATGGCGGCAATTTCAATTGCCTGTTTCCTTCCAGGATGGCCGTTCGGGAGCCTGGTTTGCAAGATGAGCGGGATGGTTCAAGGAATCTCTGTTTCTGCCTCTGTCTTCACTCTAGTTGCTATCGCCGTAGACAGGTAAGACGATGCACGGACTGTAAACCCTCGCTTTCATCTCCCGCTGGCCACCTGACCGCGCTGAGGCCGATTCATTAATCCGTACAACGCTGCAATAAATTAGATGTCTTTTGCCCCTCAGGCTATTGAGCAAAACAAAACGCGGCCGGGTCTAAAGAGCAGCCATAGCAATTTGCTCCTCCACTGGTATCTCTTAAAGATGGTACAGCGGGGCTACGCCTGGCTGCCTAGAATTGGTTTGTTCCTTAGCTATTAAGCTAGATAGCAGAGGCACTAGTACCTGCTTTAGTTAAATGAAGTAGCAGAAGCAGCAGGCTGATACAGAGACAGATCAAAATGAGGAAATTTTAATAGCAAATGTGACTTTTTTTAAAGACTGTTTTTACCAACACAGCTCTTAAGCGGAGCAACTAAACGTACCTCCGCTGGTTTATGCAGGAGGAGGAGATGATTCCATCTCTACTTTTTAAAAAACACACAATTTAAAATGTGTGCGTATGCTTGCCTGTTTGATTAAGCATTCCTGAAATGGCTTCTCCACATACATCCCCGGGTGTCTCTACCACAGGTTTCGATGCATCGTTTACCCGTTTAAGCAGAAGCTGACCGTTTCAACTGCAGTCGCCATTATAGCGGTCATCTGGATTCTGGCCGTCGCAATCATGTGTCCTTCCGCAGTCATGCTGCAGGTACAAGAAGAGAAGCATTTCAGGGTGATCCTCGGCTCCGGCAATGAAACCCGCCCTGTGTACTGGTGCCGGGAGGACTGGCCTAACCCGGGAATGAGAAAGATCTATACGACGGTTCTGTTTGCCAACATCTATCTGGCTCCCTTGTCGCTCATTATTCTTATGTATGCTAGGATAAGCATTGCTCTCTTCAACACAGCAATGCCCGTGGTGGGAAAACACAGCCAGGAGCAGCGGCACGGCGTGTCTAAGAAGAAACAAAAAGTCATCAAAATGCTCATTATCGTGGCTTTGCTTTTCACCCTGTCCTGGCTTCCCTTGTGGACTCTGATGATGCTCTCGGACTACGCCAACCTTTCAGATATCCAGTTGCAGATCATCAACATTTACGTCTATCCCTTTGCTCACTGGCTGGCCTTTTTCAACAGCAGCGTCAACCCCATCATCTACGGTTTCTTTAACGAAAACTTTCGCCGAGGCTTTCAGGCAGCCTTTAAACTTCAGCTCTGCTCCAGGGAGGTGGTTCACAGGGAGGTCTATTCTCAGCAAGGCCAAAGCAATGCCATTTTGCCAGCTGCCAACTACCAGGCGCCCCAGGATCGAGCTTGTCAAAATGCTAAGGAGGAGAAGACAGTTAAGAAAGGAAATTGGGTGAATAACCAGCAGGATTTGATAATGGAGGATCTAGAAGAGCCCCGCAACGATGGGATTAAGTGAAACGTGCTATGAACTACCTAAATGATTTATGCCTAGCAGAGTTTATTTATTGTGTTGTGAAACTCATGCTCTGTAAGCCCTTTCTGACAAAAATGCCAAGATGTTTCTGTTTTGAAGGAGATACGCCACTTGCATAATATCTGAACGTCTGATGTAAGCGGGAAACCAAACTCAGCCCTTTGTGTTACCAGCTTAAACCAGTGGCAACTCCCCTGCAGTCAGCGATGACTCACTGCTCTTCAACTGCGCTGGAGCAAAGACGGGATTACAACGGGATTACCTTCCATTTATTGTGACAGAAGAGAAAAAGAGAACTATGATTATTGACTCGGATACAATTACTCCAGATACTCACTGACAAAGAGGAGAATATCCATTCATTATCTTCTGTGAATCTGTCAGAGCAGTTGAAACAGGGTCGCATGAACAATACTCACGGTAATGTTTCTGCCTGTAAGACTAGTAGTTGTTAATACCTACAGTTGTCTTCTGATATCAGACAATGAAGACATCGCTGCCGTTTGTAGCATCCAGCTAGACTGCGGAGCTGGAAAAAGGAGGGAATCACGAGACTTGCCAGGGCCCTGAGCGTATGCCCCCTCCTGGGGGTTCGACTGTTGGGGCTCAGGGCAGCTCCGAGCCAGCGCGGCTGAGGGTGTCCCCCTTGTTGCGTTAAGAAATCATTTTATCTGTAGACCAAAATATCTGCTAATGAGAGTTATAAAAAAGTCCTCCGCTAAAAGCAGGACTAATCCGATAAACTCACTTCTTGATTTAACATAAACATCTCTTTGTTCAGCAATGGGTCCTTGGGACTACTCTCTTAGCTTCTTCTGCGAAGCATAAGCCTGTTCCTGGAACTTGTCAATCTGTTACTCTATAACTCTCGTTAACTAAAATCAATTGGAGATACAGTCTGAATATTTGAACTGAACTCACCGGTTCCTGGGTCTTCTTGCGGTTGTACTCATACTGCTTCTGCCTGGACATTTCGAATGCCAACCGGTTCCTACCCAAATGACAAAAAGTAAGCATTTTCAGTCACATTCCATCTATTCCCCATCCTGGTTGCCCCTCTTGCTAATTCTGTGATATTAACTATTGTTGCAGCTAGAGAAATAAATAGGAGTGAAAATTTGAGAAATAAAGGATAAAAAATGGCTTTTGTAGTACATTTTGGGGGGGAACTCAATTCTATTCGGGGGGGGATATAAGTCACCTAAAAAGACTGCAATTTCAATACTAGCAGGCGATAAAACACCTTGAAGGCCCACTCAATCTGACAGAACTCAGCATGTACAGAGAGCAACCTCAGCAGCATCTCACAGAGGCTCCCGAAATCAGCGAAGAACGCAGGTTAGTGCGAAGACCAGCCTGCACAGATCTGCTACAGGATTAGAGCATCACCGTGTCTTATCCTGTGAGGGTCTATAGGGGCCAAATACCAGGTAGGGTCACTCCCCAGCGCAGTCCTTCTTCTGGTAAATTAGAGTACCTTTCAGATGATGACAGATTTGCGCAATTCAGGAAAAGTGACAACTTTTCAGGCTGTGTCATCCCAAACTACGTTCCTTTCTGAATACCAGAAAATAAGGAAAACATTTGGGGAGTAATGGGAAGAAAAGCTGCCGGAACAGCTCTGATATCATAGATGGTTTTAATAACGCATTTTATCTAGGCTGGGATATTCAGAGGATCTAATAAAATATGGATGCCCGATCCCGTTGTGCTCTGTTGAAAAGCCCACCACAAAGGTTTTCGGAGCTCCAGGCATTCCACGCTTCCTGCGCCCCTTCCATCCAGTCCTTTGTCCTTCACTTGTAGTTCGAGAGAACGAGACCTGTTTTGCCTGTCAAAGTTTGCCTTGCCCGGATTCCCAAAGCTTATTGCTCTGTCCGTACTGGGACCGATACCATTTAAGATCTTCAGAGGTGACACGGACAGCGGGATCGAGCGCACCCTCAGCAAGCTCACGGGAGACCCCAAGGCGAGCGGCGCAGTCGGTATTCTAGAGGGAAGGGATGGCACCCAGGGGGACTGGGACAGGCGGGAGGAGCGGGCCCGTGCGAACCTCGCCAAGTGCAGCAAGGCCAAGCGCAAGGTCCCGCACCTGTGTTGGGGCAATCCCCAGTATCAAATACAGACTGGGGGGGATAAATAGAGTGAGAGCAGCCCGGCGGAGGAGTCGGGGATAGCGGTGGATGTTAAATTGGATGCGAGCTGGTAATGTGTGTTTGCAGCCCAGAAAGCCAGTCATAACGTGGCCTGCATGAAGAGAAGCATGGCTGCTATACATCTTGCAGGGCATGCCACCTATTGATTTTAGAGTGATATTTAATATGCTCATACTTGAGACAGCCTTGTGTTGGAGTAGGTGGGGGTTTTTTTCCTCAAAAAGCTTTTGCCGAAGTCGTGTTTTCCTGACTGAAAGTGAGGACCAGATGAACTCCAGTGCTCCTGTCCAAGCTGTGTCATTTTGTGCTTCCAAATGATTCAGCAATGTGTCAAGAATATGTTAAAGTCTATGTTCACGTTCATCCCAGTTCAGCAAAACACACACAAAAATGTACTAAAAATTAGTGCAAGGAAGACATAAAAATGCCCTGAAGTGTTCGGCTCAAGCTGGTGAAAACAGCCTGTGCTGGTTTTGGCTGGGGTAGAATTAATTTTCTTCACAGCAGCTAGTATAGGGCTATGTTTTGGATTTGTGCTGAAAAGAGTGTTGATAATACAGGGATGTTTTCCTTATTGCTGAGCAGTGCTTACACAGAGTCAAGGCCTTTTCTGCTCCTCACCCCACCCCACCAGCGAGCAGGCTGGAGGGGCACAAGGAGCTGGGAGGGGACACAGCCGGGACAGCTGACCCCAGGGATATTCCATACCATAGGACGTCATGCTCAGCATATACAGCTGGGGGAAGAAGAAGGAAAAGGGGGGACATTTGGAGTGATGGCATTTGTCTTCCCAAGTAACAGTTACATGTGATGGAGCCCTGCTTTCCTGGAGATGCTGAGCACCTGCCTGCCGATGGGAAGCGGTGAATTAATTCCTTGTTTTGCTTTGCTTGCATGTGTGGCTTTTACTTTACTTATTCAACTGTCTGTATCTCAACCCATGAGTGTCCTCACTTTTACTCTTCCGATTCTCTCCCCCATCCCCCTGCGGGGGGGAGCGAGCGAGCAGCCACGTGGGGCTGAGTTGCCGGCTGGGCTTAAACCACGACACAACCCTACCATTTCACTGCAGAAGAAGGATGCTGAAGTAAAAGCCATCAAATGGTTTGCCTTCACTAGGCACTGCCTGTGCTAAATGCAGATGTTAAGCTTGTAAGACAATTTTAAAAGTTCTGCTCTTTAAAAATTGAATTTCAGAATGTTCTCTGATTGCCACCCCGAAACAACAAACCCCACTCTGACTGATCTGTAACTATCTGTAACAGAAAACGTAAAAAAGTTTAAAAAAATTATTTTAAAAAGCAACGTTTGTTCTGGACACACTGTCAGATGAAGTAATTAGCCTTTGTGGAAGGAAGCAAGGGGACACTGATAAAAGGAAAAGGAAGTTCTATAGGCTGACAAGATTTCATCAAGTATTTCAGTTTTCTTAGGAGACGCTTTCTAGCTGGACACCAGCTCTCAACATTTTCCCATTTGCCCTACAGAAAAGGCACATTCGTAACTCAACATCAGTGAACACAGCTTGTCCTCTGCATTCCTGACAGTCCTTGCCCCAGTTCGATAGTTATTTCATGTACTGCTTTTTATTTTATTGTGCACTAATGAAAAGTCAGCAGGTTTGGTTATGTGATTCACAACCACACAGCCATTTAGATGTCACTGCACTTTGAACAGGTAGGCTGAGAGTTTCATCATAAAAACTCAAGGTTTACCAAACTGAGTTGTTTTTAAGAGATGCCCTTACTTCCTCTCATTTCACGAGCACAGAACAACTCCCACTAGGAGCAATTTAGGATTATTCTAACACCTGACCTGCCTTAACCCTCTCCAAGTATCCGCTTTACATCTATTCAAGTCACAAGGTTCTCTAACAACTGATTGATTTCACAAAAGCAGGAGCAGGCCTAGGTCTCTACTATTCATGCCCAGGATGCTCGCAAGCAGGCTTTTGAGACATACCTAAACGACTTTTTCAGCAGCACTGACTGAATCAAAAACTAGAGTTTCTGGTACTTCATTAGACACTTGTTTCTCATATAGGACCTCTACAGGGAACTTAACGCCACTTGCTCGTCCTCGGGACCGGTAGCGTTCACGAGTTACCATCCACGTCTCAGAGGGCTACAGACCTCAAAGCACAACAGATCCAGTTCTCATTTATCAAGAAAACCCCAAATAATAAACATATGCCTTCCACTCTCAAACTGAATTAGAATCAAACATCCTTTGGCCACAAGCAAGGTACTAAGTTTCCAGAGTCTCATGTTTTATAACCTGCCTCATCACATGACTCCTAAATGCTTATAATTCCCACACATTAAGCATCCTCGTTAGCCTAAACGCCATTGATTCATCTTCTTGTACTGCTCTGCTTTTAGACAAACACCTCAAATTATTGTGAAATAACGTGGAAATCCAAGTCAACAAATCCCTAACTGAAATCTGTAAACGTATTTCTTTAACTACATTCGGGCCTGACAGCATTTTAAAAATAGGCTCTGAATGCCAATAGACTGAGTTGGTCAAATGAATGGCATTTTTAAATTATTAAAAAAACATTTCTATTTTTTTTTTTGTGTTTTACTGGACAGTTCTATGCTGCCTACAGATGTAATACAGCAGAGCAAGCCAGCTCTACAACACTGTCGTCACCAAACTTGATACTGCCATACAGGCTCTAGAAGCTGAGGTTATTCAGTTTCTTTCCGCTCCTCCCTCCTCTGCAGGCATCCCCATTTAGGTAGGACAATAAATCGCTGGTATCTGTGCTCGACCTCCCTGTAGTGGCAGTCCTCCCACAGAACATATGTTTGGACTGTATTCAGGATCAAGAAAACGTCAACCAACGCATGAAACTGGATGAACATCTCTTTGGAAAAATACAAGAATAAAGAAGTATAGGGGAGTTGGTAGTTACTGGAAGAGACAATAGCCTCAAAAGAAAACTTTCCCTATGACAAAGAATAATAGGAAACCAATACTGAATGTGTAAAGAGCTCTTTATTGACATCAAAAAGAAATTGCCCAGAATAGGAAAAAGACCATGTTAAAAACAAGATGGGTTTGAAAGCTGAGGCACATTACTAAATAGGGAAGTACATAGATGACAGGGATATGGTTAAAATCCTCAATATATTGTGTTGCCTCAGTTTCTACTTTAAAAAAAAAAAAAAGATTAAGTGTGTCCTCAGGCAGGACAGAACAGACAGGAAGAGATAAAGATCATTACGCAGCCATTACCACCTGCAGCTTGCTGTCTCTTGCAGCCGAAATACTCACATATTGATTGTCTGGCAGCCTCTTCACAATCCACTAACTTACTGAGACGGTAAACACCAAACTCCCAAACTGAGAGGGATAAACACATCAGCTTTTCCAAAAGGTTTTTGAAGTGGATCCAACAGCGGCCAAACTGCTAAGGCCTTCATGCTTCCCCGTGTGATATAGGGAACGCCGTCAGCTAGAGTACTGTGAGACCGCCTGCCTCCCCTCATTCTTCTTCCTCTGCGGATCGAGTGTCCCGTGTACTTTTTAACATCAGTGTCTAAATTATGATTATTTTATCGCATGCTGATTATTAAGAATTTAACCTGATCTGCAGAGGGACCGTGTGACTGAAAAGTCTAGGTAACTGAAATTTTAAGTAATAGGAAAGCTATTCTAATTGCTAGAAATTCTGTGTAATGATAAGCTACGCTGTTTGCTGAAATCTTCTTATAACAATAAAACTCTCATTATAACTACAGTCCGTGGCCAGTTGTTCTCATTCTACCGAGGATCCTTAAAAGAACCTGCCTGTCCCTATAGCATCGGGTGACAAAACCCCAGAAAACCATCCTCCCAAAAAGCTAGGGGGGATTTGTAAAACACCAATCACCTCAAACTAACCACGCGGAAATCCCATTTAAACGCAGGCCCAGGCCCTTGCCTGAGCGATGCTGTGGGTGTGCTACGTCATACCTGGCTTTACTGACCTTGCTTGACTTCAGCCCCTTCCTCGTTGCTACAGGCTGCTCTGGCAATGCCCGGACGGTGGCTGAGCCTGGACAGGACCAGCTCTGCTCTTCTCGTTTGGATGCCGTGGGGTTGTGCCCTCGTTTGGGAGGTCCCTGCCCCGCTGTCCGGCTTGGGTCCTGGCTCGCCTCCCTCGCGGCGCAGTCTGCCCCTGCTCCTCCCTGAGTAATAAAAGAAAAAGGAAACAGTTACGTATAAACTGTATTGAGAAGAGTATGCGTTTTACAGTGCTTTCTGTTGACTTTAATGAACTAAGGAACGGCGGTATGAAGGAAATCACTTTAAACCAGGGACACTGGACACCGACTCAAAAGCTGTATTCAAAACTTAGTTATCAGTTGTTCGTTTTCAGGGGAAGATGCTTCAATTTGTGATCACACAAAGCTCTGTCCGAGGTCAAATCTACTAAAATATTTTTACAAGTTACATCCATCGTGAAAAATGTCCTCTTTGCTGTGATTTAATCCTGAAATCATTTGACAGTTTATAAGAGCAAGTAATGGAAATTATTTGAGACAACACAAGCTTTAGGAGATGGTACAATATCCCTGCTCAAAGACAGAAATTGTCCAGAATCAGCAAGGATTAAGTGTTGCATGGAAGATGGCCAAACGAAATGTAAAAATACAAAATGGGATTACTCTATACAAACAATATTGCAAAAATAGAACTGGGGGGTTTGGAGAGCAGTGAAAAAGTAGTAACAGTGATGGTGTTGCAAAAAGAAAGGGTAATATTAACAGTCGGGAACATTATCAGGACTATCATTCTACTCCTTTCAGCACTAGTGCGATTTGAGTTGGGCAGCGCAATTTCAGAAAGCTGAGAACAGACTCAAAAGATATCTAAAAGACAGCAACAGGGAGGAGAAGAGGCTTGGAGCATATCACTGTAAGGGAAGTCCTTAATCATGGAAAATCTTTGACTTCATCAAAGACTTGTGCTTTCTAAGAAAGAGAAGATGGGAGAGGGGTGAAGGACAAAACTCAGCGTTCTTCCAATATTTAAGGATTCTTGTAGAGGAAATAGCAAACAATTACCTTTTCTTTGCACGGAGAGTACATAAAGATAGAATATACTTAAAATATGGAACAGTTTAAACTTTAAACATGGTTCAGATCTGGACCTGATTGTTTAGAAAACACCCTATAAATCCCTTATTGAATCATCTCCCCTCTCCCCCCCAAAAAAAACCCAAAACAAAAAACCCCAAACAGATAAAAGGTTACATCTATTTCACAGAGGGGCAAAGTTCAAGCAAAAACGACAATATCAGCTTTGAAGGTCAGTATAAACCCTGTTGGGTTTTTTTTTGATTTGGTCTTGTTTGGTTTTTTTTTTTTTTTTAAGAAAAGAGGATATAAGAAAGGGAGCAGCCGAGCTAACCCTAGATTTCTGCCCACCTGCACAGAGATCTATCACAAGAGGCAGAAAGCTGAGACCAGTCTAAATGAATGTATACACACGCTTAAGAGTCTAGTGGCTGAGCCACGGTGTGGCGAACCTTCCTTCGCTCAAGTGGGAGAAGGTGGTGGGTTTGGAACTGATGGATTTTAGCTCTCCTGTTAGTAGTGACTCACCTCTGTTGGGACATAAACTGCAAAATGAAGGCAGAACAGAGAATAAAGAGCAGGAAACAATATTGAAGATAACACAGGTAACTGTGAGCACAAAGAGGCTGACATTAAGGATCAAGAAGGGAAATAGTTTCTGAGAAAAAAGCTTTTGCAGAGGGAAGGCATTTGACAGCTGTTCGTGTTTACAGAGAGCAAAACAAAGAGCTTGGCAATATGAAAGAGGCAGAAGAGATGGGGCTGGAAGCGTTGAGATGACTGGAGTAACGACACAGACCTGTGACGAGGGAGGCTGCAGTTAGTTAGAGGTCCTGGAACTGCAAATGAAAACTCTATTGGACTACAGAAAAAGTAAAAAAGCCAGGAAGGATTTTGAAGAGGAGGAGAGACAGGCAAACTGGGAGGCGAAGTCAGCTAGACAGCAAGTGGATTGTTCAGTAGTCCAAGCAAGTAAAAACGTTTTTAAAGACAATAAAAAGATCTTGCCAAAACCTTTTTCCATTCCTAACCGAAAATAAAATTATAGGCAGTCTCCAGGAACCTCAGGAACTCAAGATCCAAAAGCAGTCCATGTGTAATACATTGCTCCCTTCACTCTCGATCTGTCCCCGGGGAATTATTTCTTTTGCTATTACAACTTCTCAACATTCAGATGAAGACCTGGTGTCGGTAGATTTACTACTAGTTTTGATCCCACATAAGAGAAAACTAAGCAAGACTGAACTGTACTTACTGGATCAAACCTAACTGATTCTTCATCGTCCATTAGCTCATGCAAAATAAAGTTACCTTCTGCCTAAAGCTTCGATTCTGCAGATCAGATGACACGGCATATTACTGTAGAATACTGAAGTCCTAAATTCCATCAAGAATGTGAAGGGTTTCCTGCCACAGAGCAGATTTGACCTAGAAAACTGCCCAAGTCAAACAGAACGGAGAAGAAGTCTCTTTGCACCCACCAAAGACACTGCTCTGGAACTGCCAAGTTCTGGGTCCTGCAAACGTGAATTCTCCCTAACTTCACTGACGTGAATCGTGCTGGAGAAGTCCGTGTCAGCGCACCCACAAGGTTTTTTTTCAAGTGATAAAAACGTTTAGGTGCTTTGTTCCTCGGGCACTGGTTGGAGACTCTCAGCGGGCTGCGAAAGCATGGAGGCAGCCTAGCCACAAGTCAGTTTTGAAAACCTTGGCGTGAACTCACAGCCGCCGCCCTTCATGGGAACAGCAGGCCAGTGTCGCTGTCACTGAAGCCAGAAGAATTCTGCTATGCCACTTCCGCACTGGCAGGATTGGCAAACTGCAAATCTATAACCAATTACGGTATCCCTCCTCCTCCTCTTGCCCCTCTTCAGTGAGAGCAAACTGGTTCTGTGTCATTGTATTTCGTGCAGTTTTCACCTGCCTGTGGTGCTAAGAAAGACAGCACGGGAACTTTTCTCAAAATCCCAGGCAGACACATCTTCGGAAAGCTCCTCTGATGCAGAAAATTGCTTTATTTCAGGATTCCTTCAGCAGACAGCTCATTTAATGAGTTCCCTGTTCATCAGTGCCCCAAACCACAGCATGGGAATAAGCGATTGACCGCAAGGCTGTGGCAGAATCCTCCTGGCCTATCTTTCAGTTCAGATCTTTTCTTTTTTACTGTGGCTCTGCTGCTGTCCTTACATACAGCCACCAGTTTGACTGAGATGTTAAACTATTTGTGAACTGTCCCTCGGAAAAGGAAGCGATACTGAAAAGGTACTAAGTATCCCCCCCATCCTGCCGTAGGGTCACAGCAAGGCTTGCAGGCGCTCAGTCCCACTGAGCGTGTGGGTGCTGATGCCTCAGACAAGTAGGCGTACGGTGTTTGCCAAAGATGAGGAGATCCGAGCTGACGGCTTCCGTGAGAATAAACAAGCTGCTCCACCACCTTCCATATTTTGAATGCTAAGTATAGAAATCACTCTGTCTCAAGAGGAAGAAGAAAAATCCTAAATGACTGGGAAAATATACACACCTGTCTACACATAACTTCTCCGATCAACAGGGCATGGAAGTAACAGCTGTACTTGCATTTCTCTAACCTCCTGCTTTCTCACCACGGTATATTTTAGATTTAGCATCAGGCAAGCTTCAGTTTCCAGGGATGAATCAATACCTTTCTTATACCAGCTTGGACTAAACAGAACTGAACACCATATACATTCGGGCATTATACACCGTATAGCACTCTGGTCTGAATTTGCACCAGCAGCTGACAACCAGAAAGAACTGCCTGAAAACTGTAACAGCTATTTGCCCCACCACGGGCAAGGAGCTTTCTTAGAGTCTTCAGTCTCAAAGATCACCATAGACATGTTTTCTGTCAAAGGAAAGAATAAAAAAAGGAAGAAAGAGGAAGAAAAATTTCCTACAGCTATGCTATCTCTTCACAATTTTAGTAAAGCAATTTTTGAAAGCCAGGGACCATATGTGCTTTACCCACACTGTAAAACTTCCTGTGCTGTGGTTTAATAAACACTCTCAGTTTGCAAATACTGAGCTTTCCAACAGCTGTCGAGGTCCAAAGATAGAATCGTTGGCTGTTCTGGGGATTATAGCAACAGCAACCACCTCCCAAAAATAGGAATTAATTTGGGTGTCACCAAACATCCAGGGGCATGATACACAGCCCTCTCTTACTCATGACTGCCTTGCAATAATTCACATGTCCTAAGAGTTCCCCTGAGCTTTGATTTCATCAACAGCTCCCATGCAACCCTGCTTCCACCCCCCTCACCACACACACACACACATCACACTCCTCCTGCCCTCTGGGTACGCTGCAGCAGGGGCCGGCAGAGGTGGAGCAGGGAGCTCAGCAGAGGAGCAGCACCCTCGTGTTTTCTCACCGCGTCGCACTCCCAAATTGTCGCCCTACAACAGGGCTCTTCCAGACTTTCAGACAGGGACTGTCACAGTCAAGACAGACCTTTAGAAGAGCTGGAAGAGACTCGCCCTTTCTGAAGACAGAGATAGAGCCTCCAGATAAGTATTTTTGCTCTAATCTGGTAGACAATGCTTACAGGCGTTAAAAACCTGGTAACTGCTATCAATCATTCCCAGCTATTCGATTAACAAGAAATCAAGTCTTCAGCCACATGTACCAGACTAGCAGATGCCGCATAGAAATAATTCTCTCATCTCCCCTTCGCAGCGCTCAGCGGCATGCTTTTTTTTCCACTGAGGAAATAATGAACGTTTCATCTCCCTGGACACGTGCCTCCGAAGCTGTCGGCACCCCGGCTCCCTAAACGGAAGGAAAACGTCTGTCCCCGTAGCTCGGCCGAGGGCTCAGACTGCATTTGTGGCCCTTTACTTCAATCCTCACGTCTAACAAAACTGTTTCAGGCAGTAATAGAAATATTCTTCTATTCCACGCGCTGGACCTTCCACAAACAGTGGAGACAGGCAGGACAAAGGTCCCGCAGAGCCGGTACCGCCTGCTTTCTTTACCTTACGAGGTACGGCGGTACGCAGACCGGCGGCAGAGTCCTGCTGGTAGAATGGCTTTCATTTCATTTGCCCAAGGGCCTGCAGGAGCACCAGACATCAGTGCACACCACAGACTGCAAATCATACCCTTTGCCACTTGTTTGGCGTGTGCCTGCACATGTGTTCGTTGTGTGGCACTGTCACTGCTCTACCCTAACAGCCAAGTTACACCGAGAGATGTGAAAGGAAGACTTAATGAACGAACAGGGCATTTGCAGAAGATAAATTATTTCCAGTCCATTGTGAGGCTCTCTCTCTCTGTGGTGGAAAACACCACTCCCTACATCCATTCACTGAACCACAACTTTCTGCACTGTGCTGGAGCTCCAGGCTCAGGACGCTTGCTTGGAAACAGAAGCACAAATTGCAGCAAACACACAGCTGGTTACAAAGCTAGAATATCTTTATAAAGGGATGGCAAAGCAAAACTACACTGACAAAGGCCCTGCATCTTGCTGCAGCATTTCAACACTGTCAGAAAACTGCTTTCCTCTCTCTGTTTTCTGCTGCTTATTAGCAAAAATCTCTCCTGCACCAAGTCTGAGGCCGGAATTTTGTAGTTACACACGCTGTTCCTGATACCTCATTCAGAGCCCTGGGGATACTCCTATCAGCAGTGACTTCCAAGACTCTCTCACTACAGATGCCATCTTTGACTTACCCTCCTGTCTCATCACTGCAGACATCTGGGACTGAGCCGCCTCTCTTCACTATGGAAATGAGCTGCCTGGAATTCTTCTTCCCCTTCCTAAGGTCGTCATCTTCTCACTCTTACAAGCAGCTCTCTTCTGAGGACTTGCACTCGCTTGGCATCATTTTCTCTCTAAACCCATGCCATAAAAATAACGTTCAGCATTCGCATGTACTCTAAACCAGATTCCAACCCTGCCTTTTCAAGCTTATCACAACCTCTGCCGCCTTCATCTCACTGTCACTGATCAGCAATCTCTTCACAACTTGAGGCTAGACCGGGTGAGGCAATTCCTTTTCACCATGCTCTTTAATTGCTGATAAAAGGTGATCTGTTCAGGAAACGCTCGGCACTTTGGTTTTTCCTCACAGGGTTTTTAAAACTGCAGATTAGGGCTGTTACTACCAATGGTTTCTTTTATAGTTATCCTAGAAGTCGTCTCTGAATTCTTCCTCCCTAAAGAAGAGAACTGTGTTGTTCCACTTGGGTCAGGAGACCCAATCCGGTGGCATCCAGCCGAGAACCATATAACTTAAGGCAGGCGCTCCAGATTTAAGCTCCAGCTGCCTGTTTGCTGGCAGGAAAGTGGAACAACCTGGGGAGAGTCTCGTGCCATTCAGAGGTGTTTTAAGGACAGTAGGTCATCAGCAAGCTCTAGAAACCACACTGTGCCTTACTACTTCTGGATGGAGGGAGGCAACATTTAAACCTGAGATAATAAAGGATGAAAGCTATCCTGTTTCGGTGAAAAACCCTATCAGGACTCCGGGCTAGGCTCCGAGATATACTTGGATTCTCCTTACCGAAGCTCTCGAAGCACAGAAAGGGCTTCCCAGTACAGACACGATGTCTCTGAAGCTTCTATTCTGTAGCACTTAAACTGAATCTGAAGTTGGAGCAGCTCCAACAGGGCAGGTGCTCTTCTCCTCCTTCTGACCTGAACGGGACCTGTAAAAAGAGCAGCAGCAGTTATCACAGTGAAGGGGCTACACCATAGGGATGGGCACGGCCACATTATGACACCACAGACACTCGCTGTGGGATGTTGGGATCCCCTACCCGCAAGCAGGGATATTGCGGGGCGTTCAGACTAAAAGATGTATGCGGACAAACCCGCGACTGAAGGGGTAACATGACCAGGACACATTTGCTGACCACCAAAAATGACTTGAGTCCAAGTAGCACATCACCTCCGAGTTCCTCAATATGTCGCGTCTCTGGGACTTCTATTCAAGCGTCCTGCTTTACACTCGTCCCAGTGTCAGAATCCAAAAGGCAAAATAAGAAGAACTCAATGCTGCTTTGTTTTTTGGAGAGAAACAAACTGAGCAGTTCTCAACATTTCTCCTTCCCTCTGCACTGACAATGCTGATGTGCTGCTCTGGGCTTTCTCTCTCTGGTACTCTCTTCATTACTCACCTGCGGCCTTCCCATTGCGGGCTTTTGGGTGCAAGACTGTTTCTCATTAGGCATCTGTACGTTGCCTGGTGAAAGAGGTCCTCTTTCACACATGACGTTTGTAGACGTACTGTTAATATTAACAACTGACTCATCACTATACTGCTAAGAATTAAGGGACAATTTTGCCATCTTTCAAAAATCAAGTATTTCATTGCCTGTCTCATTTGAAAAACAAACAGAACCCATCATAGGCAGTGATACTAAAATGATTCAAAAACCAGTTAGCAAACACCCTGCAAATCTGGAAACCTTAACAAGAAATTCATGGTCCTCCATTTAGACACTTATTGCTCTCCCATTCTGCTGAGAATAAGAAGTAAACAGCTAAAATTTCTGCCATAAGGTAAAGACAACATTATAAAAAATTAAGCTGATGTAAAAAAAAAAAAAGGATGCTAATTGGCAGAATTACACTGACAAGGAAAGTAAACATTGTTGCTGGATAGTGAAAAAAACAGATCATGAAAACGAAATGATCCAAAGCCAGCAGAATATCAAGGGACTAAAGCAAATTATGCAGTAATAAATGTGTCAAAATCCTTAGCAGTGATGCTGCTGTGTTCTGTTTGCCTTGCCATTGCTTGTTTTTGTTTACCAAATTAAAATAAAATAGTTTTCCTCTAAATTACTATGAGACAACATGAATTTCTTTACAAGCTCTTAACTTCAAAAGAAAAACATATTCCACTGAAGCCTGGCTTTGTAAGCTGCTCTTATTGATTTTAAAACTCCTTTCTAAACTAAAAAAAAAAAAGTGTTAAAAAGTTTTCAAAACCAACAATTTATGCAATTGTCAAGCAATTCCTGCAGAGAAGGTAAGGAGAAAAATGAGATACAAGCCGTGTCACTTAAGGTACCCAGATAATTCTTAAGTGAGAGCAGCAATGAGAAAATTGTAAAGAGGAGATAATGGAACTGCTAATTGCAGTACAGACTGTTTGAATTTATACCAGTGTAGTGGAAATCCTGTGCTTTAAGATAAATTGAAGTTTCTCCCTCACAATCAATACATGTTATCTATAAATTTAAAAAACTAATACATTCTTTTTTTTGGGGGGGGGAGGGGGGGTGGAAGAAGAATGGAATTTTCACTGAAAAAAATAGCTGTTTGAAAAATTTAGCCCCTTTTGTCAAATGAAGATGAGTGTTACGCTAGCTCTCCTGACACCTCTGTCAAGATTCAGCTACACACTGCACCAACATTTTCTTTGAAGGACAGATTACAATCTACCATCCTACCTCCAGAAACATTTGGGAGAGGACATCTGTGTATTTACGTAGTTCCTTTAGTGCCAGAGGAATCTGTAACAGTTAAATTTACACGCTGACCATTGCATCAGGGGACAGAAGAAGGAGAACAAACAGTTTCTTTGTCCTGGCTAGGAACCCCTCACGTCAAGTCCGTGGCAGAAGGCTGATAATAAGTTCTGTGGTGTTTCGGCTGGACAAGTGCTGTCTGAGCATTTCTAGCTGTCTTGCAGTCATTTGCCATTGCAGTAATTTATTAAAAACTAAACACCAAGCAATAACTCATTATAGTCAGTTACCAACATAACACACATGCACATCCACATCCAAACGTCCTGCTAGAAAAGGATCTCGTGTGCGCGCGTGCGGATGCAAACAACATTGCATGGATGCAAAAGGAATCCTCCTAGCTGCGAATAAAACTCATTAACTGACACCAGTCATCTCTGCAGACATTGCATTTCAGAGGCCAAAGAGGCCTCAACAAAGTCTCAACTGAGTGTGGAAAAAAGGGTGGTTAGCTTTCAGCTCACCCTGCTAAAAGCTCACAGTATCGGTGCTAGCTGGGAACATCAACAGCATCGAGAGAGGGTAGACTGAAAGTACTCATCAAGGATAATTTTCATAGCAACAGAGATTTTTGGTAAGTAAAATATTCGCTTCGTAAAAGTTGACTTCACTTTGCAGAAATGGCTAACCACACCGCATCTGTAGTCACAAGCAATCATTCCCACTGGCTCAACGAGGGCAGAGACAACTGCCGCACCGTGGGAGATGGCACTCGCGCAGGAACCTGGCCTCAAGAAGAAACTGAGGACAACGAGAGTCCCGCGTTGCAGTTCTCGTCACATGCCACGGGGACATTTATCTGAAAACTTCCAAAAGGGAAGTTTTCCATCGGGAAGAATTTGAAGCCCTTTGAGTTTTGCTCAGCTGCTTACTGCTCCAAACACACAGAATAACATTTGCTACCCTGACTACCCCGCACCAGTTCTGGGTGTGAGAAAGAGCTTTACCCGTTTGCGAATCTCTGCTCTTTCATAGCTAAACAGGCTGGGAATTTGCGGATCAGCCATCTGACACAGTAAGTGCCAGATGGGGGCACTAAGTGATATCCGATACAGACCGATACGCTGCACCCAGGAGCTGAATTATAGCCTCAGTAAACATCTAACATCTGGGAGGAAAAAAAAACCAGTACTTTTACAGAAAAATGGTTCACAGCCTGGACGACCTTCATGCAGATGACAAAACATTCGTGAGCTTCATGTACTGAAGTCCAGACGCATACTGGAGATGTTACTGGTTTTATTATACCTGTTTCAAAAAGCAAACAGGAAAGAATTAAATAATTGAGACTCACTCACAAACACTGGACTAGATAGCCAAGAGCACAAGCCCATTTTCAGGAAAGAAAGTCAGACTGGCTTAAAATAATTGACTTGCTATAACGTGCATTAAACAAATAGAAGAAGAGGCAAGTCCATCTTAATGCCAACCATAAGCTAGGAGCCGTAAGGATTTCACGCAGCAGGTGAAACGACATAAGGAATACCTGTAAATTCAAAGACAGAAACAGAAGATCTATCAGCAGAAAGGCAGAAAAAGGAAAAGGTTTCAAAAAATATTTCTGCAATCTAATTAAGAAGTATTTCCAACCTTCCAAGTAAGAAGAATACTAACTGGCAGCTATTAAGGCTTTACTTTTTCAAAATCCAAGTTATACTAATGAGTTTTAGGGGAAATGAAGCGCTCTCTGAATTGCAAAGCATGCTGCTCAATTACATATTAGAAGAGTAGAGCAGGAGCCAAGCACCAGTTTGAGAAGGAGAACGTACCTGAGAAGGCTCTTTGTCTGAAGGAGGAGCGACATCGTGGACTGCTGGACTTTGAAAGGCACCGGCTACAAAAGGACAGAGAAAGCATCAGGCTCCAGCACAGACTCTGACCTCGTTACAGGAGATTATTCTCTGATTTAGCACAACGGTCTCTATGGCCACACTCTTAGCCAGCAACTCCACTCCTCCTGTGAAGCGTACTCCTGTCAGCTGTATTCAGGTCTTAGCCTAGTCCTGTTTCTAGTCTAAATTTCTTTTATTTTCTCTTGCTTTTCTAGTCACTTTTACTTAATATTTTATGGCTTTGATGCTTCTCAGAAATCTGAGAAGAGTTTGCACTGGCAAGGAAAGAAAACTGCTTTCCTCGCAGAAGGGAGACAGGAACAATTGGCGGTCTACGCAACAACAAGCATCTCCGCACACCTTTAGCTAGCAGCGCCCAGAAATCTACTAAGGCACCTCGGTCGTCAAGAGGACAAAGAAAAAAAGCAATAGAATTGTGTCTTCGATGTGGTTTAACCCTTTTCAGCAGCGAGGAGGGGGTTGAGCTGGCTCTGCACCCAAAACCAGTCAGCTCAGTTTCTGTGTCAGCTGCCCGTTGCACCTCTCTATGTCACAAAGTAAGCAAAAATAACTGTACGTGCAAGGAAGGTGCTGGAACTATCAGCCTCACGTCACAGTAGCCCTCTAACTGCTAGTTAAATTAGTTTTACGCCTGGGGGCTAAACTACCACATGCATCAATGATCACAGATATTTGCGCTGAAAGGAATAAACACGTGCATGTGGCTGCACACGCAGAACTTCACTTAAAAACATGATCTAGTACTATCAGAGTAAGCAGAAATAATTCCTCGCCTAGTACTTCCTTGCCTGCCTTCTTTTGCCAAATAGCTTTCAGACGGAAAGAAACAATCAGAAATAAGAACGGCCCAGCCGTTATACTCTGCCATGGCTTAATTTTTTTGACTGCAACCCCCTGAGACCCAACATGACTCTTACCATCCTATGGCAGTTTTAAGAACCGCAATTCAGCAGATTGACAGGCCATTGCAGCAAGAACTCAGAGTGCTTCCAGAGACACAGTTATCAAAAAAAAAAAAAAAAAAAAAAAAAAAAAGAAAAATTGAAGAGAAAAGTGGTTTGTTTTTTTTTTTATTTTAACGTTACTTCAAGTTATTCAATCCAAAACAACATTCGCTTTTGATTTTTGTTATGGGAGTAACGAGTGGTGGGCACAGGTCATATCGTATTTTGGTTGCCAAATTTAGCGCTGGTAAGCAAGTACGTCCAGCCAGAACACCGGGCAAAATCCTTGTGTTTACAGGGAACTTAGAAAACACCCGTCTGCCCAACTAAAGCCTCAAACTGGGAGCCAAGTCATTGGGGAATTTACCCAGCGCCTGATTGCCTCCAGCTCCCCAGCATCACGCGCTGCCTTAACGTGTTTGTCCTGCTTTACTTCAGCCTCTCCGGAGATGTGGCTCCCCCACGGCTTGTCAGGCCACGCTCCAGCCTAGCTCAATCAGACAGCATTAGGGTTGATAAATGAAAGATTAAGTTATGCAGCCTGTGTCATTCCACAGGAAGAGAGACTGGACAGTCAAAAGGCTTTCTCTGGCTGTGAAACTTCCTTCTAGTCTTTGCAATTACTGTCTAGAATAAGAACTGAATTGCAGGAAGTTTTGGACAAATTTTTTTGTCTGTGAACTAAATCAAGATTTTAACATGCTCATCATGTGTAAGTAGAAAGCTAATGCACTAGCTCCACTTCCAGTAGTTGATTTTGCAACTCAACGTGAAAAGGAAATGTCTCAGGTTAAAAAGCGTAGGTGTACTTGGAAGAGAGTTTCTTTGTGCACAGCAAGATATTGCCATAATAATGGGGAAAACTGAAAAAGACCATTTGCTTGCACTGAGATGAATTCCCTAAATAAATTCAGAAACTCCACGGCTTTATTCTTTGGTAGACTCTGTTCACAGAGCTAGGCGATATTTTTGCCTAAATTCACTGCACGTGACCACTGTTAAGGTTGAGGTATTTCATTAAAAAACGCTGATTTGAATGATGCTTTCTAGGGGGAGACTAACTGATTTTCTAAGCAGTCTGCCTGGCCAATTTCTGAAAGGTAAACATTTTGAACATTATTTCATTAAGTATTGAAAGTAACATTTTCATTCGATAAAATTCAAAAGCAGATGACAAAAATTGAGAAATTGTTGCCAAGCGGAAAATACAGCCTCAAACCGGCCTGGTCCGTGGGTGTGTTACTGATCTGCTGATCTTCAAAGTATTTGCAAATAACAACAATGCAAATGGGTTTTTTTTTCCCCCATTTTCCCACTTGTTGCTCTATAACAATTTAAAACATCAGTTAGAAAAAGCCAGCTATTTGTACTTTTCAAAATAATCCAAACTATCATCAGAAAACTGTGAAAAGATTTGAAGCAAAACTCTGATATTTGGTGACTGATTTGCAAATTAGAAAACCTCTATCAATGAATGAATTTCGTTTCATCTAATAATATTCGACTAGTCTTCTCGTAGGCTATGCGGATATTGCCATACTTAGGTTGCCCAGGCAGACTAATCCGTCAGCAGTATCTTCTCAAAGCAGAATTATGGTCTCCTTTTCCAACTGCCCATGTAATTTGGTTTTCTCAAAGAGAAATTAAGAAATTGCTCATGGCAGTTTAGAGATTAAGCTATCACAAAGGAAAGTAAAGAATAAATATTCATGCAATAGCCTTTGTGATCTACTGGGCTGAATTTAGAAGGTTAAATTATCTGCGCTACAAACAGATGAGAACCTCAAACAGAAAACAAAGACTGTCAAGTGGTGTACGAGAGCACCAGTTTGACAAGCTGATTTTTTTTTTTTAGTGACTTTTCAAATCAAACTTTTAGGCTGACAAGCCTAAATTTTCAACAACCCTCCATCGCGCCAGTCCAGAACAAAAGGAGTATTCACACAGATGATGCATTTTAAGCCCATTTCCAAAAAACACTCAGAGACAGTATAGAAAGCACAAAGATAGGCTTGTGTTTCAGGCTGTAAATAGCTGCAAGATGTAAACAACTCCCCAGGTGAGGTGGCATTTGCAGCGACAGCAACTCAGCTTGTGTCCGAACGAGAAAGGAAGCAGCGCGAGCAGAGCGCACAGAGCATTTATGTTTTCCATGGCCTTAAATGTCATGCTTACAAAGAAAGAATTCCAGGCTGGAAGGGCACCCTTGGGGACTGTTTTGCTACTCTTCAAGATAACCACTGCCAGCCTTGTGAACAGAAAATCACTCCTCTTCAGCTGAGTAAATGGGTACCCAATGCAACTAATCAAACCAGACTGATGCACTTATCTTCCTTGTGAAATAAAAGGTTATATTCCTCTAATAAAGTTTTGCCAGCAGAATAGTAGGCAAGACCCTAATAATAAGTGAGAGCGTGGTGTAAAACTGTAGCATGGTCGGCTTAATTTTAGTATGGGCTATGAGAAAGGCTTTCATCTAAGTATAACACACAGATGCCTTCACTTTTTAAATCTCTGTGTCAGCAATGAGCTAAGTGACTGTGTACACAGTACACTCAATTAATCCATGAGATTTGAGTTTGATGATTAACCTGTCGACTTCTTGAACTCAAGTTCAGGAAGAGGGAAAAGGGAATATATATACCATGTTGATCCAGCACATCTGAAGGTGCAAAGCAGCTCTGGAAACAGCCTGTGTATTTTAGATTCACAAGGCAGTGAAAAAATGAGCAGGAGAAAAAGCCCTGTCTGTTAAGATCATGTTTCAGTGACTAAATAGGCTCCCCACACTCCCTAAGACAGACTTTCGGTCATAGACATTAGTTACAGGATAGTATTGTTTCATAAGTTACTTGTACTTTTAAACTGCGCAAGTTGGAGAGTTTTGAGGGTGATGGTTGCTGCTTTTGCATATACGCAGCAAAAAAAGCCTTTTTTTGGACAACCATCATGACAGGCTTCAAGCATTGATTCCGTTTCAAAACACTGTGTCTTTCATCACCAGAAAGAGGCAGTTGTGACACACATTGACCCCCACGCAGGGTACACACCGAGGAATGGCCAACTCTGTGCCAGCGGCACGTGTGCGAGAGCCTCCCTCAGCTGATCCCCGCGGCCACCTCCACCCACACATGGGGGGCACCCCCTCCCTCCCTCTCCACTGTTCCACCTATTTCAACTATTCTGCTTGATTTTGCGAAGCAGTAGGCACAGACACAGGGTAGGCTAGGCTACTCGGACTTCATGGCATCAGTAAGGGTCACAGACAAGGCATACTAAGATGCTCAAAGACATCTAGGGAATAGTGTTGTCCTCTTTCCTGCCATTACAAAAAAATTGTACTTGGATTAAATACTGCATAGCTGGTTCAAGAGCCAGGAGGGAGTGCAGGACACTGGACTTGTGACTGGATGAGCATTGCTTATTACTAGGTTATAACATATATACCCAATTCTTCTACAGTAATCTCATGCAGAGGATCTTTCCGCCTATATCGCACTGTGCTGTTCACATCCACAGAAACAACGATCCCGGGAAACACAGTGGCATAGATGGAAGTGTTTTTCTGGAAGGAAAACCAAAAGGCACTGGAACCATAGATATATTGTAATGTGCTTTACCATATAATCCAATTTATCATTGGACTGCTGACCTCTTACCGGGTTTAAAATACTGGGAGGCCAACTAATTCCTGCTTTAAATCTACAGAACTCAGTGAAGTCCTGCCAGAGGTGAATTACGTTCCACACAGGCTCCTGAATAGCTGAATACCTTGTTGCTAAGGTTATCACAAAGCCTAAAACCGAGTCCATCTCATTTCTGACAAAGCCGCAATTTGTCTGGAAAAAGATAACAATTGCACAACAGGACAGTTCTCTTTTGGATGCAGTAAGCTTATTCTTTTTATACACTTAAACTGTTTAGGAATGCACAATTAAAACCAATCACATATTTGACTATCTATAGTCATGAAGCAGATACAGATCAATATGGCCCATTCTATTTTACCCTTTGTCCCACAAGGACAAAGAACAGAGATGGCAAAAGGAGCTTTGCCTTGTAAGAGGCTTTTGGAAGCGTCTCGTGATTTGTGAAGGCTGGTTTAAAAAAAAAAAAGTCTTTGGTTGTGAGCTTTTCCATCCAAAGGTTTAATTCTTCCTTCTCAACTGAAAAAACTTGCTAATTTCTCAGGGCAGGGGCTAAATGTTCACAATCATAAAGATGTCTGAAGACAAAGTACTTCATAATGTTCCTACCAAGCCAGATTTTTAAGTCATACTGGCTCTCCCTCAGTCAGAGCAGAGAGAGAAGGTTCTGCTCCAGAAAAATCCTGACACAGGCTGTAACAACAGCCGCTGCCCTGATGCCCTCCGAACGGAGAACACGGCCCTTGCCTACCAATGCCCTAAGGCACATACTAAGAGTAGTACTTCACCTAAGGTCACAAGTAGCCTAATCACTGAAGAAACAACAAGTAACATTTACTGTTCCCCACAACTGATTGTACAGTACCACAAGGACTACAACAAAAATTACATTTATTATGACACTTCATATTTCTCATGTTTATTACACATTCACACCAACAATGTAACTATTTCACAGGAGGAAGGGAAATTGCTTTGATTTTTTTTTTTATATATATACACTTCAGCAGCTGCAACAGAATTTGGCAACAGAAAACTGCCCCAGCATTTCCAGCCTTATTTTGCAAGGAGTTATCAGCCCTCTGTAAACTCAATGAAATGAAGACTTGAGCAATTCTTGGACACGAGCTGGTCACGTGCCACAGAACCACCAGGATATTTTTGGCACCTTACAAATACACAGATCATCATGCGTTCAAGTCAGAGTGCCTTGATACAGTAATTACAAATAAATCACAAAATGCAATACATTTCGCCGCTCTGCAGGCTTCGCAGCAGACGCTGAGCCTCTAAGAAACAGTCGAGCCTTCCCGCTGCCTCACTTGGGGCTTTGGAACAGGTCTTTATTTATCTGCCTCACAGATACCTCTTCCTTGTATTACTTAATAAATCCAAAGAGATGTCTCTGATAAAAGCTGCAGCAATCGTTTCCTCTGCATTTATAGTTGCTGCTGTTACAAGGCATAGCTAGGCAGACAGGATTATATGACACAGCACATTTTTTTTTTTTTTTTAAGTGAACAACACAGAAAAAAGATACTACACTTTCAGGCTTGAGAGATGGAGGAAATGGTGCTTCTTCCCTTTTCCCTGCTCTCACATCCCAGTATACTGGATAAACTGTATACTGTTTCCAGCAGCAGCCAATGTGTCATCCTGTGCTGCCAGACAAACAATCTGGAAAAAAAAGGAGAAAGACAGGAACACAGAGAGATACAGACAGAGCACAAGATTCTTCTTCTCCTCAGGTGAGAGAAGATGCCATCAAGCTCTAAAACTAGTTCTCAAGTCGGCTTTCACCAGCACGCTCTTCGGCAATCTGCGCCTCAGGAAATGAGCTGTGCAGGCAGGAATTGGTGCTGTATCCCCTGCAGAGCTGGGAAGCAGCACAGGATTAGCAACATGCTGCCGGGACAGAAGAGAGTGGGAACAATATCATTTCTGGAGGTGCTGCGAGAGCCCGATGTGACAGGCAAACAACTGGGTACCACGACACGCCAGGAGCGCAGAGAGACTGCGGGAAGACTATGCAAGGCACCTTGCCCCTCACTAGTAAAAGGAAGCATGCCTCCGCGCTTCATTACACCACACAAACTCCTGCTAGGAACAAGGCCCATGTCATCTTGGATGCAAGAAGTCTTTTGTCTCTGCCAGAGCCACTTTGCCGACACCCACGCGAACACAGCCCTGAGGCTCGCCCGTCCCGTCCTGCCATTGCTGGAACTACACGACATCGTGGGAAGTTCAACCCCCCTCTCCCCACCACTCTAATTTTTCTTCTGTGCTTTTCTTCCCCACTATTCAGTACACCCTGCAGCAGTCTATAGACCCACGCCATGTCCTCCCTCTTTACGCTCATTTTATCAGCTGATACAGCTCACTGCACATGGCAAGAGATACCAATGACCATTTCCTCGCAAAGAAAAAAACCACATAACCTAACAAGCCCCACAAGCCCACAGAGCCCTGTCAAGAAACAGTAATAAAGGAGCCAATTCCTATCACCACCCTGTGGGTGGTTAACAAACTTGTCATGCACATCGGGGGCAAATAAGAACGTAAAAACAGCTAGAAAAAAAAAGAAAATCCATTAACAAGAAACATGCTGAGCACGTTAACAGTGCAAAGTAGAAAACCAAACAGATACTCTTATTCAGAACTGCATGCTACAATACTACTGTGAATTTAACAGCTCCTGAAAGGTTAATACTCCTTCTAAAACACTGAATAAATGGTATATCATTTTTCACAAAGATTGTTTTGCAGCTAAGGGTCACATTCCTCCCCTCAAGAGCTATGCTCAGTTCTCGATGGGAGTCAATGAGAATTGATCCCACAAGCCGAAACCATGAGCCAAGCCAGGGACATAACTAACACATGAGAGCAAGTCTCCTGCCCAGCTAACAGCTCACACACTAATTCCCTTCTGGACTCTCCATTTCTGAAAAGACATACAGAAAACATTATTAAACTCCACACCGCTTTTTACTCACTGCTTCCTTTCGGCAATCCAGCCCCACTGGAACACCTGGTACTTCATATTCAAACTATTGAAATACTGATGGCACCAAGCAATACTGTTGCACAGACACCATCCATAAACGAGCGGTCTAATCCACAGCATAACAATCGCATTAGCAAGGAGCAGGGCCAGCTCTGCTAAGCATGTCATTGCCTTTGCATGTTTAACCTTCCCTGCATTAGGTGGAGAAAGAGGATCATGCTGTTGCGGGAAGGTTGCTTACGGTTTACTGCAGTAAGGTTTACAGCCTCTCCTCTCCAGCAAGCGGAACTAGCCACTGCCAGACACAGAGCACGGTGCCGAAAGGGTCGTTACATGCTCAGCTACGGGACCTGGCTGTAGACAGCTCCTTTATTGCCTGCCCAAAGGCAGACAGACACACACACGCACTTTGCAAAGCACTTTGGCCTATGCAATCAAAGGGGAGCCCAAACACCCTGTCCCACATGCCCAAACCTTGCCATCTGACTCCATCCGTTCCTGGCTTTGTGCATAGTTCCCATCCTCCCCGACTCATCTTTTATTCTTTCTCTGTAGAACCCTGTGCTTCTCATTGGCCAAGATTTCCACTACAACCTGTAAGCAATCACCAAGACCTTATTAATACAACCATTATTCTGTAGCAGACATTACTAAAGACAGAAATATGACAGTAATCCTCATACATACAAATGCACAAGACACATAATGATCAAATTCAAAGATGGTGCATCCACAAGCAAGTGCAGACAATTTAAAATTTCTTGGTTTGTGGCCCTACAGCGGAGGTGCCTCTCTCCTAATGTCAAACTAAACCTACTGACAAGACACTGCCTTTCCTTAGTTACCTTTCATGAAGCATGCACAAGGATCTCGCAAACCTCCAGGCATTCAGAGACCACAGGCTGTAAGGCAATGCTGTGCGCTTTAAATTTTTACTGCAAGGTGCATTTGAGATATCAAAAGTGTTTAGAATCACACTGTGACGAGGCAGAAATAATCACCGTCTCAGTTTTACTGAAGAAGAACTGGAGCGCTGAATATTAACGTGGACACACCGACATCCACGCCAGAACAAGAACAAAACCTACACAACACCCACTTCCATGACAAACCCTTCTCAGAAGGGCAGAAAAAAGGAGAAGGGACAGGAGAGCAGAAAGACTGTTTCAGGGGGAAAAAAGTCCAAAGTAGTATTAATCACCTCTGCAGTCCCTGCCAAACTCTACAGCTGCTCATTTAGAAAAGTCTTCTCCTGATCCAGGCTGTTCAGTTTTAGTCCGGCACTATCACAGAGGAGTCTTGTACCACACAGGCACACAGAACACGAGGTAGGACTCAACATACTGCACTTCTGTCCACAAAGTCAGCTCAGTCTGGCTCTAACACTGCTGCCTTCATACACACAGCCTAGAACCTTCTCCCAGCACGACAGAGAGATTTAGCCAGAGCTGACACGGCTTGACAGCAGCAACGCAATTTTGAGTTCAGGGCCCTTCTTATCTAGGCAACAGGTTTCAAACCCATGCCATCTGAAGCAAGCTGAATGTTTCTCCTGTCTGGCAGCTGTGAAAAGGTTGACTTGTCTCAGCCCTGTTTCCACTGAAATTCATAGCACATGAGACACGCTCGTAGGTGACAATCCCTTGATCATCACAAGGCAGACAACAGTGGACAGGCAGGCTAAAACAGCTTGCTTCAACTCCCAGCCTTCCAGGCTCGCCTGTGTCAGCCTGGGACAGCGATTCACACGCTCGTCCCCCTTTGTTTGAACTGCGGGATCATCGGAACAGGGGCTGTTTTCAAGTCGACAAATATACAGTGCCTACACAACATCTCTCAAATGTACGAATGTGCAGAGAGACCACTGATCGCAGTTGGAGTTTTTGCCTCGGCTGGAAACATAATTACCCTCCCACAGCCCGGGAAGTGGTTTCCGCAACTCTGCCGGGGCATTGCAGAGCAGCTGAGCTGCAGGTGTTCCCGTAATGAGAGCCAGGGCTGAGCAGCACGACCGATCTCTTCCGCAGCGTCTTCCCAAACAGTTCAGACAAATTCGTTTGCAAAGAGTAAGCAGCACATAAATCAGTGCAGTTTTAATATGCCTACTTCCTTACTCCGCAAATCAAATGCGTATTCTGTACACTTTTTTCCTACTTTCCTTACGAAGGATGTAAATCTTTATCTCCTCAGTAAGAGGCCCTAAAGAAAGCCTATACTTTGAATAATGAAATTCTCATTGGCTTCAAACGCGTACTAATGCTTTTGCGCTCCTTTGTGCTCAATAGCCCAAAGGTTCGGATGTTTGCGACATGCTAATTACTTTCTATTTTGACATCAAGCATTTAAAACAAAGGCGATCTGCATGCAATGTGTTTTTCCAACTTACTGATATGATACTGTATTCTCTTAATGACATTCCACATTAGACCTTAAGGTAACAGCTTAAGGAAAAAAACCCACATTAACAGGCATGATTTTCAGACAACTTAATGAGAGCTAGCTTTATTCAAAAGAATCCGTGATGACGCTCTGCTTCCAACAGCAAATTACTGAGTACATAAATCTCACTCTGGGCAACAGTGGCCGAGAGAACGCCAAGAAGGGAGGCAGCAGAAGGAATCTTCCCCAAGTTTCACAGTAGCAACGACCTCCAGAACTAGAGTTACCGCAGCATCTGTTCAACTTCTGACAAAGCTTCTAGGAAGAGTTTACCTTGAACTCATCTAAAGATTGCCTTGAAGATTTCAACGCTTAAGGCATCAAGTTTCCTTCAAAAGGAAATGGAAGGATTCTACCACCCTCCAAACAGACTGTGGGTTGCAGGGTTCAGCGTACGGTATCGTGGGGCTTTAAAGAGTGCTGACCACACTCGGGCCTGCTATTCCACACCATTTGAGGTTACGGAAGTTGGGCTCCCCTCTCCTCCACAATAACAGCGGTAAGGGTTTCTGTTTAAGCCTCAGGCTTGTTTACATATCAGGGACAGGCTTTGGCTTATTCTGTCAACGAGCAGAGCGAGCAGTTCCCGTAGAGCGATTCTCCCATACCGAAAGGAACGCTTCCTCGATGCGTTCAGAAAGAAGGGAGAAGAAAATAGGCCCACAGGCCTGGCTAGGGCAAAGCCTTTTCCCTCCTGACACACGGACTCATGCACATAAAGCCTCTGCAGCTCACCCGCCAAAAACAGGCTGAAGGGCAAAGGGACAGGAAATACACTTAGAATTTATGAGCAGGTCTGGGAGTAAAAAGAAGAGGCATCACAATTTGTAGCCAAGACTGTTATAGGGCGCACCTAACCACATTTATTTTTCTGCACTTCAGGCAAAAGCTTTCATTTGCACCTACCTAACCGGCACTCACTGCACAGACCGCTCTTCCCCTTTCTGTTGGAAGCACACTAAGTCAGAAAAATCAAGGCAGGTGACAAGGGCACAGTCAACCCCTAATAGCTCCACATGGTCTCCCTCTAGCTATACACACCACAGCCCTGCCTACTGACACAAACCAAAAAGAATGAATCATCCTGTGAGACTGGTGCAAAGCAGACCGCGCCTCAGGCCAAAAGGGGTCTGCAGAACTGAAGAGGTGGAAAAGCAATTAGCTAAAATTCCCACATTGCCCCAGTAGATAAAGCTCCATTATGGACAGGTACAGATACATGAAAGCTGTTGATGTAGACACATGCTGAGCGTACACAAACAGGAAGCGTATTCCTGCTGTTACACATACAAGTACTATCAATACCAAGAACAAACACTGCTTGTTAATTGTGTTGGACAGATAAATCCGTGTAGCATTACTTAAGTTTAACTCCTCAAGTTCTCTCATGTAAGATACACACAGAATTCTAGAGTCATTTTGCTCTTGAAAGCTTTCCACCCAGAGCGATCCTCCAGACTGATGCGATACAGTCAGGCAAGCTACAATGCAAATTCTGTCGCGACTGAATCCTTCACCCATAAATAAGCAGCCTCTATTAACCCAAAACTAACTTTGTCTTATGCCTCAATTTCTACCATTTTTCAGAACACACATGTAGGACCAAATTGGAGTTTTAAAAATGTCATCTTCATACTGAGTTCATCCCAAGCAGAAAGTAAAATAGAAACATATCCAGTAAGAGCTTCCCTCTAAGTTAACCCATACCTTTGTTAGAACTAGATGCCATTTCAGCGCAGGCAGTTGGGGCAGGGAGGATGTTGGTTTTTGCTGATCAAACACCGAAATATTTGGCATAGCTGTGCCGACTTAATTTTATTTTTCTTTTTCTCCTCTGTTTCGGGACAGGAAAAATCACGCAAGTACACTGGGAAAGTCAAACGATCCTGGTTTTCACACTTTCGTTGTGATTTCTCACTATAGAGTTTTTTTCCATAGAAAAATTAGATATGACAGCTAAATAAAATATAAAAGCATCCTATCTCGATATTTTGATTCAGGCATAAAAAGTATGTTGAATTTTATTATTGTATTTTTAGCCTAATTTCAACAGAACTGTTTTCATTATATACCCCATCTTGTTAGTTACTCAATCCTTTGCCATTTGACTTGGGACAAAGTAACAGATATCTAATACACTGGACCACAAGAAATGCTTAACAAGAACTGAACCAGAAACAAACAGAAACAAGAGCATCCGCCAGGTGCGGTGCTTGGGCAGCATGCTGCAGTTATCTAAGCTGTCAGAAACAAGCAAAGACAAAATCAGCAAGTGAAACGCAAGTCAGAAATTCTCCCTCTGATAAGAGACAACAAGCTTTTTGCTAACGCTTTCAGGTCCTTTACAACACTCATATTTGAATTCTGTCTGGTTGGTCACAGAGCTGTGCTACAAGAATTACAGTCGAAGCATTCTCCCCTCCTGCAGAGATAGTTGAGTCAGGAAGTTTCCACGTCATATGGCACTAAAGGAACAAAAGCAGTTTCTCAGTGAAACCGATGATGATGCATCTCTTCACAACCAACGCAGTTTAATAAACATCACAGACTTTTGTGTTTGAACCTTTTCTGTCCGAACCATTCAAGATCATAAGGCTGAGAAAAAAAATACAAGAACACCCCTGTGATATTATCTACCAACATAGATCATAGGGAGAAATCATGACAAGAAATACCTCAAAAACATGACAAAGAAAGGCTTCAAGACACTCCAGAAAACAGAAATAAATTCACGCCTTGCCAGTCTACACCAATTCTGTTACGTCAAATACATCTGATCTGTGCAGGTAAGGCAAATGCTCAGCTTCCTCTAGTGTAAATACTGTATAACCATGTGGATGCTAATCCTGGACAGCACCTTTAAAGAACTTGCAAAACGCAAAATTAAAGTGACCTTTCCTGTTACAAAATGAGTGTTTATGATTAGTCTGTCAGAAACTTTGGACAAATTTAATGACATCGCTTCATATGAAAACCACAGGGTATGCATGTCTCTCCGGCCCAGCTGATAACAGGAAGGATAACTGAAGGAAATACATGTAAACATGGCCAGTTATTTGCATTTACTTTCTAAAGACTTCTCTACAGTTGGATGCTCTTTGCACTTCTCCCCTCGTTGAATTGATTCATCACCGGATTGTGATCAAATTAACTATTATACTGAAGTAATTCTTTGCTTCTCTCCAAAGAGGATAGTACTAAGGCCCACGAAGAAAGGAGAAAATGATTAATCAAAACAAGGACAGTGATCACGCCCCATATCCATTTAGCATCGCATGTTTTCAAGGCTCATATAGCTAATGAAACTGGACAAGAAGTACATTCTTGCTTTCTTCTTACACCAACATAGAGCAACCCAGAAAAATCAATACCTATTCATTAGCATTCTCCAACTCTCCCCTCATACTTCAGGTAACATTACGCATAATGTGCTAAGGCACTGCATCTACCTCGCTGTTACCTTTTTGGCTCACCATCTGTTTCCCATCTTGCACTGGTTGCATCAATGAAATACGGGCCTGAAACTTTTAGTGGAGATCCGGGGCAGCTAACACCATTCTTAGAAAAAAGAAAAAAGGGAAATAAACCCCTGCACCCCTATCTCCAGAATCAGTTAAAGAACAGCACAGAAAGGAAGATAAGCTGTGAACACACCGGCTTGTAAACACCTTTAATTCTGTGAACAGTTTCAGAGTTCAGTGAGGACACGAACCAAAAAAAGAATTATTCACATGCCCTGCTGTTTCAGAATTAAGCCTTAAATCTAATACCAATTAAATAACAGCAACAAAAGGAAAAACTGTGGGACGAGGCAGCAGCTGGCCAGCAGAACGCTTCCATCCTTACATGCTCTCCCTTAGTGCTTAAGGAGCCATCCCAGTTGCAGCCTCTTGTACAGCGCTCAGGAGCCAGGTGAGCAAGGCCTCGGCCAACCCTCCCGACAGCTGGTGCTTTTGTTCAGTACTGAAATTTGCTGCAGCACCGTTTCTCTCCACACACAGATACTACTACACAGCAAGTAGTAATGCTTAATCATCCTTTAGTTTCCCCTTATTTATAAAACCATAACTATTTCTTTTAATCTCTTGCTTCTCGTGAAGTGTTTCAGCTACAGGCTCATTTCTCAAGCTGCTGGCTAGTCAAGTGAAACAGTCCTCCCTTAGCTTTTTTCTTCTCACCATGAGCCTTAATCTGGTATATGACCAGTTGCTCACTTAAAAACACCTCATCCTACCCCTTTAGACAAACTAGACAAGCACTAGCTTCTACTCACCCTATCAAATAGGATCAAGGTTACAGTAAAGAGCCTGTTATGTAATGGAAATATTATGCAGATGCCCTGGTGGATGCACTTATTCTCCAGTAAGGAGGAAGGGTTCTAGTTTAACCCTATTTTGACCAAAACAAAATAAACTGAAAAACAGAGTGCATGCAGGGAATAGTTTAGAGTAATTGACATGGTAGGGAAGCAGATAGTTTTGTTACAGTACAAAAAAAAATCACACACACTGAACACCGAAATTGACTTCATTGAGCTGCAACACAGAGATGTTCACAGTAGGCAATTGCAGGAGTTCAACAGAGGACTGCAGAAATAGCATCTGGGGCTTGGAAAAGTAAAACCTTACCAGGTTATAGAAGCAGGGGACCATGTTTGGGAACAGGGCCTTGCTGACTGGAAAGGATTCATGCATCAGGGCTAACAGTCTGCAACAAGAAGTCCTGCTCAGCCAGCAAGTGAGTTCAGACACTTCATCAACAGCAGGACTGGGATTTTTCCACCTCTTCCTCAAGTATCATTGAGGGCTGATGCTCAAGTTAACCACCAAGCTCCCGCATCACCACCACCCCCTGCCCCAGTCCCATCAGTGAATACTCTCTACTCAACCTGTTACCGAACCTAACCAACACATGCTTGTCCGGCTACCAGCCAGGCTGAACACTGAAGAACGAGCCATCAGCAGCAACAAAAAGCAGACAGTACTGGACCAGCCCTCTGGAGAACAAACAACCAGAAGCAACCACTCTGCTTGGCATAGGCATACTTGCATCCCAGTCAAGGTTACTTTCTTCATTTTCATTCTTTCACCACAATTATTCTGGCAAGGGAACATTTAAACAAGTCTGTACAATGGGAAAATATTTCCTGGAACAGATCCTCCAAATAGATTTGAACTACAGAAAACCTTATTTCCATATTTACAAAACCTTAAGCAAGGACCTAGAAAATGCAAGTGTGACATATGATTATTTAGAGTCACAAGCAACTGAGGTTAAGGTTGTAAACAAAACGGCAGTAAACAGCTTCAGCTGCTTGTCACTCTGGCCACTACAGCAAGTGGGGCTTTCCTGGAATATCACATCAAGTATGTCTCTTTCCAGCTAAACAACAGGTAGTCCAAGATTTATTTTCTTTGTACTTCAAGTAGCACAGACCCACCAGGAGGAACTGGAATCAAAGGGTACATCTAAAAAACTGTCTTCCTGCCTGCTGCTCTCTCCACATTTTCTTCTTCAGGGGTATGTATGTGCCATTCACCAGAGGCAGGATAACTGCTTTTCAATTCATTACAAAACATATCTTAAAAGACAAGGATGCCAGGGTCCGGAAGCACTTGTTCTTTGTGTTTCTGCTTACATGTGTTTCACTTCAGCTTTTATTCTGCAGGTTCTTTCCTGCCAAGCTCATTTCTACAATTTTTTATCTTGAAAAATATTCTAGCAAAGTTGAGTTTGCGTTAACTGTAACCACCATCTAGAGAAACAGAAACGATCCTAAACCATTAAATCTTTAACACAAATTAGGTCTGATCTCTGGAAGGAACACCCACAGCATAAACAGGGGTTACTTCCATGAGACTTGCAATTTGCAACAGGACTTCCACATTGAGGTGTTAAAAATTACATTTGCTAATATTTTCAACCTAAGAGAAGCAGCCTTGCCTACATGAGTTAAGTTTAGGGGAGAGAAGTTAGCTCCTTGGTAATTCATTCAGAAAGAGCAGAACGACCCCATCGCACAGCTAAGTTTACTGTTCATCCCTACAGGTTCTGGAGAAGAATACGAAGGGCAAGCGCTTCAAAACAAACAGAAAACCTTTTGGCCACCAAAGGTCAGCCTCCCTCCATTGTTTCATTTCAGACTGCAGAGCTCATCAACTACCTCTCAGAAGAGAAGCATGAAAAGAACTTGGTAGAATCATACTGTACCAACCAACTAAGTAAGTCCAGATCCATTTCTCCCCTCCCAAAGGCCTAGCGTTCATGGGCAAGGCAGAGGGAGCAATGCCCAGCAGTCACAACGTACTTGTAGCTATGAAGAGTAAGGTTTTTCTTGAACTCAAGTGTATTCAACTGGAAATAAAAACCAGGATATAGTTACAGACCTGTGAGATGCCAAGAGACTCAGAGACACTGCAGACTCCTATACAGCCTCAGAAAGAGGGCCACAAAGTACCCCATGAAGAATACACAGCCAGGCAGGAATAAACTAACCCTCTCCACCGCAGCGGTAACTTCCAAGCCATCCATGCGGTGACAGCAACACAGCAGTCCCATCACCACTGAGGAGCAGATTAGAAGGGCAACTATATGGTCTGTAAAATCACCCTGCATCAGCCTGTGCACCTTACCAGATTGTTAACTAGAAGTGTCACTAGTATTAACTTGAAATGCAAGCTTACATTAGAGGATGGACTCTGATTCAGGATATAAGTACTATGATGAAAGCAACATCGAATAAGTTTAACTAGATACAAGTAGAGCAAAAAAGGCAATAATCCCATATATTCTTGTAGGGATGCCTGCATTTTGGCATGACAATTTTTTATAAGACCAAGAAATTATATTTTGTGAGAGTTTTGAAGTCATTGGTTAATACCAAATTATTCCTCTGAAGCGAAGCCTACTGATTTTCCTCAGGCACATTCAAATTCAGTTCTTCACCTATACTACAATTGCACAAGAGCAGCCTTCCGAGTACAGTTCATGAACGCAGGTTACAACCTCACGTTTATACCATGTGGCTAAGTCAAGTGTTAGAACATATAATCATGCAGGATTTCTTAGTAGCCAGCTGTTATAAACACTGATATTCTGCACATAAAGCCCCAGAGCCATCTTACTTTATAAGTGTAGAGGACAGGAGACAGGCTTAGTCACATGCATGTGCTGGATACAATACCTACGTGAAATTTAACAAGCAGAGAGGAAAGGATAGCTTTTCAGCACTAGTTAGTAATAGCAGTATTTTAGTAGATCCAATACCAGGCAGAGTCAGAGGATATGCTGAAAGCATAGTTAAGCAGCAGCTGTGCTCCCTCAAAACATTCAGAGTTACATACCCACCTATGTCACCAGCATCTACCATGGCTGAAAGAGCACCAAGCATGCACACAACCCGAACCCTAAACTCTCTGGGGAAGTTTTCTCCCTGCACCCAATTTTTGAACCCACGCCTCCCTCCTCCAAACACCCAGCGCAAACAGATGGGAACTGGCACTGCCTCTGCCACAAGCTGACCCAGTCCAGGAGTCACACTCATTTGGTGCTGAGAGGAAGAGTTGAAATAGCAGGCACAGCACCACAGTAGAAGATTTGTGTAGCTCCAGGCCTTCAGCCAGCCAGCAAGCACAGGCAGTAAGCCTGAATTAGCCCGTGCCTGTTCTGTTTGCATGGCTGTACAACTCATGCTAGGCCTTCTGCTACAGAAGGGGCTGTAAACTAGTTGGCCAACCCAAGCGTTAGACGTTCACTTAAATACTATTGTCCTTGTTCTATCATCTTTGCTTCTTCCCATGCTTCTCAGTGTCAGGAGGCAAGTTTCTTTCTTCATGTTAATGCCTGCAACATTTACTCTCAGCAAAACATAACCATAGTTCCATCTGTTGTGCCGCTGTGTGTCAGACAGTGTCATTCAGCAAGTATGATGCTGAAGACTTGACTGCACTGGTGCCTCACAAAGGATGAATTAAGGCATCTAGGACAGCTGAAGCAACCAAAACCCCCCTCCCCCCTGACAGCCTTAACTCCACTGAACTAAGTTTGCTTTTTCATGAGAAACAGTTCATCTCCTTCTTGTACTTCGAGTTTTCCAGTGCTATACTTGCCATGCTCCTTTTGGCAAGTAGAACCTTACCAACTGCCCCAAGCCTTTGCATCCACTTCTCTCTTTTCTGTGCAAGCTGGGCTATTTTACTATCCTTTCAGATAGAGCAATATATTAACTTGAGCACTACAGCCTGTTGTGCAAGCTCAGCATAGCATATAATAAGTATTACTAAATTGTCTTTCTGAAGCCATAACATCCCTGGCCTTGCTTTTCCATTAAAAATTTTGTTACCTATGCAGCTAAGGCCCTTTCAGTGCTTTGCAAGTGTCAACCAGAGAATCAAAAATAATCATCCCATCAGCGAGTGCTGTCTCTGCAACATGAAGAGGATTCCAAACCTGTCACTGCTAATGCTTCGCTTCTGGGAAGAGGTCAAACTGCATGAGATTATTTGTTTAAGAGGACAGCGTCAGGCAGAGCAGCAACGTCACTTAAGCACAGCCACGGACAGCCCAGTTGAGACTCTGCCTTGTGGAGGTTAGAGCTGAGAAATTCCTTCTGTCACAGAACACGTTATAAACCCTGCATCTGCTGGTGAACTGTCACTGCAGGAAGAAATGCTCGTTTCAGGAACACCACGAGTCATCTATAAGGTATCACTGGAATTGAATCTACAGCACGAGTTGTGAGAAGCAGTTAACAAAACTGTGACCTTATCGGTAAACTAAGGGCACCTATTCATCCAACAGCAGCTCAAATACAGGTACAGAGTAAACACCTCACCAAAACTACATTAAAAGAAATGCTAACACCTCTAGCACTTCACTTTTGAATTTTTTTTTTAAAGCAGAACCAAAAATAGCTTTCAGACACATTGGAAAAGTTAATCTCATTTTTTAAAAATAAGATTCTGGGACTTGTTTCCAGCCTCCTGATGTTCGTTCTCTTCTCAACTTGCACATCACTGCTAGCATGAGAGCTAGTTCTACTAACAGCTAATAGAAGTAGGATGCCTGCAACTTGTCATTTCATCAGTTCTTGTGAACATTAATATAACATACAACTCATCAATGCACGCATTTCTAAGTTCAAGTTTCACACCTATAGATGAAAGACTAGATATGGTAATAACAAAAGCTAAATTCCGAAAGGAGCAGAGCCAATACGCTGCTTGACTCTATATGCCAAATATCTAATAGATAAGGAATAAGCTCTTATGCTTATCCAAATAGAAAATGAAGTCATCCTGTACATACTACGCCCCCCCCAGTGTAAACATGAAAATTTCTGAGTGAGCAGCCTTGTACCAGCAACTTACACAGCATGTCTGTGACCAGAAAGACAGCACACAGCCATTAGCTGCTTCTTCAGGGCTCTGTTTGTGTCAGTCACTAGAGCATCACCAGGATTACTCTGGGACATTAGTGAGCCTGGGAAGGCCAGGCAGTCCACACATGAGCTACCTTAAGTGCAAGGTACCATCTTTCCCTCTAGTCCAGACAAATCCTGGGGGCTCTGACCAAATAGCTGTACAGAAGTTACTTTCCATCCCTTCCTCTGCTGTTAAGCTTACCCCTCAACTACCCCTTTGGGTTCTCAGGTCATTGACTTCAATTGGGAAACAGGTTATCCCAAGCTATCAGTTTTCAATCCTCTGCCAGAAAAATGATGTAGGCAGCGTCTTCCCCTTCTCTCTGTGCACTTTGGGCTATCTGCATACACTTATGTCACGTCTTGCTCCTCAGTTATCTTCCAGCCCACAACATGCAAAAACACAGAGTAAAACAGGATATATTATATGTTTTTCCCTGGTTCTCTTTGAAACTCCTAAAGTTGTTTTGCCCAGCTCCCAAATGTTCATTTCTTGGACTCTGAGTTCTTTATAGACCCAGAGTTTCTAGTGTCACCCTGCTAGTACTCCACACTGCTTCGTGTACCTTGTCTTCAAGGCCTCTGCTATCACACCGGACTTGTCTTCTACACTATAGCATTAACAAGTACCAAAAACAGCTCCCTCTACACAGTAGCAAAACACTTGACTGCAACCTAGATTGTGTTACACTTAGGCTATAGAAGGTAAAACGAAAGTTCACCAGCTTAGGCAACAGCACCTAGTCATTAGAAAATGCTGCGGTTTCTCTTGCTTGTTACAGTTGAACTGAAACCAGGCACAGACAGACAGGTTAGAACAGAAACGTGACAAGTCCTGAAGCCTTGCAAATTCCCTACTTGGTCAGTGGCCTCTTACCAGCCATGCCAATGGGCTACCTTTCTTTGCACTAAATCAAGCAAGCACTCTACAAGGCTGTTGGGATCTAGAGCACTGAAATTCTCCCTGCTACCTCTGTCTTCTTGCCTGGAAACACTCCTTCCAGCTGCTTGCACAGCTCTCCCCCCCACCCTCCCCTTAAAAATAAAAAAGTCAAGTTTCACCTGGATCCTCCTGGTTCTGCACAGCTCCCATACTTCAGCAAGTAGATGGCAAATGGAGGAGTGGTGTCTACACCAAGAGCAGGTGACACTGATAGAACAGTGGGGCTCACACCAGTGCTGAGACTTCTTAGGGCTATGTTCTTCTATTTGCAGAGGAAGAGCAACTCAAGCAGGCACACTTTTCCACTAAAAGGAAACAAAGGGACAAAAAAATTAAGAAGTAGGAAGAACTATCAGAAGTATGAAGGACTCTTGATCCTAGGTAGTACTACTGCAGGAGATGAAGTAGAAGAGGAGTTCCCAATGATACACTCCTTTTCCTCCACAAGGTGTAGTCCACAAGGGAGCTGCAGACCTGACGCAACATCCTAGGGCCTGGCTGCATTCTCTGATCAGCAAGCTCCCGGATTAAGCACGACCTGCTCTGATCCAATGGCCAGTGAACAAAGACCCAGAGATGGAGGTTAAGTCCCAAACTGAAACTAAGGGGCACAGCTCAAAGGTACCTGGGCCAGCTACATGCGGGCTGGGACACCACAGCACCAAACACTGCAGAGTCTCCAGCTGCTGCATGGACCTGTGGCCAGACAGGACCCAAATCTGCAGGCATCACAGCAAGCCTTTGTTTCGGTCCAGCTGCTCATTTCCACTCATGACCAAACATCCACATACAAAGGTCTTCAACCCACTACTCCCCTCTGCCGTGAACCATTGTAAACTCGAGACACATTGCCACCTATGGATTACATAGCCATAAACCCATAATGCCAGTATCAAATTTGTCTGCCCACCAAGTCCTACACCAAGGACATCCCAAACAGAAAGAACATTTCTCTCACTCTCCAAACACCGAGACCTCCTCACTTCAGCATCCAGTTCAGGTAACATGAACTTAGTCCTGGACTGTGAAACAAGAGATTGAGAAGAAACACTTAAAAATCATCCCTGCCTCAAGGGTGCCCAGGCCTGGGAGAAAGCCCTTCCCACCACCCTCCTTGCATTCCCCTCCCTGCCAATTGCCTCTGCTTCCATTTTTGGAAGGGTTTCTGTCAAGCTGCATTTCATTTCTGTGCAGTGCAGACATCTGGTGGTCAAGCTGGTGATGGCAACTGAACAACAGTAGTGCTGCCATCAGACAAGAAGTGACCGGAAGACTCGTGTTCACTGCCCGCTTGAAAAACAGCTAGTGCAGGTTGTCAGCAGGGATGCAAAGTCTTTTCCCCTTACAGTGGCAACTGGTGGTAGAAAAAAAGATTTAGGCAGTAATGATGTGTTGCCTAATCTTTCTCCCTCTACCTCAACTCATTTCTTCTCTTCCTCAAGCTTCAGGGAGTTCCTGGTCCTGGGTCTTCAGCAGAGTAAGTGTTGAGTGGGTGGTATACCCAGACTGAGTTAATCCTGCAAATGCATATCAAACCCAGGAGAACACAGGCCAGGATTTTATCTGCATACCAAACAGCACATCCCCAAGCAACATTAATTTTGTAGATGCTCTGTATCGCGATTAACAGCCTCAGTCCATCCTGCATGGTAAAACAAAGCGGTTCTTTCCTCCTCCCTCTAAGATAGTGTGCTGGTTTTGGCTGGGATAGAGTTGATTTTCTTCACAATAGCTAGTAGGGGGCTATGTTTTGGATTTGTGCTGAAAACAGTGTTGATAATATGGGGATGTTTCCATGATTGCTGAGCAGTGCTTACACAACCTCAAGGCCTTTCCTGCTTCTCACCCCACCAGCGAGGAGGCTGGGGGTGCCCAAGAAGCTGGGAGGGGACACAGCCAGGACAGCTGACCCCAACTGCCCAAAGGGATATCCCATACCATAGGACATCATGCTCAGCACATAAAGCTGGTGGAAGGAGGAAGGGGGGGGACTTTGGAGTGATGGCACTTGTCTTCCCAAGTAACCATTACGCATGATGGAGCCCTGCTTTCCTGGAAATCGCTGAGCACCTGCCCGCCCATGGGAAGCAGTGAATTAATTCCTTGTTTTGCTTTGCTTGCATGCGTGGCTTTTACTTTACTTATTAAACTGTCTGTATCTCAACCCACGAGTTTCCTCACTAACTCTTCCGATTCTCTCCCCTATCCCACCGGGAGGGAGTGAGCTGCATGGGGCTGAGTTTCCAGCTGGGGTTAAAGCACAATAGAGAGGAAAATAAGCTGACAGCAAGTACTGTTTCCAGTTGACCTGGCCCTCGGGGCAGCTGCAGTCTCTCAAAGGGATAATACATAATGCCTTACTCTATTACTGGAAACTACCACAAGCCCTGCAGTACTAGGACTTAAAAACTGTTTACCTCAGCAAAAAGGTCTCTAGCTGTTACAATTAACTGCATTAACTGGCAGATCCCGAAATATGTTTCCAAGTGCATAAAAACCTAAAGGAAAAGGTGCTGAGCACACTGCAGTTAGAGGTACTTCAAGCACAGGTTACCTAAACTACTGAAAAAAGGTCTTCGGCCTGGCTTTTGACTGCTGCCGCCCCAACACTTTGTGCTTTCCAGAACAGCTCTCATTTCTGGCTAGATCAGGAAAAACACAAGGGGTATTAGTCCCTCTCTGGGAACCCCTTGTCCCACCTGCAGTGACCAATGACACTTTTAGTGTCTGCAGCAATCACCTGAAATCATGTCACTCTGTAGATGGTTTCATGAGACATAGTTAATGATCCAGCTGCACACAGACAGCTCTAACACAGAGACATTATATTGGCATTAGCCTTAGTACTTAAGGACATAATTGAGAGAATGCAAATAGCAGGAAAAAACACAGAATTATACCATTTATCTTGCTAAGTGGTTTTGAAGTGCTACATTACCACTACCTCATTGTAATCTTGAAAGCTTCAACAAAAAACTATTAAGCTGCCAACCACGATGTCAATTTTATTACACTCCTGTCACAGAAGAACTACCAAGCAGGTTTTCTGCAGTAACCTTAAATATTTCTGCATTTCAGAAACTACACACTCCCAAAGCAGTCACTTAGGAAGATGAAACTTATCACATGTTAGTCTGCTAGTCTCTAATGTGTACTTTCAACACATTTAAAGACACAGTAAATCAGAATGAGGTTACTTGGTGACAGAACAGCATTAGATCAGGAACACCAAGAGACTCTCCAGAAAATATTCACTATGGACTATCCATTCCCATCACTCTACTATCTTTAGCATCCTCTCATTTTTTTAAGACACTGAGATTTATTTCAACTATTTTCATCAGAAAAAATGCTGTTACCAGAAGCATATCACCAAGTTGATTTTTTACCACCTGCAAATAGGGAAGACTTACAAAGGACAGCTGCTTTAACAGAAAAAAAACAATAGCATTCATGATCATCAGACATCTTTATCTGCAAGTGTTTCATTTCTTAATTTCCATCCGTAAAAAGGAGTCCAAAAACCTCAAAAGTAAGTGTGCCTCCATGAACATATACCCAACATCAATGATAGCTCCTTTAAAGGAAGCAGAGCTTCTTAACTCCTGTTCCAAACAGTAAATCAAACAAGATGGTAATTTAAGATCAGCTTGAGCACATTTCTCAAAGAGAAGTTATCAGTTTGCTTTAGATCATTTTGTGACAAACAGAAGGTGTTATTTGGACAGGCCTAGGAAATTAACCTCTCTCCTTACCCTTGGAAGCATAACACCATGTACCTCACAATTCTGCCTACAGCGAGTCATGATGCTCTCCACACCACAGGGATCATCAGCTTTCCTGAAAACCTGGTTCCCTATATTGCACAGCACTCATAGCCCAGCTACCCAGTGAAACAAACAGCAAAGTAGAGAAGAGTGAACTAAAGCAAAAATACACACAGGTGGCTCAAACCCAAAAGCCAAATACATCACTGATAGCTATGCACAAGACACATCTTATCTGATGCAAAAGGAGAAGTAGCTCTTAGCCTTTCCACCTTATTTTTCAGCTATACTGCTTCGCAAGCAAATGATGTACTTGCACGCTCAGCCACAGCACTTTGAGAAGCACCACACAAGACAAGTATCCTACAGACCAACTTTACAAGTGTTTAAGTAGTCCACCGGGAGACAGACAGGAAGCTCTGCCTCAGTATTCCACATCTGCTCTGAAATGCCTCCCAGTGCTTTAACCAGAGCTTTTTCAATCTGCCTACCTCCACTTCTGACAAGCAGCACTAATACCACATCAGCTGAACACCCTGAGTACTTGGAGTTAGGGTCAGACTGAGGCCTACCATTTTCTGCAGCATAGCCTATTACATTTCAGGACTTCAGTTTGCACTTTTTTAGGTATAACTTGACTTCAGTTTAACCTAATAAAAATCATCTGCCAACACTCAACATGAACCCAAAAGTTCCAGTGCATCATCTCTGTCTATTATATCAATAAGTTCAGCTAGTCTTTGTGTGAGGTAAACACCATTGTGTCCAGGAACTTACTCTAATTAGTGTTACCTGAATTATCCAGGCATTAGATAAATGTTCAAAACAAAACATGATCTTAAGCAAGTCATCTGAGGCAGATCTGGTCAAGGATAAGAAGCTCTGATATGAGCTTTGCACAGCACGTTGATGAAGCCAATAATTCTAACCCAACACTCTTCTGCATCATTATCTAGTCCCACACTGTTTAACTCAAATGCTAAGTGCAACCATCAACCTCAGAAAGCAAAGAAGCAGCTCTGCATAGCATGTGATATAGACTTTAACACAGCTCAGGCAAGAGAAAACCCGCTGCTAATATTGCACCCGATACCTTTGTTTTACTGCATGTCATTGTGAATATCTGTTTACATGTACCTATCAAAGATTTCCAGCTTAAAGGACTCGAGAAGCATAACTCCATCTTATCCTCATTTCCAGGCAGCTGACTCAGACAAGGTTTGGGCAGCCATTTAAGCCAAAGATTAACTGGGATTCCTGGGTCAACAGGCAGAACAAGTGGATAAAGGTACCAGGTGAGCCTGGCCAGGGTACCTATTAGCACCCTCAATTCTCTGGCACCCTCACAAGTCTTTCTGCCTCCTCTGATGCTATCCAGTGCAAGAACAAGCAGCAGCAGGACAAAGTCTTCTAAGTCACTCAACAACAGGCTATCATGTGCCCCCTGAAAGGACTCCTTTAAGAGAAGACATTTTCACTCTATTTTGAGACAAAGGGGAGAAGAATCCTCAAAAAGCAGTTCTTCATGCCTCACAGCACCTGCTGCTAAAAACATTTCACAGAAGTCAATGATGAAACAACTGAGCAGGTACTTGAACTTGGTGTCAAACCAGTGCTGCTCCTGCTCAAAGACAGGATAGCCAAAGCTGAACAAGGAAGCCACAACTCCATCCTACCTTGACACAGCCAATCCACTTCCACCAAACAAGTACAGCTCACATTCCAGCAACAAACTTAAATAACAAAAAACCTATATGTGCAACCAGTATTGAAAGGCACCTACTGTAAGTACATGCTCCTACCAAGTCTATTAGCATTTTTACATGCTAAGCACATGGTCTCCTCCGAAAGGAAATCCAGGACTTGATCTACAGGCCTTTAACATCCTGTTTCTGCCTGGGTGAACATTCCCTGGGCCAGGTACAGCAGAGTGGAAGCCTCAGAATTTGAGAGCAGGACTAAAGCACTGGTCTCAACTGGAGTGCAACAGAGCAGCAGCCTCAGAGACACAGGGTGGAAAAACACCTTACAAGCAGTAGTGGCCTCCACAAGCTGCAGTAAGGGACATAGAGCTCACAGGCTACACCACACATCTCACAGTGCTTCTGCAGAGCACTGAGCAAACAAACCTGGTCATACAGACAATGCCGCCATATCACGAACTCCAACCAGGATTAGAGAGCCCCACTGAGAAAGTTAAGCAGAGTATCCTACTAAAATAAGGACTTACTCCCTAAGATGCACCCCACCCCATTTAAGCTCAGCATTACACCTTATAGGTACCACACAGTCTGCACCAGGCAATTAAACATACCATATCCAATTAGGCAGAGATGATAGTTTAACAAAGTGTTTTGAAAACACGCTGCCATCAGAGTGGTTCTAAAGAAACCTCATCAATATGGTGATAGGCTCTGTATTTCAATAAAAGCAGGTTTATATATATGCTTATAATAACATTTACATACTATATTTTCAGACATTTATATTGTTATGTATTTCTATAACAGTGTTTAAACCAGCTTTAACACAATACACAAATTCTGTTCCCTGTTGTGCTACCAAACCTAGAGAACAGCTTGAATATTATAGTTCTTATCAATGCTAAGGCAACTCTAAATTATGAAGTTATTACTTCAAATGAACAAAAATAAAGAATTAGTGGAATTAAAGTAAAATAACCTCTCTGCCTCCCACTACCCACCCAACAAACCTCAATTCCTCATTGTAAGTAGGAGCCCTGCTCTTCAAAATTAAAAGCTTGAAAACTTTGCGTGCTCATAATTTACAGAAAAACTAACCAACAAAATTATTTCCCCCCCAACAGCAACTATGCTCAGCACACAGCCTTCCCAAAACGAAATCTATAATGCCACATTACACTAGAACTTTTAACATAGCCCCACAAAATAACTTCCACACCCAAGTAAGACTAGAAACTGAAATATAATAGGAGGAAATCCTTAATGAAACTCCAAAACCGTAAACAAAAAAAAAAATTAAAACAGCCTTTACTCCATAACTCTGCACGCTCATAACCTTTAAGATGAAAAACTAGAACCTTCCCACTAAAAAAAACCCCAAAACAAGCACCTCCTCAAGCCAGCCCAGTCACAGCTCCACCTAGAATTACCTGGTACCTCTGATTAAGAACATTATCCACTCGAAAAAAATAACAACCACTATATTTAAAAAAAAAATAAAAGATTTGAAAACTACTACCATAACACTAAGGAAATTAAAAACGGTCAAACAACTGAAAAAATAAACGTTTAAAAAAAAAAAACCCGAACAACTAACAGCCTTACCACAACGACCGTTATGTACTCCCGCCCTGGCTCACGATTGGCGGTTCCAGTGTGACGCCCGCAGCGTTGATTGGACAGCGGGAGCCAGGCCCCGCCCCCTGCCCCTCCCCGGCGGCAGGTGCGCCGCGGCCCCCCCCCCCCCCCCCCCCGAGGCTTTAAGAAGCCCTGGGAGAGGCGGGAGCCGCTGCAGTACCCGCCGCCGCCAGGGGGCGCCACCGCGGGAGCACACGGGGCGGGGCCCAGCGGAGCGGGACGGCGCGGCGGGAGCAGGTACGGGCGGGGGGGGGGGGGGGCTGCGGGGCGCTTCGGGGGGGTCCCGCTTACTGTTGGGGGGTGCCTGGCTGCAAGAGGGGGGGTCCCTGCCGCACCCCAGGGCCCTCGGGGCCCGTCTCCGGGTGACCTGAGGGCCGCGCCGTGCTCCTGGTGGAGCCCGGGCCGGAAAAGGTTCCTTGAACGGCATTTCAAAACCTGAAACGGCCAGCTTTGACGCTTCATGCTCTCCTTCCTCCCGGTGTGGCGTAACTGCCCTTTCTCTCCGTCTTTTATTAGATGAGAATTTAAGAGGAAACCGGTTTTGGCTCCAGTAATTTTCTGTAGCCAGTGACAACAGCTGTAACTGGCGATATTTCCAGTCAGATGGGTTGCTGGGGGTTGGGAGGAAAATGGGCCTGGGACGACTTTGAGGGGGCCTGGGGACTACGGACTTTTTTAGCGGGGGAGGAAAGAAATGAGGGCAGCATTACTCCTAGAAACTGAGTTCAGACGCTTAGGTGGGCCACGTAGCGGAGCTGACCGCCCTGGGGTGTTACGGACGCCCTGTGGGGCTGCGCTAGCCTGTCCTCAGTCCTGCTCCCCGGTAAAGGCTGCTTTGTCTTGACGGCTGGCTCCGGTTGGAGAGCAGTGGGAGCTGGGGTCTCCTCCGCTCTCCCCTCCCGAGCGTTTCAAGGCGTCGCGTTTTGCCTTCTGCCTCCAGCTTGCTGCTGCACGTTATTCCCGCCGCGAGTAACGCGCGTCGGCGGCGGGCACCCGGGCGCGCGCTGCCTGCGAGGTCTCTTCGCAGCAACCCCGGTGGGTCCCTCCAGCAGCAGCCGTTAACTGAAGGTGCGTCGGGTTTGAAACGCCGATCCTTATTCTGGTTTTTGCGTTTGTTGGCAAGGAGTTAGGCTCCGTTACAGAAGGGATTTGCAGGTGCCGGGTGAGTTCTGGGGGGGCTAACAGGCAACGCGGTTTTTGGGGTTGTTGGGCGCCCTCTGGGTCTTTCACGGGACAGAGGGGCTCGCCGGTGGGCTGACGAGCCCTTGCTCTGACTTCCAACCTGCCTTCGTATCACGAATTCAGAGAATGAGAGGGCTTTCGGGAGGAGGGGGCCTGCTTTGTGCCTGCAGCCGTCGGGCAGGAGGAATCACCCGGAGGAATCACCCGGGGGACGGCGACGCTGCCGCCCAGCTCGGCAGAAGCCCGCGGCCACGCTGCGGGCGACTGCGGGGAGCGCGTGCTCGCCGCTCGTGGGTGACGGCCTTTGACGGGGTGCGTGCGGGCGAGCAGAGTCAGTGCAGGCGCTCCTCACGCCCGGGACACGGAACCGCTCATCACCGTAACGCTGCGGACACGGACACGGCCGCGGCGGCACCGCGCCCGCCCCGGCGCCACCCGGAGCCGGCGCCGGTTGGTGGCGCTTTTCCTCCGCTAGGCGGCGCCACCGGAGGGGACTGCTCCCGCCCCGACTCGCCATTGGCTGTTCCCCGGAGGCGCCGGCACCGCTGATTGGTCGAGGCGGGTCGGGGCGCACCGCCCCCCCTCCCGCAGGTGCGTGCCGACTCCCGAGGCTTCAACAAGCCCCGGGGTGCAGTACCGCTGGCCGCCGCCAGGGGGCGCCTCCGCCGCGGGAGGAGCGCGCGGGACGCCGCGGCGGGAGCAGGTACCGGCCGGGCTGGGGGGGGGTCCCTGACTGGAGGTGGGGGTCCCTGACTGGAAAGGGGGGGGTCCCTTAGTGGAGGGGGGGGGTCCCTGCCGCGCCCAGGGCCCTCGGGGCCCGTCTCCGGGCGACGTGAGGGCCGCGCCGTGCTCCTGGTGGAGCCCGGGCCCGGCCGCGGTGAGGGGGACCTGGGCCCAGGCGGGGCCAGGGGGGTGGTTGGGCCCGGCCGCGGCTTCTGGGGGTGCCCGGGCCCGGGCGGGGTCTGAGGGGGGTGCCCGGGGTGGGGGGTGTCGGGGCCTGGCTGGGATGTGGGGGCGGTGGGGCCCGGGACTGGGGGGCGTTGGGTCCCCCCGGGTTGGGGCGGGAGTGGGGGGGCAGCTCTGTCCCGGAGCAGCCCCGTGGGGTTCAGTCAGGGGGGTGCGGGGGGCAGCTCTGTCCCGGAGCAGCCCCGTGGGGCTCAGCCGGGGGGTGCGGGGGCAGCTCTGTCCCGGAGCAGCCCCGTGGGGCTCAGCCGGGGGGTGCGGGGGGCAGCTCTGTCCCGGAGCAGCCCCGTGGGGCTCAGCCGGGGGGGTGCGGGGGGCAGCTCTGTCCCGGAGCAGCCCCGCGGGGCTCAGCCGGGGGGGTGCGGGGCCCCCGTGCACAGATGCCGCCTCGCGGGGAGGGGGCGCAGGGAGCGACCCTGGGTGTGACGCCTGTGGGGTGGCTGTGGGTGACCGTCCCCTGTGGACACCTCCGTGGGGGCGGACGGGGGGGCTTGTGCCCCACTTCTCATCCCGGGAGCTGAGGCGCTTCACCCTTGCTGCATCGGCACAAGAGACGCTACACCTGTCTGTTGGCGCAGGGCTCTGTGTTCTGCTGGGGTCCCCGAGCTGCACACGGGGACGCAACGCCTCTCCCCGTGCTGTACGGCACGTTCGGGGGGTCGGTAGGGACTCGGACGTGGGGTGGGCGGCACGTCCCGCCGCGCTTTGGGGCACGGGGCCCTTCACGCTGCCTGTCGGCAGGACAAACCCGTTTGCTGCACCTCTGCTTTTCAGGCTGCCTCCCGGGTTTGTTACGGCACGGCCACCCGCATGCCCGGCTCTCGGGGCAGGGTTTCGGGCACCGCCGACGCGGGGCCGTGCGGGTGCTGCTTCACCGCCACGTTTGGTTCCCGTCGGCACCGCCGCCGCTTTCGTTGTCCCCAGAGCCGCTGCCGTTGCACGTCCCCGCCGGGGGCCGAAGCGGCCTGGACACGGGCGTCCCCCCGTGCGGGGATGGGGGCTTTGGGGCGGGGGCCGCGGCTGCGGGCGCTGCCGTGCCGTGAGGGCTCTTGGGGGCTGGCAGATGAGGGTGGATGCAGGCTCTGCGGCGATGCTGGGAGCCGCGGCTGAGGCCTGCTTTGGTGGAGTTAACGTGTTTTTGGCACGGCTTTTACGGTCCCCGCGTAATGCAGGTACGGCTGGATTCGCCGGGATCCCGCAACGAGACGTTTTATCTCGATGGCTCTGGGCTGCCCCCGTTTCCAGGCCAGGACGGCGTGGGCTGCACAGGCGGGACGTTCCCTGGACACCAGTGCGTGCTCTTGGCTTCCAGACCCCCAGACTGGAGCACTGACTGACTGACTGGCTGACTGTCAGCACTTCCTGGGGTTCTGCAAAGAGGGGAAGCAGAGAGGAGACACTCGTTACTGCCCTAATCACAGTGAGTAACAGGAGGCACGAGGAGAGCCCCCGAGAGCTGGAGGCACCTGGGTTGGCTCCACCTGAACTCTGCTGCCTGGGTTCCTCCTCGGTTTCTCCTGGTTCTCAGCTTCAGGTGTCGGCAGGGACTTGGAAGAATGGTTTGTGTTCCGTCCTTCAAAAACCCCGGAGCTGCAGCTGGTTCCCAGCAGGGCCGGGGCTGGGGGGGGATCACGTCCCCTGCGCCACTGGGGGTGGCAGGGCTGGGACCGGAACCGCTGCAGTGGTTCTTCAGGTCGCCCGAACAAGACCTGCCTTTCTGTGGGAGTTTCTGACAGGACCAAGGGTACAATTGAATGCATTTTTGTTCCCTTTTGGTTAACGCCGTTGATTAGTTGATGCGTTTAAGCAGCTGTTTACCAGTCCCCTGTGTGTGCTTGCTAGCCACAGGTTATGGTGAAGGTGTAAACTTAAGATTAAAGGTTGAAGTTTTGACTTCGCACAGCAGTTGTTCTATTCGTGCATTGATTTCTACCACGCTTTTCTTTCCCCCCCAGAAAACGGAGCGTTTTATTGTCCCGCATCCCTCTCCGAGCCCTTCCCGTCCGCGTGCCTTACCCTGCAGCCTCTCAGCCGCTGGGTTTTTGCCAGGAGCCCACGAGCGACCGTGGGCAGATGCGGCGCCGGCTGCTTGCCGGGATGTTTCCCAGCTGCGGGCGCTGCCGTGGCAGCGCTGCCCGCGCTCTGGCAGCTCCGTGGGGCTCTGCCGCGTGCCGGGCACGAGGGCTGCTTGACCGCTGGCGTCGGGGCAGCCGTGGCTCGGGGGAACCGGCTGACGCCGCGGCCGCTCCCGCCACTGGTGAGCGGGGACGTTGGCGGCGGCTGCGGTGACTGGGCTCGGGGCGCGGGAGCGAGGAGTGGAGCTCCTGGGGGCCTGGGGCCGCCGCAGATCCCTCGGCCGAAGTCCCGGGGGCCGACGCCTCCCTGCAGGACTCGCCGTGGGGTGTGCCGCGCGTGCCCCCCTGCCCGGGGCGCCTTAAGAAGATGCCCTTCCCCAACATCAGTCCGTCTTTATCGTATGAAAGCGTATTAACTTTGCTCATCTGTCCTAGTTCCCGTTCTACGCCGCAACGTGACGCGGCGGTGGAGTCTTACTGGAGACGTGGGTAGCGTTCATGCCGAAGTAAGACAGACTAAAGGACGGGCCGGCCCTGGACGCGAGGACTTTGCTGTGTGGAAGCTGAGAGCTGTCCCTGAAGGATAAAGGCCACCCCGGGCCATCCGAGGTAACGCCGGCATCCCGGCCCCTCTGACACGGCTCTGAAACCCTCCTGGCATCGGCTGGCGTCACAGAGAAGTGACGCTGGCACGACGGACTCTGGGGGCGTCCAGAACAACGGACAAGCAGCCGGAACGCGGCACAAACAGAGTTGCTTTGCCCAGTTCTTCTGCGATCAGGGATCGGGAGCGTGGGTGCCAGCGATGAGTCAGACGCGTTGGACCCCGCGTCGCTGGGTGAAGAACCGGCGGGACGGCAGGGCTCAGAGGGCTGCGGGGAACGGGGCCGCATCGGGCGGGGGACCGGCCGCCGGCGGGGTGCCTCAGGCTCAGCTCTGGGGCCGGTGCAGTTCAGTGTGTTTATCTGCGATCTGGAGGCAGGAGCTGGATGCTCCACCAGCACATCTGCGGGCGGTACCAAACTGGGAGGTGCCGTTGACCCTCTCGAGGGACGAGAGGCCTTGCGGAGGGATCTGGATCGATCGGGGCGTTGGGCAATCGTCCGCAGCGTGGAATTGAACAGGAACAAATGCCGGATCCCGCGCCTGGGACCGGGTAGCGCCGGGCACAGGCATAAACTGGGAGAGGAGTGGCTGGAGGGGCGTTCAGGTCCTTGAATGCATCCAGAGGAGGGCAAGCAGGCTGGTGACGGGGCTGGAAGGCACGTCCTGTGAGGAGCGGCTGAGGGCTCCGGGCTTGTCTAGCTTGGAGCAGCGGGGGCTGAGGGGCGACCTCGTGGCTCTCTGCAGCTTCCCGAGGAGGGGACGTGCAGAGGGAGGTGCTGAGCTCTTCTCCCGGGGATCCGGGGACAGGACGCCTGGGAGTGGTTCAAAGCTGCGCCGGGGCAGGTTCAGACTGGACGTGAGGAAGCGTTTCTGTACCGAGAGGGTGGCCGAACCCTGGAACGGGCTGCCTGGAGGGGTGGTCGATGCCCCCAGCCTGGCAGCGTTCAAGAGGTGTTTGGACAATGCCCTTGACAACATGCCTCAGCTTTTGGTCAGCCCTGAAGTGGTCGGGCACTTGGACTAGGGGATCGTTGTAGGTCCCTTCCAGCTGCATTCTTCTGTTCTATTCTCTTCTCTTCTTTGGGATTGTTCATCCTTGAGTAAAACTAAAGGACGGCCCGGCCCTGGACGTGAGGACTTTGCTGTGTGGAAGCTGAGAGCTGTCCCTGAAGGATAAAGGCCACCCCGGGCCATCCGAGGTAACGCCGGCATCCCGGCCCCTCTGACACGGCTCTGAAACCCTCCCGGCGTCGGCGGGCATCACAGAGAAGTGACGCTGGCACGACGGACTCCGGGGGCGTCCGGATCAACGGACAAGCAGCCGGAACGCGGCACAAACAGAGTTGCTTTGCCCGGTTCTTCTGCGATCAGGGATCGGGAGCGTGGGTGACAGCGATGAGTCAGATGGTTTGAGGGGTGCGAGAAGCCAGGTGAACCCACGTTTGGGGTGCCCCGGTTTGGCTGGGCCACCTCACGCGCAGGAACAAGCATTTCCTCTCACGATTCCACGCTTTGCGTCCCAGCCTCTCTCCTCGGTCGGCACGGGCTGGCTGCGAGTTTATTGCCCGGTGCCGGGCCCCCCTTCCCAGCTGGGTACCCCATCCTCGGCGCTCGGTTCCTGCTCCACCGCTCCGCTCTGGGGCGGGCACGCGGGGCAGCCGCGGGCGAGTGGTCCGTTTCCCTCTCCCCGCCAGTGCAGGACCCCCGTGGGTGCCCGGCTGGGGCCCGGCGACTTTCCCGGCGGGTTTCGGCACCGACCTTCTCGGCGGCTGTGGCTGCAGCTCGGCCTGTGGGGCCGGGATCCCCGGCAGCTCCCGATTTCAGCCGCGGGGTCAGCCCCTGCTCAAACCACGACCTGGCGACGGCCGTACGGGCTCCGCACGCCACGTCTCCTGCCCGGTCCTGTCCCCGGCGAAAGGGGCTCCTGTCCTGCCTCCGAACCCGCCGCAGAGGGGCCTCCACACACCCGCCGGCAGCCCTCACCCACCCGCAGCCCGGGGTGAGTATGAGCGCTCCCCATAGAAGCGGGGTTCGCCTGCGGTGACGGGTTTTGCTGCCTCCGGGGAGCCGGCACGGGAGGAGGCACCGCGGTCGCACGGACGAGGTCGGGGACGGTCGGGCTCCTCCGACGGCGCGGTCACACGGGGAGACGCGTTTGCACCGGGGGTCCCCGGGCATGGGGAGCTCCCCGGGCACCCCGCAGCAGGGCGTTTGGGGGTGGCTCTGGGTGAAGCCGTTGTTTCACTTAAAAACTTATTTTTCAGCTCAGAACGTGCTGCGGTGGGAGCGGAGGCCGCTTCAGGGACCTGCGCCGGCTCCTGCAGCCCCGTCGGTGAGACGGTGAAGCCGGCCTGGCCGGACACGGGGACCAACGGCTGTCCCGGTGCTCAGGAGGTGTTGGTGGCCCAGGCGATGCCGCGTGGCTGTGCCGACGCGTGCAGAAGGCGGGAAGGCTGATCCCGGTGCCCAGGCGAGGAGCACGGCCCCGAGCGCCGGGGGATGCTGGCAGGGAGGTGAGTGCCCCGGCCGAGCGGAGCTGTGCGGTGGGACCCGGGGCGCTCGGCTCCGGCTGTGCCGGCGGGGATCTCCGGATGCCGCAGGAGGCACCGGGCAGGGTCCCCAGGGTCGGAGGGGCAGGCAGGGGTCCCGGCTGGCGGGTGGGTGCCGGGGGCTGCCATGCAGTCGGGAGCTCTGGGGAGCGGTTTTGTGCTCGGGGCGCTTTGGCTTTGCCCGTGGTCCTGCCGGTGAGGCGGCTGAGGGGTGGGCAGAGTGGGTGCCGTTACCCGGCAGGGCTCCCCGTGGGGGGAAGGAGGGGTCCGGGCGTCAGCGGGGCAGCGCTGGTGTGGGTGCCAGCGTGTGTCCCTGGGGGCTCGTGCCTGCCCGGGCAGGGTCCCCCTGTGGCCAGAGCCTGTTTGTGGGTGCAGGCGGGGCCCTGGGGGGTTGCTGCTGCTGAGGGGGCCGGGCAGAGCTGCCCGTGCCTGGGGGGCAGCAGGGTTTGCGGGGCAGCCGCTCCGGGGGTTCTTTGGGCCGTGCTGCGCTGCCAGGAGCTGACTGTCCCACGTCTCTCCCTGTGCACGGACGGACGGAGGGAGGGAGCGGGGAGCCACACTGGGAGCGGCGTGGAGCCCCCAGGAAGAAGCCGGGCTGCCTGCACCGAGGCTGACACTGCCGGCTGCCCAGCTCTGCCCGCCCGGCCGGTACAGCTCCAGGCCGGTCGTTTTCGTTTGCTCGGGGCTGCCATTTGTTGCAGGTCTGGCTCTGGTTTGGTTTTGGCTGGAG